>NC_081407.1:341534953-341855009 GCF_030272615.1 Cryptomeria japonica
ACTCCTTCTCAGCAGTGGCAACGGCTTGTAATGACGGACACATTTCCAGTCCATTCCCAATCGTGAGAGAGGAGGTTCCTGCCTTCTTCTGCTTATCTCTTTGAATTGCCATATATCTCTCCAATTGCCTCACAACCTCGAGTAGTACAACTCGGTTGGTAGGGTAAGCTGGAAGCTTATAGGGAGATCCGGTAAACCCTTGAATTCTAATGTAAGTGAACTTCGGGTATTGGATATACCAATATCCGAATCTACTGATAAAGTCCATAGACTCTTGAGAGAGTCTCTAATGTAGTCCACCTTGCAACGTTCGTGTGATGTGCATGAGGAATGTGTCATTCACCCTTTTGAAATGGAACTTTTCTTCAATGTGAAGCTGGGGATAACAGTCATAGACTGGAAACTGATTTTCTTTGTTTTCCACTTCCCCTCTGCGAGGCCTCTGTATCTGTAGGTTCTAGCCAGGGAATAGAACAAGTACGATCTCATGAAGAAGGTCCTATTTGCTTCCAGATTCTTCAACTGGCTATCCAAGTTGTCACTTATCATTCGAGCCCAGTCTATCATCTTCACTCCATTCATTATTTCATTTATAAAATAATACATCCAGGGCTCAAATGGAGCACCTTGAGGATTCCCCATTATCCTGTTCAGTAGGACAATCATATCTCTAATATCTTCCTTGAAGTATGTTCTCACCAAGCTCTTCCTCTGTAGTTTGGAGGCACCTTTCCTTGGCTTGTCTAGCTAGGAATGATTGACGATGGTGTCATACTCCTCCAAGTGGTCTTGATACATGCAATCAGCTTCATCCTTGGTCACGTACACAACGTTATGATACTCTGGAATTCTGAAGGCTTCCCTGATGGCCTCATTGCTGATGTTTGCCAATACTCTCCCATCTGGCACGACAATATCCCTACTGGCAGGGTTGTAATGCCTAGCACATTCAACTACTAACTCGGTGCATTGCATGGTAGGGAGAAAACCAGTAGCATGCACAATGCCACTCTTCATCATCTTTCGCGTTGTCATGGTAGGCACGAGGTTGTCCAAACCAAACATCTGTTTCTTGAACTCCCTCAGATTGATGTGCCCGAGGTTAGTGTCGCTAACGTTCTTCCATTTCGAAGTCATCCTTGACTCGGGAGGAGCGTCTTTGTCCACTTGAAATTTCATCGTGCTTAAAATCTGCAAGTAAACATGAAGCTCTAGTTAGAAATTGGTTCATGAATTGAAGAAAATAGAGGTTGCGAATGGCTATGTGTTTGGAGACTTTATTTTATTTTCATACTTAGCCACAAAAAATGGATTTTCACATGTAAACTCTTCAATCCTAAGGATAATTATGATTGCAATCCGACACCAAGTGTTATAACTTCAAAACTCTCCTTTTACTTGGCCAATAAAATGATTTTCCTTCACTAAAAATTCGAATAGATCCACTAAAATCACTTTCAATGACTCTGGAAAACTCAGAAAATGCAACAAATCTGCATTTTAAATTCAACTTCACCTTCGAATGAATTGGAATAAGGCTAGAAGTTTCTCAAAAAACTCAGAAAAATTAATAACTCTGCCTTATACCAGCTGATTCCACTCCAAAATCTGTGAATTCTTTGACAAGAAGCTTGCCCAACTGCAAGCAATATCAAGATTTTCTCCAAATAAACTTCAATCTGCAAATATACTTCTTAATGTTTTCCTCAGCTTGCTAAGGAAATTCGAACTTCTTGGTGTAAGAATGAAGAAACAAAGGATGCATTTGTAATGAAGTTGATTTCATTATTAGAAACACATAAAAACCATCCAATTCGTGTTTCTAAATTCAACTTAAATCTTGGGAAAGTTTCTAATCCAATTTTGAGTTGTGTTGTCATCTCTTTTAGTTCGAAAATCTTCTACTTGTGCAAGTTTCTAAATTGTATTTAGTCCATAAATTTGAACTAGGCTTATAAATTAGCATTTTCCAAAAAGTTTCTAATTTGGGACTCAGTCTGAAAATCATCTTGATCTGCAAATATCTTCTTTCTAATTTCAATTTCGAGTTTTGTTGTCCTCAATTTTTGATTTCAAAAATTGGACTATCACATAGAAATTTTTGTTAAAAAATGAAAATTTTTACTCTATGGCATGCTTCCCGAGGCATAAATTCACCCATCCTTGGACTGGATCGATCGTTGATCCATCCTCAAGCTACGTTTTGAATTTCGTCGCGTTTCGAGTCCGTTTGCTATGTTTTTGCTTCAATGTAGGGGAATTTTTCGATGATTACCAGTAACTAGTAATTTGTTTTTCAAAACCCCCTTGAAGCTTTTAGGCTTGTAGGGGAATTTTTCTCTAATTGCAAGTTTTTATAAAAACTTGTAATGGGGGTTTTAAAACCCCCATTACAAGTAGTTTGACTTTAAGTTAAATAAAACTTGTAAATGGGATTTTAAAACCCCTTTACATGTTTTAAGTGAAATCACTTGTAAAGGGAATTCTATTTCCCTATTACAAGTAATTTAACTTGTAATTTCTTTTCTAAAACCCGAAATTTGCCTTAGAGGCAAAAACATGAACATTTTGAAAAACTTGTTGTTTTGTTTCCAAAACCCAAAATTATTCCATGCCATTGCAAGCTGATTTGGATTAGAATTTTTTGGAGAAAATGTAGGGATTCCTTCCAAGTGTGGATTTGTTGCAACTTTGAAGGATTCAAACCCTTTTTCCACGCATTCATCTAACCTTTTTTTTTTGCCATTTGTCTTCTTCAAACGTTTTTTTCTGAATCTTGCATTCATGCGATTTGCCATGGTTTGGGGGTTCGAATCTATCTATTCCTAAGGCGTTTTTGGCTCAACCATAAATGCGTTGGATTCTAAGCATTTATCAAACCATTTTATGCGCATTTTTGGTTTCGGATTTGCAAAAAAAGCCCTAAAAACCAGTCACGTGTTTTGTTGTTTTGCGCATTCTTCGCTTAAGAGGTATGCTTTCAATCCTAAATCATTTTTTCTTAGTATTGTATTTAATGATGAAAGAAATCAGTTTTGAACCATCTCCTTGGCATTTTTACGTGGCATTTTTATAGCAAATTGGTTTTGCTTTTGTCACAATGCATGGCTAAGTTTTTCCCATTGTGTAAATTCTATTTAAAGGGCTTCATCTTCCATGTTGGGTTGATTCTCCAAGTTTAGATTTCTTCTCAACCTTGCAAGGTAATTTTTATTTTTGTATTTCTTTCTTATTTCTTTCCTTGCATTTTCTTGTTTAGTTTCAGTTTTGTTCATGTTCATAACGGGTTTATGAGAGGAAATTCCCCATTTTACAAAGAAATTTGTAAAGTAAAGTTGTTCTTCCCCTTTGTAACTCTCCTTCTTTACTTGCATTCGGGTTTTAGAAACCCGATTGCAAGTAAGAGGAAAATTTGTGTTCTTCCTTTTTTGGACAAAGACTTAACCTTCTTTGGTCCAAAAAATTAAGTTTCAAAATAAGAAAGATGTGTTCTTCCCAATTTGCAAAGAAATTTGCAAGTGTGAAAAGTTCTACCTCTTGATGTGCTCTTCCCTTTTTGGACAAAGACTTAACCTTCTTTGGTCCAAAAAATCAAGTTTCAATGACGAAACAATCAAGTTCTTCCCAATTTCGGATTTTGGAATCCGGATTGCAAGTTGAAAGTTCTTCCCATTTTGGCATGACAAAGTTCCAAGTGATCTTCCCGAAATTCATTTTTACCTATTCGCTTCCAATTCCCTCATCCGTACTTATCATCTTCGTCATTTCTCGCATTTTTACCTATTTGCTTCCAATTCCTTCGATTTTCAATTTGTAAATAAGTTTGCATTTCGATTTAGAAAACCAATTGCAAATGTGTTCTTCCCAACTTCCAAACTGAAAATTCATTCTCCTTTCATTTGCTCAGGCTTCATGTCTTGCAAATATAGTTGCATTCGGAATTTGGAAACCCAATTGCACGTTTGTACTTCCCTCTTGTGTACTTGCAAAACATGTTTCAAAACCCGAAATAAGTCAAAAGCTTATTTTTCCACCTCTTATATTTCCTCTCACAAAGCCAAAGTACGAAAGTTGAATTTTCCCATTTGGCGGAGTGAAAATGTCTAAAGGTACTGACTTTGATGTTGCCTTGATACTCTTAGATTTACATTGCAGCATTCCCAGTTGTTTCGAGATGACAGATGTACCATCATCTCCCACTCCAAAAAAGATGAAATACAGGTATGATAAATACCAAAATGAAGTTCCGCAGTCACAAGTTTCCTCCTCCCTTGATCATATCAAGGATACTGAGATAGGGCATGTTGACATGTCCGAATTCATACAAAGGATTGAAGATCCGAAGGAGGGGGACATGCAACGGTTGTTGGACAGCCATACCCATCATGTTGCATCCTTTCCAGTTGCTGCCCTAGAACCAGAATTTGTTCTAGCATGTGCTTGTCATTTTGATAAAGAGACACGAGTTATTAAAAATGATGATGGAGAAGTGATCATTCGCCTGGATGCAGAAGCTATAAAGAGGGTTTTCAAAATACCTTTTGAAACCATCTATATAGAGATCTCTGAGCAAAGTGCAGCTCAATACTTTGCCAAAAAGGAGAAAGACTGTAAGCGTCATATCAACAAATGGATTCATGAGCCTCGCACTGTGCTTACCAGGTGGGCTAAGTTATATTGATCTGATTTTAAGAATGAGATCGGCGATACTATTACCCTTCTGAGTCGTATGATGGGATTGGAACATTCCAATGTTTTTGAACCTTGGATGTACCAATTTATTGTGTTAATAAGGCAGTCTCAGCACATCTGTTGGGGTGAGATCATCAGTGATGCTTTGTGAGAACAACTTGCAGTCGTCCCTAGTACTTTCACCTTCTACATGAATTCATATCTCGTGTATATTGCTGTGTCACTTAGACATTTCCCAAGTCTTTCTACCAAGGGTGACCGCATGCTTGTACCGGTTTGGGAATACTATGATCAGTTGCCTCTAAGGTCAAGTAGGTCTCATTTCAGAAGGGTTCAGGATGCTTTCTTTGGTCATTACCTGTGTCAATTTGACAAGACCCTGAAGAACAAAAGAGTCTCAGATGAAGCATGGGAAAGGGTGAAAGAATATGGTTGTTTGTTTCTCCAATTTCCAACTTTTACCTACATGAGAGTTGGATGCTATGGCGGGCAGCCTTATATGCTCCCACGATACTCAACTGATAAGATTATTCTTATGGAATTGGGAAGACAGATCATGGTTGTGCATACACATCAATCAGTCAAGCACAAGGTTGGCATGGGTATTTCTTCCAACAACCCATTGAAGATTGGTCAATATTCTCTAATGACTTCAATCAAGGCTAGGGCTATGGAGACTGAGTTGCAGGAAATTAGACTCAAAAGATTCAAACCTAGAGCTGATTTCGATTACCGAGGCATGAAGGAAAAGATCAAGAAGACCTTCATCCATGTGCATCGGATAGAAGATATTTGGGTTGATCTTTGCACGGAAAAGGAGATTCGCGAGATGGATTACTGTCGACTCACTACAGAACAAATTGTGGATCTAAACCTTGTAAACATGCCACAAGGGATGATTGATGATGGTAACATTCTTGATCCTGAGTTTGTCAATCAAAATGTTGATGAGGCTCCACTTCCTTCTATCCATTGGTCCCATAAGGAAGGCACTTCTATCCTGGATAGATTTCAGTCAGTTCTTGCCAATACCAATATCTGGCTTAAGAACAATGGTGTCAAGCTCATTAAGATTAAGGTTGGGAAAGAAGATGATTCAACAGGTCCTCTTGGGCGGAAGTCAGAAATTCAACTGGACAATAAAGAAGGTGCATCCTCTTCTAGTACGAGGATCAAATTGCGAGTCAGCTGTGCAATGGTGCTTCCTCCTCAGGAAATAACAGTTCAAGGCAAGGAGAAGCCACAGTTGGAAATTCATGTGATTGATCCTGAAGCTTCAGAGGAAGAAACTCAATCTGATAATGCTCCTCAGTCGCTTTCTACAAAGTCCCCAACTAATTCTCTTTCTTCACTTCCTATTGAGGTACCTATGTTTCCTCCTATGATAGATGTGAACTCTCAATCTGCCCCTTCAGTTTTAGAATCTCCGCAGAACGTTCTTCCACTTTCAACAGCAGAACCATCTCAAGAAAATTTGTTGAATATCTTTTCAGATGATCCTTCATATGTACCCTTTGTTTGATGTTGATACTTCTATGACCTGTTTTGATGAATTCATGACATCTTCATCACATCCTGTCGTCACTCAGTAGACTATGGTGGCTATTCAGACGGACACTTCTCCCAAGGTCACCACAGTTGTTCAAACAGAAACTACTTCTCCCTCTTTCCCGGAGTCAAAGTTAATGGCTTTACCTCCATGGCTCAGTTCCTTCACTGCAAAGAGGAAGAAGCAGGTGATTTCACCTGATGCCTTTGATTATCAACAGTTGAAACAATCAAAACCTAAAGCTATGAAGAGGGCAAAGATAGTTTCGAGGGTGATTGTTGATGAAAATCGGATGAGAGTGGCAAAAATTGCTGAACCAATATCAGATAAACCAGTTGAAGAAATGCAAGCAGCTGATTATCAGATCACCAAAGTGCAACTAGGTAAGCAGACTCATGAGGTTGTCAAACATGATGCTCAACAAACAGTGGCTACATTGGTACAACGGTATGATGAGGTTTTGACCAAGAAAGATCAATTGGAAGTAGAAAATCAAAGACTCATGGCAGCCATCCAAAGTATTACTCAACCTTCAAATGGAGAAGGCCAAGTACATGTTTCTTCCAGGGCCAGTGAACCAATCCAAGGTATTGAGAGAGCCACCCAAAAGGTTCAAGCCTTAGACACCTGGGTTGATCAATTGCATGACTTATGTTCACAAGTCATAAGATAGGAATTTGAAACAATGGTTAAATTGGAGATCATTGAAGATAAGTTGAATCAAATCTTGGGTACTTTCAAACTAAATTTGGAGAAGGTTGAGGGAAATTTAGTTTCTTGGCGAAAGATGCCTCAACATCAGTTGGGCGTTCTTCAGGTGCATGACGTAATTCCTTCCAGAGTCATGTACATTGAATATGAGGAACTTCTGGAGAACAAATCTCTTGTTCTCAAGTCACTCATTGAAGAAATTGATGAGACCTTAAAGTTGCATGAAGCGGTCTTTCAAGATGTTACCTCCTGTTGTAAAAAGGCATCCTGCGACGTTCTAAATCAGAATGATGAGTTGCTGCCCGAGGAAGAAGTTCTTGCAGATCTGCAACTCAAGATTCATGATGAATGGAGAAGTGAGCAATTTTCAGTCGCCTCCATTCAAATATTGATTAAGTATCAAACTGAGTTGCAGGAAATCCGGTCAGCATTGGAAAAGGGCGACTCCACACTATGCCAATGCCATGATGTCATCGTAAAGACTAGGGTGGTGGCTATGAACACTCATGAACCAGATCCTGATGAATTGCAGAAAGTTATTCGGAAGTTCGAATTGTTTGTGTCTTCAAGAGGTGCAACTTAAGTGTTTTTAACACTTGGTTGTAAAATCAAAATTGTAAATTCGAAATTGTAAATTGTAGTTTCCCTTTCGACAAGTTTACTTGTAAAAACATTTTTGTAATTGCAAGTTAACTCTGTACTTGCACTTTTGTAATTACAAGTAGGCGGGTTACAAGTCAATTTGGAATAGGACTTGTAACCTTGAATAAGTCTTAGTTAGTTAATGAGGTCTTAATTAGTTGTTGAATAGATCTTGGTGGTTGAGGGAATTTCTCAAGTTGGTTAGGATCCTCCCACCTTTTTCTCAAGACTCCTCTCCTATAAATAGAAGAGAGGGTCCATTATAATCTATATCTTTTGGGAAAGCAAGCAAAAACTCTGCCAAATTTATAGCAAGATGTCTTTGAGCTTATGTGTGTGAATTGAAGGTTTTGAAGAATAATAAAGAAGGATTACTCAAGTTTTGAATCTTTGAGCTACATGTTTGAGTTTGAATCTTTTTATTTCTTCTATGCAAAGTGTTTCTAAAGGAGCTTAGTCCAATCTGATTTGAAGTCTTTGAGCTGCAAGTAGAGAAGATTAATTAAAATAGGAAAATCTCTTGAAGAAACAGCAAGTCTTTGAGCTTGCGTCTATTCTTGAGGAAAAATTACTGTTTGATAAGAAATAGCAGCAAGTCTTTGAGCTTGCATTAGTTCTTGTCTTTGTGTTGAAAAAATAGATTATTCCAGTCTTTGGGCTGTTGTTTTTTATTCATTGTAAAATTTAGTATAGCAAAGGGTAGATAGGACTGCCGATAGTCAAGTCTTTGAGCTTGATATTGCTGTCCCGTCCCGTCCCGTCCCGAAGGAAGTGACGGAAGTTTTTGCACTTTCAGGAAACTTCATTTCCTTTCTCTCATTTTACTTGAAAGTGATTACTGTTGTTCATATTCAATCGCTATCCTTTTCTGTGAAGAGAAAAGGATATTGTCTTTCTTGAAGAAAGAAGGAAGATTGCTGTCCTATCCTGTTTTTATTTCAGTTTTAGTTAGATAGGGGGAGCCTTCCCTTAATTAGGAGAGTTTTTACTCGTGTGCTGTGGTTGAAACCACAATTTTGTATATTTCCCCAAGTGTACAAAATTTTCAACCAACAAGTTTCCATTTTGATTTCCCAGCTCGTTGATATTTGAAAATCTCTTTTTTTCAACTTTCTAAATTGATTAGAAGTTCGAATTTTAGGAAGATTTGATGACATCACTTAGCTTCTTGTTGACTTTGTTTGATTTCCAAGAGTAGGGCGGAGTTTTAAGTATTCAACTTCATGCTTGGGCGGACTTTTGGAGGCTCTCTTCATGTTTTCTTGCCTTCAACTTCATGCTTGGGTGGACTTTTGGAGGCTCTCTTCATGTTTGCCTTTCTCCTTCTCACCATGCATGGCGGACTGTTATGACTTCACCATCTTCACTATCAAGTTTGGGCGGACTTTGGAGCTCTCTCAAGACATGGCGAAGTTTTGAAGGTGTCTTCCTTGGGCGGACTTTGATACCCCTTCCTTAAGCATGGTGGAGTTTTGGAAGGTTGGCCATCAACATAGGGCAGAGTTCGATGCATTCCCTAGGACGGACTTTGGATCTCTCTCCTTGATCATGGTTGGGCGGACTTTTGACTACCTCTACGTGGCAGACTTTAGGCACTCTCCATGATAGGGTAGAGTTTTGAAAGGCCTTAAGAGGCTTACACACCATCATGAGCAGACTTTTGACATCCCTCTACATGGCGAACTTTAGGCACTCTCCATCATAGGGTGGAGTTTGAAGTCTTCACCAAGGGGGCAAAGTTTTCACTACCTTCTCAATGCATAGGGCGGAGTTTTGGAAGGTTTCCTTGAGGGCGGAGTTTGAAGCTATCACCAAGGATATGGTGGACCTTTGGAAGCTTTCAAGGCATGGCGGAGTTTTATGACATCTCCACACATGGCGGAGTTTGAAGGCGTCACCTTGAGGGTGGACTTCTAGGTGACCTTAACCAAGGCGGACTTTGGACACCTTTCAACACATGGCGAAGTTTGAAGAGGCTTCTTCAAGGCGGACTTTTGAATGACCTCCAACATGGTGGACTTTTGAATGACCTCCAACATGGCGGACTTTTGATCATCCCCATCATAAGGCGCAGTTTGAATCCTTTAACTTCAAGCATGGTGGACTTTGAAGGCACCTCCATTGCCAACATCTTGGGCGGAGTTTCTATCACCTGCCATAACACTCAACATCATCCATTAGCCAGACTTAGGAAAAAATTTGGAAACTTTCAAAATTTCACAGTTTAACCAATTTTAACTAGATTGACTTGAAATTTGAAATCCACACTTAGGCAAACCATTTGAAGCATCATGACCCCTAAAATGTAGGAAACTAGCTTTTTAGGTCAAAACTTGGAAATTTTGGGTCGCAATCGAAGCAAATCAGTGGTATCAGTGCAAACCCTAGGTCCCCACTCTGAAAAAGCAAAAAGCAGACATCCCTAAAAAATAGGAAAAACTTTCTAAAAATCAATTGCCATCTTTGTCCTTTGGCCTTTCTAGGCACTTTGATGGTATCCGGACTCTGGTATCTTTTGGCTTGCAAAAACTAGCTTTCAATCTCCAGGACTTGAACTGTTCAAAACTAAGCAATTCTTGGCAAAACTGAAGTGGAAGGCCACGGGACACTAACAAAAACCCTAGAAAGCAGGAAAAGAGAGGGTCCCCATTTGCAATGGGGCGGTGTGTGAAAAAGGTCACAATAGGGTGTAGTCTAAGTATTTGTGGCAACCCTTGCAATCTTTCCTTCAAAATCAACCTCCTTGTTCGTGACCTTTCTTTCTCTTTTAATCCTTTCCTTTGTATTCTTCTTGCTCCGCTGCCTTCCCCTCTTCTCTTAATTTTCATGTGCACCCCTCCTCTTTGGTCCTTGTCTTTGCTTCTTCCTCGTGGCCTTGCTTCTTTCATGTTGTCTTTGTTTTCTTTATTTCCTTAGTTAGCTCTCTCACCTCTCTTGTCCCTTGGGTTAGCTCTTCCTTCCCCACATTTTATCGGTTTTGTTTATTGCTTTTGCTTTATATATATGCATATATATGCTTGAATAGATACATAAGTACACACACATATATATATATATACATATACATATGTATATATGTCATATGCACTTGCATTCATAAGTTCATATTCATATTTTGATGCTTGATTTGTTATATATATATATATATATATATATCTCGTGTTTTTTCTTTATTTCCATCTTTTTCTCTTGTTTAGTGTTTGCTTTATTTTTAGATTCTTTAGTTTTATAGGTTTAATTATCTTTCTTTTTAAGGTTTCAATTTTCAATTTTCTTGTTTTTGTGGCAATTGTTTATTATTTCTCTTTGCCACTTTTCTTGCTTTCTTTAATTATATTATTTGTTTTTACCCTTTAACATTTTGGGTATTCCATGGTGCTTTTGTCTAATTGTTTCCTCTTATAGATTTTTCAGTCTTGTTGTATTGTTTTGTTTTGATTATTTTCCCTTGTTCTCTCTTTTTTAGCATTCTTAGTTTGTAATAATAATATTAATAATAATAAGAGTAAATTGTTTTCTATCTATTATGTATATTTATGTCCTTGTCCTTTTATTTATTATTTTTTAATGCTTATGTGGTAGTGTATATCTTGCTTGTCACTTTGTTTGTTTTAACATATTTTTTATTTATTTATTCTTAAATGTTTAACCTCATTGGGCCATGTGTACCATTTCCTACATCTTTTTATTCACCATGGGTCTGCAACAGTCTATCATTTTAATCCTTGAGCTCTCTATCATCCTGATGATGGTTCACAGAGTGTGATCCAAAACGTTGATGCAAAAAATACAAACACAATCGAATCCAGAAAGAACCACGAGAAGAAAAATAAAATAATTAGTTAAACGTAAGTCATCCGAATTTTAGACAACTTATTTTAAGTACAACTTGGGTTCCCACAAACGTGTGTGTAAACTAGATTCACAAGAAACATTTGTTGGATCAATAACTATTTGCATTGCATAGGTGAGCCCACTTTATATGGCTTCCAAAGAAGCTTAAACTTTGCAAGTAGCATTCTTAATCTTTCCATAATAGACAACTTTTGTAAAGGAAGAAGAGTTTTATGAGTGAAGTTCTAATCATGTTTATCAATGGACAATATTTTGTAATTGTCAACTCATCTATGGCAAGACATCAACCTGTTTTCATCGAAGTTTGTTTGATTTCTGTCCCTCGCATATCATTTTTTGTTGAAACTTAGTAGCTTCGGTAAGATAAATGATTGGATGAGAGACTTCATAATCACAATCTAAATGTAGACCTCATGATTAAATAAATGAATATATGCATAATCGATCATACTATAATCATATTACTCATGCTGTGATTGTAATAAGATCAGACCAGACTTATAACTATCATAGCTATCATATTATAGCATCGATTGATGCTGTCATATGATAACTATAATAGTTAGTTATCATCTTAATCGCATATTATACCGATCGGCCATCTAATGATTATATTTGACATAACCCGATCACTTATTGAATGTTTATATTACTTGACGTGCCCCGATTGTTAATCAGTTAACTATACTATTTGACGTGGTTGGCAATCGGTTTAACATGTTAAATGACGTGACCGATAGTTATCGGTATAACACATGGTAATCTTAAGTGAAGTGGTGTCTATGCACCGATCAATACATGTCTTGATCGGGCATGTCAAAAGACATGACCGGTCAAGGCACGCCTTGATCGGTGGGCTTGGCCTATAAGTATGTGTCAATGAAGTGCTGTAGATGCATCAAAATAATTAATGTTATCTTCAGCAACCTGTGACATAAGAAGGAACAGAAAACATCAGCAAAAGAATATAATATATATAACTTCAGACTTGAACATAAATTTGAATATCATTTACATTTTTTAAAACCATTATTCATTATTCATGTCCTAATCATGTGTTCTTTTGTTAATACGAGGGACGAATAACTAAAATTCCCCAAAACCTTTCATTGTAAAAAGGGAACAAGCATGAAAATGTAAACACTCCCTAAAAATCTAAATCACCTTTTTAAACAAGTGGATAAGTTTAAGGAGGTGATGCATTGTTTACCCTATGTCTCTCTAAGCTTAGTTTCATCTGCTACGCTCACCATTAGTAGATTACTTTCACATTAATTCCACTAATGGTAATTTATTTCAATTCTAATTAGGACAGCAGAACAATATCAAAGTACATCAAATCATATTCTAAATAATTCATAACAGAATACTTTTACATTGTTAGTTCCCAATTTACATGTACAACAGTTACAACATCTATACTGCACTTCCCTCACTTTCAAACAATTAACAACATTTGTGCCTTAGTTTTGATGCCAAGGATCCTTCACTTGAGATCCCCTTGGCATTTCTGACCTTGTTAATAGACATGGTGCATGTATGTTGATAAAGCAATAAAAGTTCATATAGCTGTTAACTGAGGATCAGCAATGTCAATCTGATCATGCAATCCCTTTGAGGAAGAAGTATTTCCCTTTAACATCTTTAGTATCTATACATCATGAGGAGTGGATCAGTTTAACATTCACTTAAAAGTATTCTCTCAGTTCAACTAATAAAATGTCCTTTCAATTCAATTATAACTCCATGTTTGCAATTTAATACCAATTACTGTACTTATAATCAGTTTTCTTTTTATTTGATTTCCTTCCTTTAACTTGTTCAAAAGCATTAGGGATGATAACCAATTCAGTTAAATTTATTGAATTCCATGACTTAGCTCTATGGCTTGTCCATTGTCGTTCACTTGATTTCTATCATGTTTTCAAGTCAAACATAACTGACATCATTTGATACAGAAGCATTAACATTTTAAGTTGCTCTTTTCCAACTTGACAATCATCTATTGAAAATTAATCTCAACATCACTGTTTCATATTCCTTTACCAATACAAAATGTAATCATTTAATTGCAGAATAGTATATACTGTCAAACCTCAGAATTTACAGTAAAGAAATCCTCAAACAACCAGATTTGATCTGCATTAAATTATATCCTTATGGGTTGGTTTAGCTCTCTTACATTTCACAAACATGACGAAGATCAACAATATCTTTGTAGCTTTCATTATTATTCCACCTGTAGTACTAAACGATCATATTTAACAGTCTATACACTGATTAAAAACATAATTCAAGTACAATGCTAAATATGGTATCAAGTATAAATCTGAATTCGGTACAGACCTTCCATGGAGTATTACTGCATAGCCTGACCTCATCTCTCTCATTCAAGCCATCAGCAACATGTATCCAAAGGTCCTTAGAGCTATATAGGGAAGGTAGTAAATAATTGAGTCCCAAGTCAGCCTAGGACTTTATCACTTAGACACCACCCAAGGTCAATAGACTGTGACATCACCATTGGGATCCATGTAGTGTCCCCTTCCCTTGAGTAGCCTGAAGTGTCTCTTTTAGTTTATTTAATTCCCATAGGCTAATTCGTGCTTTATTAGGGTATAATTAATTAATTTAATTTTAAATAGCCCTAAGCTTCTCAGGATTGTTTATATTTAATTAATTAAATGTTGAACCTAATTTATATTAAAAAAGTGACTTTATTTTATGTCAATGAAAATTTTCTAAAGTGGGTCACTTCATGAGTGGGAATATGAAATAAAAGAAAAAGAAAATCGATTAAATTCTCTCAAGGATGGGATACAAAAGGGTTGAGAGCCAAAAAGCATTTCATTCTTGACTTGTCATTTTCTTGGAGAGTTTTGAGAGCTTGTGCTTTCGCTTCAACAAACCCTAGGACGAAAACCCTTGTATTCTTTCTTGGTTGATTGGACAAAAATCCATTTCAGCTAATTTGCACAGGATTTACAAGCACATCTATTGGATCGGGGTTCAAAGTTTTGGTTGGGCTAAATGATATATCATTTTCACAGGTTTTGGAAACTTGTTCTACAGGAAAGATTTCATTGACAAATTTGTGGGATTTGTATATAAACACAAATTTAAGAGATTTATAGGGAAGATAGTGGGACACCATTTTTTTTTGAATGTTTATTTCCTTGGTTCATTCCAGGTGCCAAAGTACTAGGAGTAACAGGTGACAAATATTGGGACGCCATACTTAGAGAGATTGCTGAAGAAAATATTTATTATACATAAAGCCAGGCATGAGAATCATATGTTGCTGGGTGCAACCCTTTGTCACAAACAGGCAACGATTTGGTATGATTTTGGATATAGATTCATGGCAGAGATTGGCAGCAATTCCCAAGGCTGGCATGAAAGTTGTTTGGGGGTCGCAGTAGGTTTTGGAGTGTGACATGGGATTTTCAGAGTTGCCTGAAGATAAGTGCTGCCCTTGTAGAGTGCACAATGGTATTGGAAGGAAATCCCAATCTTCATAAGCTGGAGGTGACTTCTCTGGTAGCTGTTATGAACTATAATCCGTCACATTGAGAGGTTAGAGACTTTTATATATTTTGGTGTTCAGAAATTCAAAACAGTGAGTCATAATTTTAGTAATCTGAATTTTGTAGCTATGATGTTTGCATGAGAAATTGTTTGTTATATTGTATCATTTAATCTGTGATTGGCAAGTGGATTTGTAATGGAAATTATGTTTTAGAAGGATTAAATGACCTACCACAAATGCTTACAATCTAAAATACTTCCAAACGGATTACATGAAACATGTTCAATGAACTGCCTGTGTCGAAACTTGTGAAAATTGCAAATTATTGGTCAAGGAATTTCGTGGGGTTTCTTGCAGTGGTATTAGAGCTGTGCATTCTTCTAGCCTGAGGGGTTAATAGGGAAAAGATCATTTTCAAATTGCTTCCAATAAGTGACCAGCACTTATACATATTAGTTTCAGTAGATTGTTGGTCTGTTTTCAAAGATGAGGACAAATCAGCAACTCATGACAAAATTTTGCAAGTTTTTCAAGAATATCAGAAGAATCTAACAACACTGTTAGAGCATCAAGAGCTGTTGAAACCTTATTATCAGTTGAAAGAAACTTGATGAGTCATCATTGAAGGAAAAGGAGAAGTTAGAACAGATCATTGAGCAGAAACCAATATAAGTTGACTCTCATGTTGTATTTGTGGCAGTAAATGATCCACCTTCAAATACACAAGCAACAAATAGGGACTCTGAGGTAGGAAACAAATTAATCACTTTATAGACAAGCACAAAAGATGTTGTGATGAACCAAAAAATGTGTGATAAATGGTTAAGGAGGGCCAAGGAAGCTACATAGCAAAATAACACCTGCAGAAAACTAAGGAAAAGGTTGCTCACATGGACCATGAAAAGCAAGTTTTTAGGCAACAAGGTTTAGAACTTCAAGGGAAAGCAATTGTGATGATAGAGTATGAAGAAAAGTCAGAATTGCATGAAGTTGAAGAAAGCCTTTGGGTTAATTCCAAATCTCCTGATCTTTAATATGATAGAATTGATGAAAACATTTATAAGACATCCACAAAAGGAGGTAAACTTTTGGATCATTCTTATGACAACTCGGGATATGAAAAGAATGCTTCAAATCAAGACATCTACGTGATGGATTTTCAGGATGATCATGCTGAGAAGTGTGCTTTTGAGAAGAGTGCCTTTAGTAGATATTGATGTTGGTTGTCAGCTTGTTGAAAATTTTAGACCAGCAACTTATGATAAGCAGTTTGGCAATATTCTTGGTACCTACTGGCAAAATGGCAGTTATAGTATTGATGGAGAATTGATATTCTATCAAAAAACTCGTACCCATAAAAAGTATGAGGAAATGGTTGTAGATCAAACGTATACAAATACTTTCACTCAAGCGTGTCTATGCGAAAGAATATGGTATTTAGGTGAAGTACACCCATGGGAGGTTCTGTTACATGGAGATTTCACCATCTCAAAGATACCACCTTTGGTTGACTTATGGCATGAAATCAAGGTATACAATGTTTTGAATTAGGCCAAGGCATATTTTCCTAATGGAGTTTGTTCTACAATGTGTCATCCTTGCATGATGTTTAAACTTTCAGTTTGAGGTTACCAAGTAGGAGACATGATCACTATGGGGAGATGAGGAATTGTGTTGAAATTTTCAGCACCTTTAGAAAGTCTCTTGATGAGGATCACATGAAAACTATAGTACAACATAAGCATGATTGGATCACTTCATTGCTTGGTATTCATGTAGGTGATCTCCAACAAAGCATGTTGGAGGAATACGATGACCTGTGGTATGTTACATTGAAGTTTATAAATCAAATTTTTGGATTTGATACTGCCATTTTAAATGTAGATCAGCCACCACATATTTATGATTGCATGCATTCAAGTAAGTTGGCAAGTGTTTTCTGGTATGGGATGGAAAAATATTCGGTTAATGATTGAAGGGGAAGAAATTTCAGATTTCTTCTATGTCATTTCAGCATATCACCTCCCTATTCTTGCTAGTAGATTTCAATATTGCAGCTGCTATCCTACTTACAGATCACTGATTTTGGAAGTTTTCGGTCTTGGACAACTGTAATTATGCTTAGATTGACATCAAAGAATCAAGAGAAAGCTTTGGTAAGTTGTTATTGAAAAGGATGATTATGGCTGCTGACATTGATCACATTTGGGAGGTAGTGCAAGAGAAACAATTTAGATGTTTGTTAACAATATTGATTTTGAGATGGAAAACGTGATGGTGATTTGATGAGCTATGCTTATCCTTTCACCTTCAGGTTATATGAGGATAAAAAGGTTTGGGATTTGGAAATTTGTATGATTGTTGGATTGCTTCACAGGATAATGCAGAATGATAGATTTGCAAGTTTCCATCGTAGAGTGGAGCAGCTGGTTAGCGGTGGAGCATTCACAAGATTCATTTGGGATCTTGGTATCGGCATATAGGTTCAGATTGCTTGGGGACAAGCACCTTTGGAAGGGAGAATTGTAACGCCCTCTTTCGCTGAGTAGCCCTTTTATCCTATTTTATTCCTGTAGGCTAATTTCAAGTACTAGGGAATAATTAATTAATTTACTTTCAAATAACCCCAAGCTTCTCGGGATTATCTATATATAATTAGTTAAAAGCTGAACCTGGGTTATTTTAATAAAGTGACTTTATTTTATGTGAATGGAAATTTTTTTAAGTGGCCCACTTTATGAGTGGGAATATGAAATAAAAGAAAAAAAATTAATTAAATTCTCTCAAGATGGGATATAAAAGGGTTGAGAACCAAAACAACATTTCATTCTTGACTTGTTATTTTATTGGAGAGCTTTGAGAGCTTGTGCTTTTGATTCAACAAACCCTAGGACGAAAACTCTTTAGTTCTTTCTTGGTTGATTGGATGAAAACCCATTTCAGTGAACCTTGGTTGGTTCACACAAAATTCACGAGTGCATCTATTAAATTGGGGTTCGAAGTTTTGGTTGTGCTAAATGATATATCATTTTCACAGGTTTTGGGAACTTGTTCTATAGGGAAGATTTCATTGATAAATTTGTGGGATTTGTATACAAATACAAATTTAAGAGATTTACAGGAAAGATAGTGGGACTACATTTTCTGAAGATTATTGCGTCTCCAATTATTGGTTGAGAGTTTACTTGGTTTATTCTAGGTGCCAAGTACTAGGAGTAACAAGTGATAAATATTGGGATGCCATACTTAGAGAGACTGCTAAAGAAAATATTTACTATACATATAGCCCGGCTTGAGAATCGTATGTTGCCGGGTGCAGCCCATTCGTGCCAATTTGGCAATGATTTGGTGTGAGTTTGGATATAGAATGCTGATTTTGTCAAGGTCACACCCCTTCCTTATGTTGGTGTGAATCATGGTGGAGATTGGCAGCAATTTCCAAGGCTGGTGTGAGAGTTGTTTGGTGGTTGTAGCAGGTTTTGGAGTGTGATGTGGGATTGTAGAGCTACCTGAAGATAAGGGCTGCCCTTGTAAAGTACATAGATTGAAGGCTGAGGTAACTTGGGGCTTTGGAGGGAAACCCCAATCTTCATATGCTCGAGACAACTTCTGCGGTAGTTGCTATGAAGTCTAATATGTCACATTGAGAGCTTAGAGACTTTTATATATATATTGGTGTCCAGAAATTCAGAACAGAGTCATAAATTTAATATTCTGAATTTTCCAGCTATGATGTTTGCATGACAAACTATTTTTTATATTGTATCATTTAATCTATGAGTGGCAAGTGGATTCGTAATGGAAATTATGTTTTAAAAGGATTAAATAACCTGCTACAGATGCTTACAATCTGAAATACTTCCAAAGGGATTATTTGCAACATGTTTGACAAAATTCTTGAAAGTCCAAACTTGTGAAAATTGTGAATTATATGTCAAGGAATTTGGTGGGGTTTCTTACAATCCAAAATCAGATGAATACAAGTACATAACCTATCACAAAACTTTATCTTGATGTTTGAGTTGTGCCCCACAGCACCTGTAATTGAGCAAATTAAACTTGCCACTAGACACTTCTATAGCAGCCATTGCTATGATAGAGACATGGCCAATTTCAATTGCAAGCCTAACTATCTCAGCCACAAACAATGGATGGCACAACCTAGAGTCTAGACATCCACAAAATAAGCCACAAAGGAAGTATCTCAATCATAACTAACCAGTACATAGATTACACTGCTTACAACAATGTCAGAAGCATCCCAACCTCAACACAATTATCAATACAATAATACAATTATCCAACAAGCAACAAGCTACCCTAGGGATTATACCCATTCTCAATATCAAGCAAACCTTTTGCCAACTATACTTCCATTTATAATACAAAGACATACATTCAAGGGAAACACAAACTACCAAACTCAAAGAGTATCCAAGACATGGGGACGGGTTTTAGGGATCGGGGGACCAAGAGCCTAAATTTGGGGACGATGACGGAGCGGTGGTGGGGGGTGGTGCTGATATAAAAATAGAGGTGAAATTGAAATCTTCAAGGAAAACTCTACAATATAACATCTTTGTGAGTGCCCCATGATAGGCCAACTAGTTTTCACGAAGTTAATGGTTTCCATATAGCAAGCAACCCAGCGGCTTCCCCGACAAAGTTGGCAAAGGTGGTGGAGTTGTGGGGGGATGTTTCCCCCAACTCCCCAAGTCTTGGAAACATCCCCTTTCAAGGGATGCAGGTTTTGTTGGGGGGGATGCATCCTTGTGGAACACTTATCACAATTAACCCATTTGTCGTATTGATTTTAGTTAGTCATAACCCCATGTCCTAAAGTTACTCGAAAATTTGGCAAGGTGCACAAAAATTTGAAAAAAATTAGTTATATTTTTCAGAAATGGAAATTTTCATTGGAGTTTCTCTAAATGACCAGCACAATGATGATGGAGCAGACTCAAAAGGTTGGACAATCATGCACTTTGTCTATGGGTATCTTGAAGTAAAATGTGTTGAGGTACTTTTTGAAGCTAATGCCAACATGTTTTGTCACCATGTTGAAGATCCTCTAGATGCATTTCTAGGAGAACTTGGAAAGATTACAATGTCAAATGAATTGCACTTATGTTAAGAATCCCGCACTTGGAAGACAAGAAGGAATCCAATATAGATAAAACTCAAAATGGATGGTTGCCTAGATAGCTTGGGAGTCAGTGATCTTGAAGCTCGCTGAGTATAGCTCAAGATGGATTATTGTCCAATAGTTCAAGAGATTTGTAATTCGAGAATTTGGGGAGGTGGTAATCCAAGAACTTAGGAATTCAACTCGGGAGCTACACCTTTACAAATGTTTGAGGCAAGTTGATGGAGTTCTACTTGGTGTATGGTCTATATTTGAAGAAAAACTTTTGAAGAATGGTATATACTATATTCTTGTTTCATTGTATTTTTAATTTGTCATGTTTTGTTTTCAGTGAAGTAAAGCTGTTAGGGGGTATTTTAGAATAATATTAAATTATAAAAGATAAGGTTTACAGTTGTAATTAAGCCACCCACCTTAGTGGCAAGTGTTTTCTTTCTAATTTCTTGTTCACTTTTTAGCTTTAAGTTAGTCATGTAATGTTTATCCATTTGGGTGGTGTTGTGACATTTTCACACATCGCCCTTTGCAAATGGGGACCCCCTCTTTTTGCTAAATAAACCAAGTCTTTTGCAGTCTGTGTCATCTCTCGACCCTAAGGAATGAGTTATAAGGTCTTGTTGGTCTGGATTTTGATCTTTGAAAGTAATGAAGTGACAAGTAGGGAATGGATTCTTAAGGAATATATAGCCTAGACAAGATACTCTCTTAATATTGTCATCAAGTCGAGAATAAGGGTTTTAATGTATTGAGAAATGCATTGTGCTTATTGCTTTATCCTTCAAACTTTGCATTTTGCTAACTATAAACTTGATTGATGCTTGTACTTCACAACATTTCCTTGTCTTTCTTCAGGTATATTACGAGTAGCAAGACATTGGATGTTGAGAGGAGGACATCGTTGAGTGGGTGATATCATCATCCAAGGAAGAGATTGCAATAATAGAACAAATAATGCACAGTCAGAGGAAGGGAATGATGGACATTTGGCTAAGTGTCAAGATAACCCGAGAACTAATATGAGGAAATGAAAAAAAACCCTTCAAGGAAGCCACCAATAAAATTTGAGCGTTTTTTTAGAACTTTCTATTTTTAGAAAGTTTTACTGTGGCCTCGATTGGCCTAATTTTGTGTTTGGGCAAACTTTCTATTTTTAGAAAGTCTATGTTTAGAAACAACTGAACATTAACTGCAAGTGGAACAGATATCCAGATTCAAGTCCAGAAGAACGAAGATGAAATGCAGAGCATAAAAAGTCAATGCAGAAGGAGGAATTTGGCGAAAAGGAAAAATCCTCCTCCAAGCCAAAACTCCACCCAAGAGTGGAAAATCTCAGTGGAGGAATTTGGCGAAAAGGAAAAATCCTCCTCCAAACCAAAACTCCACCCAAGAGAGGAAATTCTCAGCAAAGAAGGAATTTGGCGAAAAGGAAAAAATCCTCCTCCAAGCCAAAACTCCATCCTAGAGTGGGAATTCTTAGTGAAGGAGGAATTTTGGCGAAAATTGAAAATCCTCCTCCAGCCCAAAACTCCACCCAAGAGTGGAAAATCCACTTTGAGGAAGAATTTTCCGCGAAGACAAAAATCCTTCTCTACCACTCCAAAGTCACCCAAGTCTTGGAAGTTAAAAAAAGAAATTTGAAGAAGTGTTGGAAATTCCTTCCTTCAAGACAAAATTCTTGGAAACAATGAAAAATTGAAGGACAAAATTCTTGGAAACAATGAAAAATTGGCTAGGTGTTGGAAATTCCTTCCTTCAAGACATAATTCTTGGAAACAACGGAAAATTGGCCTCCTTCAAGATAGAATTCTTGGAAAGTGAAAAAATGGTTTAGTATTAGAGAATTCCTCCTTCAAGTTCAGAACGCGCCCAAGCATTCCTCAGGTCATGGAAATTTGAAATTTTTACTAAGGTGTGAAAAATCCTTTAGGACCTCCCAAATGCGCCCAACTTCATGATGGCAAGGAAGGATGAAATTTCACCAAGGAAAATTCCTTCCCCAGGCTCCAAATGCACCTATCTCTAGGAAGGGAAGAAATGATAAATTTTGCTAAGTGTTGACAAATTCCTCGTTTAGGATTGATATGCGCTCAAGGACTCCTCAGAAATGGAAACTCAAAAAATTTGACCAAGTATGGAGAAATTCCTTCTCCAAGCTCCAAATGCGCCCATCTCCAAAATGTCAGAAAATGATTAAACATCAAGGATTCATCTATCCAATCCAAAGGCAACATCAGGACATCGAGAGGCATGAAAGTCCAAGATGAGCAGGTCCAATTTATGACATATGAGTTCAAGAAGAAATCTAATCTCAAGAAGTTCATGGAGGAAGAATTCTAGTTCTAAATGTCGAGGAGGACATTCACACTCCAAACATTTAGGCTTCAAGGCCAAGGTTCACTTCAAAGATCAAAGTTCAAGTGCAAATGTAGAGGCAAAAATTTCCTCCAGAAATCCAAAATCAAAGGTCAAAAAGTTCAAGTGTGAAAGATTTCAAGAATGACAGAATCTTTAATAGGAAAGTCCAATCCATTCCAAGAAGGTGAATATGTCCCCACTTTGAAATATAATTTAATAATAAATAATGATAATAAAATTAAAATACAAAAGAATAAACATAAAAATTAAATTAAATTAAATTATCAATACACTTATTTCTATCAGCAATATATTATTAAATAATGAATAACCATTTATCTTTATAATAATAAATTATTAAATAAAATATTAATTTACAATCAATATTTATTATTATTAAATAATATTGAATAAACACATATTGGCAGACCAAATCTGACGCATGTCAGATTTGTCTACCTTTTCATACATGTATAAAAGAATCAAGGGAAGCTACGTAGCAAAGAGGGAAGAGACAAAGGAAGCTGCGTAGCAAAGAAAGGAGATTAAAATAGGATGCCAACTAATCATCGATTAGTTATCTAAAGGGACGCAATGAAGGGTTGCCATTCTTCTACCCATACAATATTAAAGAGGCATGGAATAGGGTGATGATTTTTACTTCGGAATCGAATTGGACCATACAGTGGAACAACGGCCTTGGCACATAACAGTTGACAAGGAGCGATGTGACAAGAGGAGAAAGCAATTCCTATAATATAGACGAACTTCAACAAAGGTTGGCAACCTGAAATTATTAAGGCAGTAATAGAAGACGGGGTTAATTAGCCTGTAGCAGCGATCATCATTTATGATTGTCTGAAAAGAGATTAGTTAACAAGGGATAGACAGAAGGTCGATAAGGACAGGAGGATTAGAAAACTTATTTTAATCATAACCATTTCTAAAAAGTATTGGCCACTTGGCATTTATAGGCTGCAAGGATAAACTTCAGATTAAAGACAATACCAGTGATTGCAGGCAATTGAGGGAGCAAATCAGAAACAGCATTGATTATCAGGTTGCAAGTGTACAAATCAGAATCTGAGACAGCAACACATAATTCTTAGCAATATTACCTTATTGCATAATTAAACTATCACATCAGATATAACAAATACATTACGGCCAGCCATACAATATAATTGTACACTTATATTGTTTATGTCAGACCTGTATTATTGACTATCACTATCAATAATAGGAGTATTACATTCATAACAGATTTCATATCTCCGTAGCAGACGTCGTTCATTCTTTAATCATATTAGCACCTATATCATATCACATACATACTTTGCTGAATAAAATCTGAAACAATAGTAGAGATTTGGGCATATCTTCTCTAGTTGGATTTAAGCATAAGTACAGATTAAAGTAAAGGGGAGGATATCAAGGGACATGGACACCCGAGTTGCAGATTACTATAATAATTATAATTCCTTGGATTCATATAGGACTACAATATATCAGAACAGATCAAATACTTCTTACAAATCAAAAGGGATGAAATATAATTCAGATTTATACCAGAATATATGAAAGGTGTTAATGTTGTGAAGAGAAGAATATAGGATACAATGCTATAGAGCCAAAGGGTTGGAAAAGACATAGCCACACTTATGATTAGATTTTGGAGAGAGATATTACCATATTTATAATCGGCACAAGCTAGGGGAATCTATAAAGATAAGTCCTATCCTCTAAACTATCATTAAAATATAGGTCAATATTATAATGAAATTTATTCCTTTATGATAAAATTATGTTTATTAATATATTACAATTCTTATTTCAGTTTAAAATTGATTTCCCAAGGCTGAATTATGGTAAATCCTGAATGGGGACATTACATCCAAGTACAGGGAAAGGAAGCCTTTGAGAAGTCAAAATGAAGAAATAAGACGGCTAAGGAGGATACTCAAAGAAATTCGGATGGAAATCCTCTCCTAAATGGAGGAATTTTTTGCACAAGAAATGGGAGATAAGGAAATGACCATAGATAATTTGAAGAGCAAGGTCAAGGAATACGTTTTCAAGGACATGACTTCTTTCTTGAGGAGTCACTTGGATGACATTTCCATATTCATCAATTTCATGAACAAGATTCAGGAGCTCAAGCCAGCATGGGAGAAGACTCTCAGTTAGTGTGAAAAAGGATACCACAGTCATGGAATACAAGCATGAGAATACTCCAAGTGTCTCTGAAGATGAACTTGAGATAGTGATGTCTAGGTTCATTAAATTTGCCAAAAAAGAGAGAGATAAGGGACACTTACTTTTAGATAATGAGTTGTTTGATGCTCAGTTCACACTCAGTTATTGGTTCTTCACTCTAGTTCTTTTTTGCATAAAAAGTGGTCATTTACTTTGAAACCCATTAGGGTTCTATCTTGTAATCTCGACCGTTGATTGCAAATCAATCTTGCCCTGTTTGTTTGTGGAAGGATCTCTATAAAAGGCCCATGCCTTCTCATTTGTAAATCAGAATTAGATAGCTCATTAAAAATAGAGAGCTCTTGCTCTTTGGAGTAGAAAGAGCAGGAGAAGGAGAAGACATTATTGTAAAACTCAAAGAAATAAAATTTGATTTCATTGAAGATAAGGTGGATTCATGTTTATTTCAGCTTGTTGCATGGTGTTCCTTCGATTTCTCAAGTTGTTAGAAGTGCATTGATGTTAATGGAGAATGTGATAATGTTTGATGAATTTCAATGGTTCATACTTTTTGCACTTAGATAATTTCTATTTGTAGTGTAAAGTTAGCTTGAACCTTTTTTATATGGATGCTTAACTTCTATCATGGAATGTGCATTGTTCGTTATGATGGTGTTCATTGTGATATGAAAATTATTTGCATAATCCCTAGAATATTGCACCAATTCTCGTGAAGTTGTTGTTGAGCATGGCAAAGCAGGACTTGGTTATTGGGAATTCATCCATTGGAGCATGATCTATTACCCTCATTGTCCCTAGGAGTAGATTAGAACTTCTTAACCTTTTCCCTTTTGTCCCTTTTTTTAATTCTAGTTAAGTTCGTCTAAGGAAGAAGCATCACAATCCTGCAATATCCGATGATGAAGTTCCAGCCATAACATCAAGAGAAGTGAAGAACAACAAAAGCATAAGTCCCCTGTTGATTTTACCACAGGTATTGATTCTTTCTTTTATTGCTGCATATGGGTGCCCATCTACATAGTGTCCATTAATTGATTGTATGTGTTTATCACTTCAATTATATAGGTTGGTGGTGTCCCTTCACTAAGGGTCACCACTCTTGGCCAATAATTATATTATGTTATTATATAATATAAATATATTATTATATTATAATAACATAATATAATCTCAATAATAATATAAGATAATTATATTATATTATATTATATAATCTCAATAATAATAATAATATTGATATAATTAATTATCACATATTATCCCAATAAAAGATAATAATTATATTATCAATGCCTATCAATATAATTATTATATCACAATAATTATCACAACCTTTATGTTATCTATGTTAGCCTGTAGGAATCTGATCAACACTCCATCTTAGCCGATTAGGCGGATTAGGCCACTTACACATTTGTCTTCGTTGGGTTCGAAGTGATAACCAACGCTGCCAGTCTTCAACACTCCTTCTCAACTAGGGAGGATACTTCCAGCTGCACAAAACATATCAGCTCATAGTGATGTTAACCACAATGGCTACATCCATATGTGGAAAGGAAAGATATCACCTCACTGTGATATCAACCATCATGACTCATCCATAGACATCACCTCATGTGATATCAACCATTATGGCATATACATAGATATCACTTCCCGTGACATCCACCATTATGGTTTATCCATAGATATCACCTCACGTGATATCAACCATTATGACATATCCATAGATATCACTTCTCGTGACATCCACCATTATGGTTTATCCCATAGATGAACTACTCGCCACTCGACAAAACTTGCCAAGGCCTGAAAAAAAAAACTCAGGAAAAACTCGAAAAAACTCGGCAACTTAAAAACACGCTTAAGTTTAATTAAAAATGCATTTATTTTGCAAAATTAAATGAGAAGATGCATCCAATGAGTCAATAAATGAGAACACAAAAGAAACAAGCTGATTCTAGATATATTTAAATGCAAAGTGTCTACAAAATCGCATCCTCATGAGGAATGCTGATGGTTGGAAGCCTGGAAGCAAAATAGTAAATAGTTTTTGTAAAACCAAAAGTAAATACATCATTAAAATTACAACTTCCTCTTCCCAGCTCTAGCAAAAACTAGGGGAGAGATAGAACTAGAGGGTCTAGTCCTAGAAGTCTGCAGTGGGTGTGACTGTGCCTCCTTGCTCGATATGGTTGGCTCGCCCTCCATCCTAGATGAAGCTATGTCTCCACCTACTTCTAGCACTGGCAATGACTCCTCTTCCTCATCCTCTTCCTCCTCAATGTCATCCAGCATGAAACCAAAACCAGCACCCTCTTCCATAGCCTGCCTCTCCAAATCAGTGATGTCATCCTCAAAAAACAATGGAGGTTGCTCCTGTGATGTCCAATCACTGTAAGGATCTATATCACCCAAGTCAATTGGACCACCTTCTACTTCATCTACCTTCCTTACGCGCAATCGAAGATTATATTGGACGAAGACAAGGTCATTTCTTCTTCGTGTGGATTGCTTCAAACAAGCTCCAATTGCGCTCACAATTGGATGAACTACAAGGCTGACATAAGATTTTGTGGGCAAATGTTTTGAGATGTGGGGTATTTCCACCCCAACTTTGCACCAAGCATCTACAAATTAAAATTAGGTTGAGAGTAGCAACCCTCGCCGGGGTTTGAGGGTGAGAAAGAGAGGGGTAGAGAGATAGGTCTAGATCTTGGGGGAGAGAGGAGAGAGTGAGATGGAGTGTGGTAGAGAGGGGGATAGAGGAAGAGTGATAGGGAGATAGATAGGTCTAAAATTCAGGGTAGATAAAGTGAGTGAGATAGAGAGAGCGAGAGAATGTTGATAGGAGCATACTGATTACTGAAATTTGACTATCTGAAAAATTAAAAGATCCTCTAAAACCTAGAATTTGCATTATAACTCCTAGAGATATGAAACCACTCTCAAACATCCTGCCAATATATACATGAAATATAACTTAAAGTATAAGAAGACATATTGAAATGCCACTTATACTTAAATGTTATATTTCATGTCTATATTCTGATGAAGAGAATGAAATTGACCTAAAAAAACAAAAATAGATAATTTTTTGACGTGTTTTGGCCTCTTTTTTTAGTGTACCCAAGTTTTTTATAGAAACTCACTAAGTTTTTTGCAAAAACTCGGGCAAGTTTTTTGGCGAGTATAAGTCAGAAAAACTCGATGAGTTTGTCAACTATGGTTTATCCATAGATATCACCTCACGTGATATCAACCATTATTGTGAGATCCTTACCTCACAATGATGGTGAGATGTACAAGTGTTCATCATTGTGAGATCGTCACACCTCACAATGATATTCACCATGGCTTATCCAGAGGGTAAACACACAAGTACAAGAAAAATCATCACGAAGTCTCTTACGTGATGTTGTCATGGCATTCCACACATGACATCCTCCATGAACCATATCAGAGGGTGGAGATAAGGGCTTTCACCTCAAGTCTTTCTCAAAGAGAAATGCATCAATAAGAGTTTACACATTAAACATCTTTTCTCAAATATAAGAATACATTAGTATGAAATATAACCAAATCAATGATGTTGAGACTCAATCTCAGCTAGGGCTTCATTCTCCACCAAACCAAGCTTATCTCACAAACCTTATCCTGGAAAAGGGCTTGGTGAGAATGTCTTCCGTCCGCTCATCAATACTAATAATATATCTCAACTGAATAGCATTCCTTTCAAACCATGTCTCCAAAATAGTGATACTTGATCTCCACATACTTTGATCTATTATGAAATACGAGGTTGGAGTCTACATCACTCTTGGTGTATTCCAAGCTCACCAAGTATCCATCTATTCAGGAATATCCTGACCTAGGTGTTAGCATAAAGACCTTTCAGCCTACACACATGGACCTCTATCCCATGAATCATAGCCCTCTGACTGCAACAGTTTCTTGATCACTAGAGAAACCAACTCGACATGGTCTACTCCCTCAACCAACATGACCAAGATCCTTAGAAATCAACTGGAACAGATCCTCTAGTGGCTCCCTCTAAAGCTGAAATGTCAGGCTTCCTTTGAGTGTTGATTCTTCCACTTCGAAAAAAACGTCTCCAACCACCAACTCAATCACATGGCAGCAAGCATCAAGTTGCAATCTCTTATGCTTCTTGGTCCGTTCTGAAAGCATCACAAAGAGATTACTAATAGTTTATAGATCTAAACTATCTCAAAGAGAAATACCAATGTTAGAAGCATGCGTGAATCACTATTCCAATATAATTGCATGAATTAATAGCCACACAGAAAATTCATGAATACTAATCAAACGTGGAATACTTATTTGTTGTTTGATGGATCTCAAAACATTAGTCCACTCTCACTACGATAGGGATATGATAGGAGCGATCAGGCCAAGCTTTCAGTTATGGCCGACAAGCGCATCACTATCAAAATTAGAGTCATCCACAGTCCATCCCCTAGTTTGACACCTTACAATATCCAAACTCTCCGTTTACTTCAATTCCTCCAAGAATCATATTGACCACACGGATGATGCACAAATACAAATCACCATTGTAATAAATCAAACAGAGTCAAAATCAAATCTCCGTCTCTGTTAACAGACAAAAATCCATAGTTCAAAGCTTTGAGCCTTTGAAGTAATCTGCAGACGCAGATGTAACATCGGTTGCAAACTCAACAAAGTTGATTCTCTCATCGTTGTTGCTGTCGACCTCCGTTATCATCACCCTTAGTTCCCTAAGTGAGAGTGCGTGGCCGAGCTTGGCCATGAAGTGAGCCAACTTTTGGTCACCGTTTTAAAATGATCTTCAATGTGCAATTTGTCTATCCAAAGGGTTAGAATATTTGCACTGTATCTTCAAACCTACACCCTTATGATATATATATCATGCTTAGAATATATGACTCAAATTCATCAATTCCTAGATGAATAACTCTGGACATATCCTCTTCATCTTGCCTTGCATCTCTTGCCACCAAAGCGGTATAGCGAGCGGTCTCGGGCATTCTCATTCGCCAGTAAAATGTGAAACCCATGGGAACAACTCCCATAATTAAGATTATTCTCCACACCGCATCCTTTTTGCTTGAATGATGGCTTATCACCTCCTGCTGATCTCATGATTGCCGACACAATTAGAGCCACTGTACTCGCCACTAGAATTCCAAGCCCTTTGCATCCTAGATACCGCAGCGATGAAAGCTCCTCTGGTCTTGGTATTTGCGTATTCGGCCATGATTGTTGCAGACAAGGGATAATCCCCATCGATGCCGAAGCCAAGCCAAAACCTTGTATGTTCCCGACTTAGCAATTCTCCAATCAGCACTAGGACCAAAAATCGCTAGTATTATATGTGCACCACAATGGCAGTAGTGGATTGATGAAATATTATAATGCCTGCATTTAGAGTCGCTAGGCATTAGAGACCATATCTCAGACCAAACCAACCTTGTATGAAAACAATCAGACACTGCTCAATTCAAGGATGAATGTTTCCTCATTCACAACTGCGCTGCCTCGGATATAGCTTGATTCACATCAGTAAGTTCCAGTTTGAAGAATCCCCCTCGAAGGTATGCTCAACCAGAAGATTGTTGAAATCCGTCTGATTTCTCCAAAATGCTTTTGCAGATCACACGAATATATTTCTGAAGGCTTTTGTTCCGATCTTTATATTCTCAATGGCAATATATAACTTTATCCCAAGGAGAACAAATATTTGATGCGATAGACATATATTTTCTTCCTTCTGTCAAAACTTATAATAGTGCCAAAGGATAAATCAACCCCACACAACTATCAATTCGCCAGCCTTAGTATTTTTCCATCAAACTTTAGCAAGCCACGATTTTAAGTAATGTTTGGTTAATCTACAAAGCCTTTATAAAATCAATTTTTTTTTTGTTATTGGTCAATCCAGAAAGCTGCTCGGGGGAGCATGATCAACTGGAGATTGTACCGGTTAGTATGATTAACTTGAAGGTACAGGAAACAAACCTGCTCTGATACCATGTTGATTTTACCACAGGTATTGATTCTTTCTTTTATTGCTGCATATGGGTGCCCATCTACATACAATCCATTAAGTGATTGTATGTGTTTATCACTTCAATTATATATATTGGTGGTGTCCCTTCACTAAGGGTCACCACTCTTGGCCCAATAATTATATTATGTTATTATATAATATAAATTATTATTATATTATTATATTATAATAATATAATATAATCTCAATAATAATATAAGATAATTATATTATATTATCTCAATAATAATAATAATCTCAATAATAATAATAATAATAATATTGATATAATTAATTATCACAAATATTATCCCAATAAAATATAATAATTATATTATCAATGCCTATCAATATAATTATTATATCACAATAATTATCACAACCTTTATGTTATCTATGTCGGCCTGTAGGAATCTGATCAACACTCCATCTTAGCCAATTAGGCCACTTACACATTTGTCTTCCTCAGGCTGGAAGTGATAACTGACGCTGCCAATCTTCAACATCCCCCTTGGATTACCAACATACATCAGCCAAAACGAGCTATATCCATCATAAACTCGCAAGTTTGCGTAAGAACCTTGAAATCACTTTTATGAACTTTTGCAATCTTAGCATAAAAGGTGATTTTGCTCAAGAGAGGATAAAGTGTCTGGCATTTTTATTTTGTGTTGGTGTGGTCATAAAACACCCATCGACAGGGGGTTTCATTCTCCAATCTCTTTATAAGGAGATGAACATCTTTGTAATAATAATAGTTATTTAATAAAATATAAAATATTGTGCTCTATTAATTTTTGCAAAAGGCACATTGTTTTGCAAGCGAAAAATCATCTATGCCTATGCCATCCATGGTTGGTAGTGATAGTAGTGATATTGCTACAAGAGTAAAGAGGAAGATTAGTGGTGGCGAGATCATAAACTATGCACTAACCTCCTAAACAAAGAATATTCTAAGGTCAATTTGCTAATTGAGGATATGAGGCAAACTTGGATCAAGATGGGTTTTTCTATTGTGATGGATGGGTGGACTGATATAGACATATGCCGCTGATCAATATAATAGTCACATGCCTAGCTAGCTCTTATTATCTTAGAGTCGTGGATTGTTCAGGGAAGCGAAAAATTGTAGACTTCCAAGTTAGCATTTCAAGAGAGGCCATAGAAATTGGCTAGTATGATGGTGGAGGGTGCTTGTAAGCACATCTTTTGGATCCCATGATGGGTTCACACATTGAACAATGCATTGAATGACATAGTGAAAATAGATTGGGTGAAGCAATTGGTGGTAGAAGCTAGAGATATTCAAATGTTCACTTGCAACCACCACACCTTTCTCTCTTCAAGACGATTTCAAAGAAGGAATTCCTTAAACCTATTGAGACAAGATATGCTAGTTACTTCATTTTGTTAGAGAGAATGCTTGAGGTGCATGACCCTCTACAATTGGTGGTGACTTCAGAGTGGATTAGATTGCCTAATTCAACCTCGACTAAAGAGAAAAAAAACATCAAACGAAGGATCCTTGATGATGATTGGTGGTCCACCGTGAGGTAAGACATTGCTGATTTTGCTATTAAATTGCCGATTTTCATATTAAATTTATGATTTTAATAGTTTAATTTTATTGTTCAATGGTTCAACTTCTTTTTGTTTGTATTTTGTAGATATGTTTGCTCTTTTATCTCACCTATTGCAGATGTCATTAGATATGTTGATGTGAACTCTCCAAGTATTGGAGAGATATATGAGACATTTGATAACATGCTTGAAAGGATTAAGCAAACAATTTTGGCTAAGGATCCTATTTTAGAATTATATGTTTAACATATTAAGCTCATTGTGATGTGGAGGAGGTTTTACAATGAACATTCCACTTCTTATGGAAGCCTCTGTGCTCTAAATCCCAAATGGTATGCATCAAAGGCTGGAAGGTTGCCTCCTTTTGATGATGAAGAGGTGACAAAAAAGGCTAATGAAGGCCTTTCAAAAGATGTATTCAATTAAAAATCTACAATACTTCGCACATAATGGCATGCTTTCACAAATCTTCATTGTCCAGCATTCGTTAAACCTAAGGCAAAGATAGATAGAGCTACATTAGCTCAAACTGACCCTATTGGATGGTGGACATGGCACAAGAAGGATGCACCATAGTTGAAGATGCTTGCCATTCACTCCCTTTCACAAGTTGTTAGTTTCTCTACTGCATAAAGGAATTGGGCCACATATGGCTTTATCCACACCATTAGGAGGAAGGTTTACCTCTAGATGAGCAAAGAAGCTAGTGGTCGTGCATAGTGCTCTTTGACTTCAAGGTTGTCAGACTCCAAAGTATTGATAGACTCTAGCTTTATAGTGGGATGTTGATCTTGAAGATACCGCCCATGTTGATGAGGAGGCACCAAAGGGATCAGTTGGGATTTCATTGGTTGAGGTGTACCCTCACATTTGCAGTGACTTAGAGGCGGACTCCAATTTTGATATAGTTATGAGAGATGCAAATTTGGGGCAGCAGTTTTTTTTTTTGAATTTTCATATTGTGATTGAAAGTGAAGCCTTGGGGCATTTTGTTGTAATTTGTATACTATTTTTTAATATCACATGCATATTGACAATGAATTATGAAAGCAATTTGAATTAAGTTTTGACATTGTCACATTTGCTAATTTGTTTGACTTTGACTGTCATGTGAACTCTCAATTTAACACAAATATTATGTATTAAGGTTCTATAATGTATAAATGAATGCTTTATCAATGTTATCATTTGAAAATTTAAAAATTTCCCTATATTTTATATTGCTGTCCCCTTTGCCATCACCAACAAACGGCCTGAAAAATTGGGGACCCTGAAATCTGTTCCCCACTCTCCTGCCATCCCTGTCTCAGAAACTTGGGGCAACATAGGAAAAACCTCTATATTGAGGTAAAAATCCAATCTGCTTGTATGGTGAATTAATTCTGTAGAATCTATTAAGAAAATAATTTGTATTACAATGCTTCAAACCTCAAATATGGCTTGGCATGATTTTCTACGATCTTCACTATGCATCCAATTCAAACACTCAAGAGGATCTGTTTGTAGGTAGGGGTAGGTAGGGAGCCCTACTTCATAATTTTCTTTCATTGTAGCTCCTGCCAATATATTTTTCCTACAACATTTGGGCCTTTTGGCGTTTCCAATCTTGGCCCTACATTCAAGTGAGTCTTTGATTCTAACTACAGATTAAAAGAGCCCACTGATGCATGATGTCACAGGAGCAAAAATTATTTTCTACCCCAATAAACATTATATGAGTTAAACATTGAAACCCTGCTTAGTTTTATTTTGTTCCATCAAGTCCCACAAATTGATTGTTGAGTGTCTGATCCATAATTAAAGCCGAATGATTGATGTTTTCTTGGTCAGCATGTCTCAGGAAGTCTTTACTGGATAAAGTAATTGAAAACCGCTATGTCAAACTTTATATGTACTAGAGGCTAGACATCATTGAGTTAATGTTGAGCTCTGAATAATAGCTGTTCCAAATGATGAATCCTCTGATATTGAAATGTAACTGTTTAACATTCTGATGAAGGAAAGGATGGTGATGGTGAAAAGAGGCACAGATGATGATTTTCTTTTCCTAGGAGTCTGTATTGGTTGACTGTTGTAACTTTTCTAGAAGATATTCTTAATGTTGCCAAATTTTAGAATTGCGAAACATATTGTAGGCTGAAGTTAACATCAACACATAGATTGGTTTTCATTTTTGATATATTAGCATATGTTTTCTTATTCACAGAATGTCAAAGCTGTTTTTGATGAGGCAATCAGTGCTGTCATGCAACCCCCAGGAAGCCGAAATAACACTAGGAAGAAGAGAAAGGCCAACAATGCCTGTTCCATTTGGTGAGTTCAATGCTTGTCTAACTGGCTTGCATTTCCATGCAACTGTGCAATTTGTTTGAGAATGTCACTTTCAACTGAATTAGAGTGATTTTGAAAGGTTGAATTTTGTGAAATATCTCATTTGAGCAGGCCCCTCCTTTTTGTATTATATTGATAATAGCTTGACTGACATTGGATAACATGTTCGTGAGTCATTCTAATTATGATAATATCAGAAGCAGTCAGAATATAATATTTTTTCTAATGCTATATGATACTTTTAAAATATTGGACCATCCAGTTGGGATTTAAACTATTAGCACTAACGAACAGTATACTTTAAGATTGATACTTGGGAAGAAATTTGGCAACTGATTTTCTTGTATATTTTTATTGTTTACTTTGAAAGTACAAATTAACATGCTTTGACCTACAATAATAGAAATACGGATCACATTGATCAGAACTGTCTACAACTGTCAGATGAGAAAATGAGAATGTTTTTCCCTAGTTCGTTGTTGGGGGGAGAATGATATGTGTGTAGGTGCCAATTCAAAAAAATTGAGCAGCATGTATGTCAGTTTGGCGTCTTTCATGGAGAATATAATGACATCAACGATATACCTTTTTGAGTTCAACTTTACAATTTCTCAAATATATTATTATTTCTCTTGGATTAATGAGAGAGATTTGTCAAATGGAAAATATTGAGTTGAAGTCTGGATGCCTACTCTACCCTGTTACAGAAAGGGATACTCATTGAGCAAATTTTTTTCTTATATCAAGCTTCAACCTATATCACTTATAATCCCTGGAATCTAGTATCGTGCTTACACATTTATACGTTAAACTTCAGTTCTGTATTGGGCAATGCAAATCAATATTTAGTACTACTAATCGACATAATAATAATTTTAGCAGTTGTGCTTTCTGTTGATAAATACGAACTGTTTAAATGAATAATCTCAAAATGGCCGCACCTTGTCATTTTCTTCTATAAAGAGGCCAACTAAATAAAGTTAATGCACAAGAACCTTTAAGAATATAACCATCTTTCAATACTTTTTTTAAAGGCCATTTTGTGTTTCCAAGAGAATTTAACCTTGTAACTTGTGTCGCTGTCCTAAAAATGTTGAAGGCTGCATTTCATTTATTCTCTTCTAATACAATGAGTCATTTTGTAATGAGTGATATTCTCACATTGATAAGGAATTCAAGTTCATGGTTTCTCTTTTAGTAAGAAAATAATGGTCCACATTTTCACATCTAGGAGGAACGCAACTTCTTTCAATGACTTCTAATCTCCTGAAGAAACTTTTCTAATCCGTTGGCTTGATGATTTTTGGTGGCATGCCATCGGCAAAACACAAGATATGAAACCATGTCAACTTCCTTCCTGTGTTATGTAGTTTATGAATGGATAAATAAACAAAGACCTAACCTGAAGTGGGAGATTTTGAAGTTGTGAAGAAGCACAACAAAATCACCTTGAGCTTGTAATTTATCTTAGAAATTTCAATAGCATAGCAGAGATTACAGTGTAGGAGCATGAATGAATAAAAAATTGTCACCATCAAGGAGCATGAGTGAATGAAAAAGTGTCTTCCTCATCACTGGGAGCATGGGTGAATGAAAAATTTTCTTCATCACCACTAGGAGCATGGGTGAATGAAAAATCGTCTTCCTTGCCACTATGAGCATGGATGAATAAAATATTCTCTCCCTCACGATTAGGAGCATGGGCCAATGAAACATTGCCTTCTTCGGCACTGGGAGCGTGGGTGAAATCGTCTTCGTCGCCACTAAGAAATTAAGGGTCTACCCCAGTCAAACACCGTGATTGGGCCATTGAATTAATAGAAGGAAGCATTGTTCATCCCAACAAAAGTCCCTATTTATCCCCGATGATTATATTTAACAAAAATAATGAGCCATGGAGAATGTGCCCACATGACAAGGAACTCAGCAAGATCACTTGTAAAGATTGTTAGACACACAGATATACTGGGAGGTGTGAATCAACATATGGCAATTACAACTTCAAATCCAATATAACATCAAATTCATTACCGCATCTCACATTGTCATTAAAGCAGCTAAACAATCACACATCAACACATGAGAACACCAGACATACATGGAAACTCAGAAGGCACAAACCACAGTGAGAATGGTGCTTGCATCTAATGCTCAAATCCAGCCTCACAAAGATAATAAAGAACTTTCAATATTTTGTAGGCACCAACCCAAATGAATTACAACCCAAGATGGGGACACCAATCCCCAATCAGATTTGTAGGCACCAACCTACAGGAGACACCAATTCCCTAATCCAAAGAACTGAGCACCAACTCGGATAATGAGGCACCAACCTCACAAAACAGATAAGAGATACAAAAGATATATTTGTGGACCTTGACTCCTCAAACTCCAACATCTGCCTGATTTGATTTGCATCAGAACACTTTCTCAGTGTGTGTAAGATTTGCAATTTGATTCTCAGTGTGTGTAGGATTTGCAATTTGATTCAGTGCAAGACAGTTAATTTTTTTCTTCCAGAGACTAACATTTTAGTCTTCACTTTTGCTATTCTTGCACTCTAAATTTTAAACTTTCATCCTTGTTAGCCAGTAAGAATATGATGATCGAAAATATTACAAATTTTGTGTTTAGATTTCATATCATATCAAGTGATGTCCAAAAGGTTTCTTACAATTTGAACAACAGTAATTCTTGTAAGCACTTTATTCATGTTCCAATCTTGCAGGGGTGTTCTATGCGGCAGGAAAGTTCCAGGTGTTGAATAAGATGAAATCTTCTATCTGTTTCTGTAAAGATGATTCATGTTGTGCGAGAAATTAAGCTGTACTTTGGCAGTCAAATGTTTCTTATGGCGTCGATGTTAATAGCATTCATCAGTAGTTTGCTTAGGCTCTTTTATGAAGGAAATTTTATGAGGTTGTGTAAATGGAAAAAGCTTGGTAATGTGTTGTAGAACCAGAGCTAAGCAGTTTTAGACGGCTGAAAACAAGTCTGAAATTTGAATCGAATGCATTACTCATTTAATACTGTTGACTATTTGGGACATCTCAGGTCCGTTACCATAGTAATAGCAGATTTTTTCCATCGGTTCTGTTTATTTCGATTCCATTGAAACGATCTTGAACTTCATTTCTGGCAAACTACGTTTGAATACAAAAAAAAAGGGGCACCAAAAGCAAAATGTGTTTTCATGAACAGATAAGTATTTTAATTCATTTTGGGAAAGCAACGTGTTAATTTATGAGCTATTATCATGACAAATCAAAGGATATACCATTGTTAGAATGCTACCTTTGGCCTCGTGAATATTAAAAACCTTTTGTTCTTAATAAAAAGCAGGTTTTGCTAATGCACTTTCAACATTCTGTGCTAGATAGAACATTTAAAAGGAGTTTCTGCTCTATACATTTATTTACGAATAAGTATTAGATGTTTGACCATAATTACCAACAGACGTGGGTTATGGTATGTCTGAGACTCTGATGTTCCTTTTTAAGAATAGAGTAGGGTATACGAATAAGGGTACGGTTGTATTACATACATATATAATTCGACAAAATGTGGCACCGACTGACCTGACGAGTACTCATCCCAATAGTTAAGGTTGTGACTACGTTTATAATCTAATCGGACATGCTTTTAAAGCTATTACAGATCCCTTCTTAATTGTAAAAATTGGTCTTTTAACTGGTTCAAGTGTTCTCAGTCAGATGAGTGGTTATTTCGATGATGATTGCAACTCTAATCTTCTCATATAGCATGTAAAAATTTCAGTAAAATTATATCATCAGACTAAATCAATCATTCATGTCAATCTTTCCTCTGTAATTCATAAACATGGTGGTTTAAAAAAAAATTAGTTACTTGGGGGTTGAGATGCTATTCCAGACCTTCTGCGTCCAATTGTAACGGCGAGGCTCGTTGGCTGGATCATCTTGTCATGGAATTAGCCTCTAGCCTTTGGTACTCCACATCTTCATGAAGCCCTGAATCGTCTGTAGCAAAAAATTCTGTACTAAATCAACTTGATTACACTGATCGCCGTGCAACACACTTGGTTTTGATGATATAATGATTTTTGCCAGACTAAAATGTGAAACGGGTATAAGCAACTCACATTCAGTATCCCTTTGGACTGTCATGTTGAATGCTAATTGAGAGACCTCAGTTTGATCTTACGGCTCAATATTTCTTTGTCTTGGCATGATTTATACCTTTTAAGAGGCGACAATATTAAATGAATGAAAGTTTTTAATATTATGTTGTTTTTTATAGTAGACTTCATTTTTTATTTTTTTAAATTTTATTTTGGTTAATGTAATAATTGTATTGTTTCAATGATAAAATTATAAATTTAATTTGTTTTTTAAATAAATTTAATGTATTGATTTAATTTGATATTTTTTTTAAAAATTATTGAAGACAATTAAAGTCTTAATTGATTTAATTATTATGTCGAAGGTATTTCATATGAAATGAATCATATCTTTTTACAAATCAATGGTTCAAAATTGAAGAGAAGGATGCAATTTTTTTTGTTTTTATTTTATCTAAAAAAGGGTAAAGATTTATTCAGAAATCACATAAATACAAAGAACAGGGCTTAGGCCCACCAAGACAGCAACAAAAACTAAAAGGACCGTAAAAGAACACCACCACTACAAAGTTCAGTGACCATAGCATTAGATCCGACCGTCGAAATTCCAATGATAATACATTTTCGGAAAGCCCTCAAAAAGATTACGTGGCATAAAGTAAAAAACCAAGCTCATCCAGAGTTTCGAAGGGCCTCAAAAATGACAATGAAAAAGAAACAAACATAAAAGGGAAATTGATCCTACACCACTGGGTGCTCTTGCATCATCCTGTCTTCTAGCATTAACTTGTCTAAAGTTTCAAGATGATCAGAAGGTAGACCATCCCTTCCACTAAAATCCCAACCATCAACATGCTTTGAAGCCCACTTGGCCAAACAATCAGCCACTCTATTCCACTCCTTGGGAATATGACAAAAAGAGACAAATTCCAATGTATTGCGCAGTTGTAAAATCTGTCTGACCACAAAGCTAATTGCCAACTCACATCATTCAAATTTTGTTTGTTCAACATGTCCACAACAATCTGAGAATCCAACTCACAAATAATCTTCCTCCATCCTAAAGAACAACCTTGCTCAACAACAATCTTAATAGCTAGGGCCTTCATAAGATTGTTAGAATGTTGCCCAGTATAAATAGAGAAAAAAAAATTGCACAACCATCATCACCTCTACCTATACCTCCAATACCTGTATGTCCAGGATTCCCACGGGAAGAGCCATCTGTATTAATTTTTAAGATTCCCACAGGAGGGGGAATCCACCTTCCATCTCTACTTATCCATTGCTTCGCATGTCCAGATCTATTTCCAGCAGCACAGTCCATTTTAATGTTTTCCAATTGCAGATTCCTTACAATAGCATAATCACCAGGATCAACATTTTTCAGACAAATTGCACTTAGCCGAAATTGTCTCCTAAAGCCTATTAACTATCTTCTGCCACAGCTGAGGACTCCCTACATGTGAATCACAAAAGACCCTTCGATTCTTTTCCAACCATAGATTCCAGATAATAAGGGTTGGCCCAATAGCCCACGCCACTTGAAGAAAAGAGGTTTTCGCTGGGGGTTTGCCCAAGCTATCCCAAAAGTCAATTAAGGAGGTAGCATGAAAACAAGCATGTTGCCAAGCCTCCCACCACATGTGCCAAATCTCCCTAGAGGAAGGGTATAGAAAAAACAAGTGGGAGCAGTCTTCCTCATTATGCTTACAAAGATAACAGAAAGATGGTCCCTGGAAGCCTCTCTTATGAAGATTCTACCACGTGAGGCATTTCCTCTGAGCAACCAGACATAAGAAAAAATTGCATTTTGGCCAAGAGAAGCAATTCCAAACCTTCTTCCACTAGGGAACATCCGTCAGGCCATGCAATTGCCTATCAAGCTGAGCATAACCTTCAGCAACAGAAAACTTGCCATTTGGGTTAGGACCCCAAGCCAAAATATCTCTCTCCTTGAGGGAACTACATAACGTACCCTCCAAGATATTAACCAACACTAAACGATCTTCATCTGAGCCACCCAAGGGCCATTCAATAGGATCCTTCCAACAAGTCACCTCAACATGTCCAATGTGCCTAACCATTTTAAAATTCTCCACCTTAACCCATCCAGCATTAGTGAAAATGTTGCAAAGAGGCTGAAGTTGTGGATAACTAGACAGAATAGGAAGGTGACCATCCCAAGAGTCCTGTCAAAAAAGAGCTTCAAAGCCTCTATTACAAATCCAGAACAGACCATCTTTAATAAGTTGAGCACCTTTTTTAAGAGTATCCCAGATACAAGAGCCCTTGCCCACTAAACTAAGATGAGACACCTCATGATCATTAGCACCAGGGAGATACTTGTGGGTTAAAATCTTGGCCCAGTCCTGATCTTGACTGTTACACCACCTCCAATACAGCATAGCCGCCAAGGCCTTGCTAACCAAAGCAATAGATCTGAGGCCAAGACCCCCAGCATGTCTCGGTCTACAAACAGAGTCCCATTTAACTAAACTCCACTTAGAAGAAAGAAAATTACTAGACCAAAGAAATTGACAGGAAAGAGCATCGAACTCTTTCACAAAGTAGGAGGGGGGAGTCTATACAAAACACCTATAAATAGGAAGCTCTTGCACCGCAGTCTTCTGAAGAATCACTCTTCCAGCAGAGGATAACCACGTGTAAGTCCAATGATTAACCTTGCAATGAAATTTATCCAAAAAACTCTGCGCTGAACCCCCAAATCTAAAGGAATTCCAAGGTACAACAAAAGAAGGGACCCCATCTGAAATCTGAGGATCCTGACAATCCTATTATGAATAAGTCAGGGGGTGTTAAAGAAATATATGGATCATTTATCTTCATTAATTTTATGACCCGAGGCTTTGCAATAGATATCCAAAGCTATCCTGAAATTCATTGCCTCACTGATTCTGGCCCTGCCCATCAAACCTGTGTCATACACAAACTGAAGATGAGAGTAGGGAGGTAGAGCATTGCTCCAATTCCAGCCCTAAATAAGAACATGTCTCACCTGGGAAGTGAGAAATCTACCAAGACCTTCAGCCATGAGAATAAATAAATAGGGAGATAAAGGGTCCCCTTGCCGAAGCCCCCGCGAAGCGCTAAACAATTTCGAGGGTTCCCCATTAATAAGAACTGAGAAAGAGGTAGAAGTCACACAACTAAGAACCCAATTCACCCACTCTTCTCCAAAACCAAAAGCTAAAAGGATCTTCTGTAAGAAAACCCAACTCACCCCATCATAAGCTTTGGCCATGTCAAGTTTAGTAAAAATAGCCTTCTCCTTAGAGGAAGTCATCGAATGAATAGCCTCCATTGCTATCACAACTCCATCAAGGATCTATCTTCCATCAATGAAACCACCTTGCTCCTTAGAAACCAAAGTGCAGAGGAGAGGTTTGAGTCGTTCAACAATCAATTTAATGATTATCTTGTAGACAACATTACATAAAGCAATAGACCTGTACTGATCCAAGCTATTAGCCCCTTCCTTTTTAGGAAGGAGAGCCAAGAAGGTAGAATTCATAGATTTGAGCATTTGTTTATTCCTATGAGATTCCTGAACCACATCTAGAAGATCATACTTTATAATCTCCCAAAATTCTTGAAAAAAATCAATAAGAAACCTGTCAGGGCTAGGAGCCTTGCCTTTTTTCATTTGAAACACAACCCCCTCAAGTTCAGACAACAAAATGGGGTGCAAGAGAGAATCATTCATTTCAACAGAGACATGAGGGAGAATACAATTCAAGATGACCCTCTCTTCCACCATAGCTTTAGGATTAATTAGAAAAAAAACTGACAGCTTCTGTAGCAATTTCTTCTTTAGATGAAAGATGAACCCCTTCTTAAGATATGACAGAGGTAATAGAGTTACCATACCTCCGAGCCTTAATAAAATTATCAAAAAAGTAGTGTTTCTATCATCTTCTTGGAGCCAATCCACATGAGACTTTTGTTTCTTCTAAGTCCTTTAGAGAAAGGGATTCGGCCATACTGAGCTCCACAGTCATTCCTTGATCCCTAATTTGGCACGTAACCTCATCCAGCTTGGATTGAGCTACCATCTTGTGTCTATGCAGATTCCCAAAACATTGTTTATTCCACCTCTTCAGCATGTATTTCACATGTTGTAATCTCTTCCCAAAAGTGTACATAGCCCGCCCATGGGTAGGCACCCCTTCATACCACCAATCAACCATAATATCCCTCAACGACTGATCACGAAGCCACATCAATTGAAATTTGAAAGAGGGATTTTTGGAGGTTCTAAAAGATGTAATAGAAAGCTTAATAGACCAATGATCAGAACCCCTCCAATCAAGAATCTATTAACTGGTGGACCACCTATCATTGCACCCAATAGCAGGAAACCAAAAATCTATCAAGCCTTTCAGAGATATTCTCAACACCACTCCTCCTATTATTCCATGTAAAGACACCATTAATTGGCTTCACATCAATGAGATTCAAAAGACCAATATTATCTCTTAGTAAATTTGAGGAAGGATCAAGACTGAATAACCCACCTCGCTTTTCCTCCAAACCAGTAATGACATTAAAATCTCCAGCCAAAATCTAGGGGAGAAAAGGATCTTGAGCCCGAACAAGATTGATGTGAGCCCAAAGATGTGACTTACCCACAAGATCAGTAGGAGCATACATATTAGAGAAGAGACATCTTTCTACAGTCTTAAAGCTAGAAGCGACCATAGAAATGGAAGACCTACTAGAAAACCACCACAAAGGGGAAACTTTCCTCGAGTTCCAGAAGCAAGCAATCCCCCCTGAAGTGCCATGAGAGCTCACTCCTTTCCAAAGGCCCTAGGGCCAGAAACGCAAAGCACAACTGGCCAAACCATCCACTGAAAGCTTGGTTTCCTAAATAAAAACAATATCAGGGGACTCAGAGTCAATGAATCTACAAACAACCTTTTGTCTAGGGATGTTGTTCAACCTCCTTACATTCCATGAGAGTACAATCATTTATGTGGTTGATAGAAGTGGGAATCAATGGGCTTCACAGACCCTGACTCAACCAAAGTATCACCAATAAGCTTAACCTTCTCCTGATCCGTTTTTCGTCCACTCCTTAAAGGTTTGTCTAAAGAACCCTTTTTGAGGGTCTTCTGCAGCAAGCCTAAAACAAGTAGGGCTTCGTTACTCTTCACAAAACCTGAGGCCACTATAGTTGAAGGAGGAGTAGACACCATGACCACTGCACCTTCAAGGACCTGTGACCCACTAAGATCTCTATTGTCCTGAACATAGGAATGCAAATCCATAACCATTTGAACATCCTGTTGATTCTCCAAAGATAGGGCTTGATCCTCTTTCTTGGCATCCCCATCCAACACCTCATGCTAAAATTGGGCACTCAAGGACATTTCAACTAGAACTCCTTCCTCTTGGACCAAATCCTCTAGAATATCAAACCTATTTAGGGTCATTTTGCCTATCCAACCAAGTTCTCTTCTTTCCCTTGTCTTTATTCTAAGGTTTGATAGGAATGAAGCCATCTTTATCAGCAGGACCATTAGGCATAGGGGCTTTCCCCTTATCTTCCCCCAGAACAGAGTGAGGAGGATCGGAAACAACCAGTTTAGAAGATTTATTTCTAGGACATCTCTGCTGTAAATGACCATATTTATGACAAATTATGCATCTAAATGGCAGGGTCTCATAGTCCAGCTGTTGGATCCAAGATGTCCTCAAACAAATTTCCATAGAGTTTGACAAAGGATTATTTAAATCAACTTCTACACATATACGAGCGTAGGAAATTACCTTTCGATCTTGAGTTTGTGAAGCCGAACCCACATGTTTACCAAGAAGCAGTGAGATTGAGTGAAGAATATCTTCTCTCCAGAATTCCAACAGAAGCCTCGACAATCAGATCCACATGGGCACACGAGAGGGAAGCTCCTCAGTAGAATTAAAGCCAATATGCCAAGGTTTGATAAAGAGTCCCATCTGGTTGAAAAAATAAGGGCCACCCTCAAAAGCCTTGTTCCTATCTACTAGGTTGGAAAAAATAACCACAAAATAGTTATTGGCTGCCATAAGTAGCTCCATGTCTCCTTCAAGATTCCAGACATGGCGTGCCCAAGACTCTAAAATAGGTATAAAGAGGCAAAGATCGATAAATTTGCATATGAGAGCATGATTACACCAATATTCAACATCCTCCAAAATTTGCTTAGGTTGAATAACTAGAATTAGACAATCTTGGGATCTCTCCAAACAACCATTCACCTTTTTCATGCGAAAAGGCTCTTTCGAAGAAGAGACGCATGCCTCTGATTGGGAATGACTAATGTGTTCCTTTTCACATGCATGCATCAAATGAGACAGATTCGCCATATCCGAATCTCCAGAGATCATCTGAGAAGAGGATAATCCTCTATTTTCCATGGACCCAAAGAAAATATCAAAATAAGAAAAAGAAGAGGGGCGGAAAACCCAACCCCAAAACCCCACACACCCCCAACAACAACCCAGAGCAGAAGAAACAGAAAAGGGTTACAAAAAAACCCATGGGCAAGCAAAAATCGACCCCCAACAAGCAAGAAACCCCCCCACCCCCCCCCCCCCTCCCTGGAACGAAGCAAGCAGAGCGCAGGACACAGACTAGGGCACGTCGACCCTAGCACAACACCCACGCAAACTCAGAGCCATCATCTTATTCCATCCCCATTTGTATGCAACTTATCATAGATTGTTTCTTCTTGTTTCAAAGGATGCAAAATTAATGTGAACCTTATACTTAAATTTATATTAATTTAGAAAAAAAAAATCTTTTATTATAAAAAATTCAAAAAAAAAAATTAATGTGCATAAAAAAAAAATCAATCTTAAAGTTTCTAAAAAGAAAAATAAAAAAATATTGAAAAATAGCTTCTTCTTTTTCTTTTTCTTTTAAGAATTAATTTTTCATTAAGTTTTAAATTTATTTTAATTATTTTTCTTTTTATGAAATTACATAAAATTATAAAACTATTAAAATCAATTTTAATTTATACTTATTTGTCTCATTAAAATTATAATTATTATAGAATAATTATTTTTTGACTTAAAATCTTTCTTTTATTACTATCTTTTTTGAAAAGAATAATTTTTAATGCTATATTCTTTTATTAGATATTATATTATTTTTTAATTTATTATAATTATTTTACTTCTTTTGAGAATTATTTTATTATTATTTTTTAATTTATTATAATTATTTTACTTCTTTTGAGAATTATTTTTTTATTAAGTTCAAATTTAATATTAATTTTTATGTTTTTATGGAATTAAAAATAATAATCAAAAGATATTAGAAATAATTTAATTTATACATCTTGTCTTATTAAAATTTTATTTGTTGTAGAATTATTATATTTTAATTTTTATATTAAATAAATTTCAACCTAAAACCTAAATTATACATTTAGAGAGAGAGTGTAAAAGAGAGAAACTAACTTTTGATTACTCATTTCATGCCAATAAATTAAGGATAGCATGTGTTTTGGGGGAGTTATGTTGAGGCTAGCATGCCATTTAAGTATTATCTCCATGTCCATCTCTCTCCCCTATCTACATTTCCTTACCTCTCCCTATATCTCTCTCTTTTCCCCTTCTATCTTGCCCACTCTATCTATTTCTCTTATCTCTCCCTCTCTCCTCCTCTCTATTTATTTATATATCTTTCTCTCTCTTTATCTATCTCCATATCTCTTTCGCTCACACACACATTCCATGTTTCTCCCTCCTTATCTCTATCTCTATATCTCTGTCACTCACATAGACACATACTCCCTAATTCTTGTTCCCTATCTCTATCTCTATCTCTATCTCTCTATCTCTAGATCTTATACACTCATTTTCCTTCATTTCTCCTACTCTCTCTCTTTCTCTCTTTCTCTCTATCCCTCTCCACCTCTCCATATATCACTTCATATATCTTTATCTTTTGTCTCTTTATCTCCCCCTTTGTCATTGTCACCCTCTTTCTATGTCTATTTCTCCCTCTTCCTCTATCTAATGCCCTTAATGATTTACAAGTTATATCTACTCTCTCTCTTTTTTATCCCTATCTCTATCTCTTTCTATCCCTATATATCCATATTTCTCCCTCTTTCTATCTCATCTCTCCCTCTCTCCCCATCACTCCCTCTTTTTATATCTCTCTACTTCTATTCTCTCTAATGTGTATGCACACACTCCATGTTTCTCGCTCCTTATCTTTATCTCTATATCTCAATGTTTCCTCCTTTGAATCTATCACAATCTCTCTAAGTCTAAACCTTTCTCTCTATTACTTGTCTTTGTCACCTTCTTTCTCTCACTCTTGCCCTCTCCACCTCTATCTCCACATATCCATCTCCCTCCTTGTATCAATATATCATTGTCTCCACCTCTCTCACTATCTTATTCTCTCCATCTCTCTTGTACATATCTATTTTTCTCTATTTATCTCTGTCTCTCTCACTCCTCTATCCATCTCTTTCAATAAATATATCATTATCTCTCCCTATCCCTTTCTATATTTTCCACTCCATATCAATCCCTCTCTCTATATCTATATTTTCTTCTATCTATATCAATAACTCCCCCTCTCTCTATCTATTGATCTCTCTTTCCTCTATCTCTTTATATCCATCTCTCTCTCTTCCCGAACCCTATGTCTCTCTATCTTACCCTCATCTCTATTTTTCCTCATTGCTCCCTCCCACATTCCCTCCCTATCCCCCTATCTATCTCTTTATCTCTACCTCTCTCCCTTTTTCTTCATCTCTCTCTCTCTCTCTCTCTCTCTCTCTCTCTCTCTCTCTCTCTCTCTCTCTCTCTCTCTATTTGTATGTTTCTAGCTCTCTATTTATCCATCTCTTTATCTCTCTCTCTCTCTCCACTTCTCTCTAACTCTATAAATCACCATCGATATATTTTTACATCTTTCCCTCTTCCTTTATAGATCTCTCTATCTCTTCCTCTTTGTCTCTCCCTCTCTATCCCCTATCTTTCTATCTTTATCTCTCCCTCTACATCTCTCTATCTCTCCATCTATTTTTCCCCTCTTCCTCTATTTCTCTATCTTCATCTCTATCTCTATATTCCTCTCTACCCCCATATCTCTAAACATGCCTCCCTTTATCCATTCATCTCTCTCTCTCTCTCTCTCTCTCTCTCTCTCTCTCTCTCTCTCTATATATATATATATATATATATCACTTCCTATCTCTATCTTTATCTTTTTTTCTCTCCCTCTCTCTTCCACTTTATTTTTCTCTTCCATATCTATCTACTCCTCTCCCATCTCTCTTTATTTCTCCATATCTTTCTCATCTCATTTTTCTTGTCTTCATTCTCCATCCCTATCTTCAACTCTATCTATATCTATATCTTCTTCTCTATCTTTATCTATAACTCTTTACCCATCTCTCTCTCACCCTTCCCCCCCTCTCTCTCTCTCTCTCTCTCTCTCTCTCTCTCTCTCTCTCTCTCTCTCTCTCTCACTCACACACACACACACACACACACACACACTATTGCAAACGTAACACAAGTCTATTGGTAATGAAACTTGATTATCTTCTCGATTCAATTTTTTTGTTTCAATTATGATTAGATACTTGTACATAGATGCATAATTGATTCTAAATTATCACTTCTCCATTGAGACCTTTGTTGCACAAACAACACCATAGCCTACCAATTGACCTCACGTACTGCATAAAGTTATGTGAAAAATAGACCAAAAATTTCCTAATCAACCTTCCACACCTCTTCGGCATATGCATTGCACACCAAGGTGCAATTGCTAGTTTATAATTTTTAAGCAGAGAATGAGAAGATGTTGAAATATTGACAGTTTCTTTTTTTTTCTTGCACATTACTATTTCAAGTTTGTTGTTAAATACATATTACTTAGTGATATTGACTTAGAATAGTTATAGTTAAACTATTATTTAAATGTAAATTTTTAAATTTATTTAGTAATTATATTTAATATATCTAAGTCAATATTTAATAATTATCAAATAAATTGATTCATAATTAATAATCTTTATATTTTATTTCATATTATATAATAATAAAGATAATTATTAATGAAAAATATTAAAATTGATATTATTAATATGATTGATAAATTTATATATTGAAGGCAATATAGGGAAAAAATGGCTCTGCAAAATTTTGGATCCACGAAAAGTGGAATACAGAAAAATGCGATTGCAAATTTAAAAGGAACAAGGCAGAAGAAAAATCATGGAATCACTAAGCACTCCCCATGGCAAGCAAAACAACCTCAAAAATTCGCCCACAGTAATAAGGTGGGGTCTGCAAACATATTTGAGGCCCTAAATACTTGCACCACGGGAGAAAATTCCAACTTGGTTTCTCTGAATCAAAGATACAAGGAGGCGGCTAGGGTTCCAAGGGGTCCTCCAATCAGTATTGAGATCTCGAAATCTCAAAAAATAACCCCTGCATCTGCCGTAGGAGTTTCTAGTTGGTATGGGAAACAACAGAACCCTAGACCGGTTCAAGGTATCCATAATAATGCAGGAATGGGGAAGGTCAATAGGTGGCCTCCACAAAAGTCATCTCCTCCTGGAAATTATGTCACCACTTGTGCAAATTTGACAAAATTAGGCGAAAGGTAGAAGAGGGTTGAGTCTTTGTCAAAGCCTCCAGTGAACCCTCCTCAGGTTATCATCCTTGAAAATAAAAGACTAAAATATGAAGGGGAGCAACAAGCAACAAGTTATTTGAAATCAAACCAAAAAACAATTATTATTAGCAATCAATACACAAACAACCTTTGGGAAGGATATATGAGTCGGGGGTTGTTTGGAAAATGGTGCGGATATGGTGCCTCTACCTCGGAAATCATCCAGTGGCTGGTATCTACCACTAAAGGACAGGTAAGTATCACAACCTTAGAGGACAATTATCTGTTTATTCACTATAATTCATCAGAATTAAGGGAGAATATACTTAACAATCAACCTTATTTCTTTAAAGGTTACCGTTTTTCTTTTTTAAAATGGAGGCAAAATTTCTCCCCTAAAATGTTTGAAAATTGCTTAGTTCCCAGATGGGTAGAACTACCAAATCTCCTAGTAGAACTTCTTAATGAGCACTGCCTGGTTAGAATAGGGGATTCACTGGGAGGTTTCGAAGGTTTAGAAGAAAATTATAGAGATTCTGCAACAACTAGAATAATGGCTAAACTGCATATAAAGGACTTAAGCTTGGAACCTATTAAAATAATAACTAACCATTCAATGTATGTGGTAAGACTAGAGATATATAAGGGAAGGGTGGAACAAATTGAAGTAATCTTACCATGTCCAACCCTTCCCAACCTTAAATAACACAAAAAAGATCAAAAAATACCCTTTGAGGATATGGTAAACTCCACCCTGAGCCCGGCTGGAAGCGGATTTATTAGAGAAACATTGGGGGAGATAAAATCTACCAACACAGATTCAAAAGAAATGAATTCAAAGTGCAAACCAGATCCAAAACCAACACCTAGAGTAATCCCAACCCTAGAATTGGAGGAAGGGGAAATTGATTGCAGCATTGAGGGCATATCCGAAATTCCCTCACTAATGGACCAAGACATCCCGATACCTCCCATGGGAGACCAAAGCCTCTTAAAATGGTGTATGGAGGATCACTCAAAAGAGAAGACAGATATGGATTGTCCTAAGGAAATGAAACAAAGCTTGGAAAGGATACCCAACCAGAAACCACACATGAAAACGATGGCTTTGAGTCATCACCATTAGTCCCCTTATATTAAATATAGTGGAAACAAAGGAGGAGTATGCCAGGAGGATCACAAAAGAGAATACAATCATTTTGGAGTATGTGGGCAATGAAACAGTTAATGAATTGACCGACTCCTTTATAAATGAAGTGGCAGATAATGAGGAACTTGCATATCAGAGAAGACTACTAATGTCAAGTCTCTTGGAAGGGAAAATTTCAAAGGCTAAAATTCTAGAAGTAGAGGCTTCTATGGATAAAGAAGAAGAGGAGTTGGGCTTAGCCAAAACACTGAACAATATTGAATCCCCAGATTGTGCAAGAGAGGTAAAAAGAAGAGGAAGCAAATCAATATCATAACTCATTAGTAAAGCAGGCAAGGCTGAGGGCCAAACTACATTAACAAATCTCTTTCATGCAGGGAAGGGGAAGGTCCTTCCCATGGAGAAATGAAGCTCCTTACATGAAATGTTAGGGGCTTGAATGCCCCTAACAAGCAGTGTATTTTAAAATGCTGCATAACTAAATTTAACCGGATATAATTATGATACAAGAGTCCAAATCAAGTAAATATGAGTTACACAAAAAATTGGGAATAAGGAGAATGGAAGGCTCCCTTGCCAAGGGGGCTTCGGGAGGAATAGCAGTAATATGGGACCCCAGGATCATGGCCTTTAACCCACTTTATAAGTCCCCTAACTGGATGTGTGGTAGGGTCAATAATATTAAGAGAAATTTAAATTTTGTCTTATTCAATATCTATGGACCTATTCAGAATAAAGACAAAAAGAAAATCTAGGATGAGATAGAACAATTTCTTACCTCTGTCCCAGATCAGATATGTATCATTAGAGCTGACTTCAATGCCATTATTGACCCATCAGAAAAATGGGGAGGGCATAAAAAAAGTCACCCAGGCCACCATTGATTTTAGAGAATGGATATTCAATTGTAACCTCATGGAGATCAAAACAGAAACAAACTCTTTTACATGGAACAATAGAAAGAAAGGATTATGTAACATTGCAGAAAAGATGGATAGATTTTTCATACGAGGAAATTTGGCCAACGTCTCAAACACCTTTGAAGAAAAAATCCTTCCTCTCTCAGGTTCAGACCATTTCCCGGTCCAGCTTTCAATCTCTAAAACCATTCCCTCTACTAAAAGCCCTTTTAGATTTGAATTAATGTGGCTGAGAGATGAAAATATCTTTAAATTAATAAAAAAATGGTGGACAAAATTTCGAGTGATAGGCTCTAAACCTTTTAAAATAGTCACTAAATTAAAAACAGTAAAACAAAATCTAATAGCCTGGAACAAAAATCAGTTTGGTAATCTCTATAAGAAAAAAATAGAAATAGACGAAGCTCTCAAAGAAGTCAATGAAGAGGTCATTAGATCAGGTATGGACAATAATCTCTACATGAAGGAGAAATCCTTATTAATAGAATATGAGGAAACTATGGCCAAAGAAGAAATCTTTTGGAAACAAAAGTCTAGAGAAAATTGGTTGGAGTTTGGAGATAAAACACCAAGTTCTTCCATAATAGCACAAAGCAGAGGAGACTAGTTAATAGAATTGCTAAAATCAAAACCAAGTCTGGGGATCTCAGCTGTAACCCGGAAATCATAAGTGCAGAAGCAATTGAATACTTTAAGAACATCTTTAACAATCAAGACGGCTCTAGATTAACCTCAAGGAATGAAGTGCTCAAATATATTTTGAAGATAATAAACAAGGATCAAAACCAGTTATTAAATGCTAAATTCTCTAAGATAGAAATTGAGAAAGTTCTTTTCCAAATGAATCCAGACAAGGCCCCTGGGCCCGATGGATTTCCTGCCTCTTTTTATTAGAAATGCTAGCACTTCATTGGGGATGAAGTCTCAGAGGCATTAGAAGGAATTAGGAATTCAGGGAAGATCCTTAAGGAATTAAACAATACATTCATAGTTTTGATACCAAAAAAAGACAAAGCTGAAAGTTTTGAAGAATTTAGACCTGTTGCTCTATGTAATACTTTATACAAACTTCTAACTAAAACCATCGCAAACAGACTTCACAACCTACTCCCTCTGTTAATTAGTGAGGAACAAACATGTTGTAATAACCCACTTAACTTAATCCAAAAACTCAATTGATTTTTTTTTTTGAATATATAAAAATATTGATTTCTCATTCTTAGTTATTCTTATTTATTATTTATTCAATTACATACTCAGGTACATCTATCCAAATGAGATAGGCATCCATCCAACCAGGATGGGCATCCAACCATACAGGTTAGGCATCTAACCATATGGGTTAGGCATCTGTCCATACGGGACAAGTGGTTTCATCTATCCAATCTGTGATAGGCATCTACCCAAACGGGTAGGCATCTATTCATAAGAATAGGATATGCTCTGGCCAGAGACTTTAGACTCATCGGGACCATCCGGGTCCTGAGCGACTCTCTAAAGACTACACTCCCCTTCTAGGAGTGCACCGAGGTCACTGTCCTTAGGAGTATAAAAGTAATTACATAAACAAGCTTGAGTTCTACCTCGAAATTTGGCCTAAAGCCTCAAGAAGTCAAGCAAATCCATATGAGATTCCTTTTGAGTATGTATTGAATTAATTTTAACCTTTCAATTAATATTTGCACCATTTGATTAAAAGACCAAGGAGCTTCGAGAACCAACTACTCACCCATTACCAAATCCTAATCCCCAACCCTGAACGCCTGAGTACAAGGGACAACTCCGTCCCTAGACTGCCTACATACCTGTTTCGACACGAGATCAAGGTGTATAGTATGTAGTTATGGTTTCTAAACTATGGTTTAATGTAAACTGTATGGTGGGTACGCAACCCTTTCTAGGGTCAATGTCCCAGACAGTTTCTCTACGGTTGCTACCCACGATGGTAGCTCTATAGAAAAAAGACTCAAGATGGTCTTTTTCTTGTGGCCTAAAACAACTAAGTCCTATTTCCTATAAAATGCGTCACCCTTAATCTGTTATCATCCATTGAAATCATCAAGATAAAGTGAATTTTCAAGATCTTCACACACATCCAAACCCTAATGGGGTTACCTAAAGTTTAACTGATCGAATGTAAATTCATTTAAAAATTAATCTTTTTAGATAATCGATCCAAGGGGGATTACCCGCCCCTTGGATTTTAACTTCCATATGACCCTTATTACTCCTCGACGATTTATAGGGACGATGCCACATACGTCGTTGTTGTAGCTTTATTAGGCGTTAAGTGCAGTAGTTCAACATGACGACATTACCCGCAAGCGTGACCTAGAGGCACCATAGATACCAAACGCTGCTAGTTTTTGGTTTCAACTCCACTTATTTAGTTATCTAACTAGGAATGAACCATAAGTTCACGAAAGCTTGAATACACATTACACTTATCAATTACAAAACTATTACATGAAAAAAAACAAATTATTACTTGAAATTGAAACTAAGATATAATTAAAAGGAACATTTGACAAGAACAAAAAAAAAACAAATCAACTACTTTGGGGTAACGTTCTCATGAAAAAAAAACTATGATAAAAGAAAAAAAATAAAAATTCTATTCTTGAACTAAATACACAAAAGTTCAAATTTCTTGAAAGCTAGGATTCTCGTAGGAAATAACTTACAAAATGACTTGAATTACTAACTATTACACATTAAATAAGAACTCAATACATCAAAGATACTGAATTTCTTACAAGAAGGCTAACAACCAATTTAGTGCTTACTTACTCGAAGGGGGAATGATCTTGATAACCACATTACTCATGTTTGAAAAAAAAGGGTTAGGAGAGAGACATATTTCATGCTAGTTAACCAATATGAATATGGTTCCTAAATAATTCTAATTAACCCATATACAAAAAGTTCCTACATAACTCCAATTAACCAATATACCAAAAGTTCCTAAATAATTCCAATTAATCAATAAACAAAAAAAGTTCCTAAGTAATTCCAATTAACCAATTAACAAAAAGTTCCTAAATAATTCTAATTAACCAACAAAAGTTCCTAAATAAATGTAAACTTTTTTTTTTCTAGTTGTTCTTGAACCAATGCCAAATCTTTCGCAGATTATAAGGAGATAACTAACTAACTCTTCCACTTGAAGCAATTTAACCCTTGCAATTTTTTTACAAATAATAACTTTATCAATCTCAAATTATTAGATGGGGGCCAAGGTTTTCTCCTAGATCTTCCTCAATTAAAATTGTTGTTTAATCTTCTAAGTGATCATGGAATGGGTTTCTCAAAACCCACATTAAGGTAAGAATCCAACAATAACAATTTTTAACTCATTCCATCTTCGAAGCTAAGTTTCATTAGACATTTACAACAAAAGACAAATAATTGATTTGAGGTTCACGAGCTAAGTCAAGTCTCATGGTAAAATGATTTTAGATTTGATAACTCTCTTTGTTTTCATATAAAGTTTATGCACTTCCCAATTAATTTCAATGTTCTAGATTATAACATGTAGATTATATGAAGCTTTACTATGAGATTCACCCCTACATTTAAATGTAACTTCTCCCTTTTGCTATTCTTATGCTTCCTCAAAGTTAGAAGATAAATTTGACTATAATTAGGTTTGGCTATACTAAATCCCTTGTTTATTCTGCATCTTGGAATCCAATAAAGAACAATCCAATATCCAACCTACTACTACTACTAAGAGATTTATATTCAAAATGAGAAGGACTATTATTTCTAGCTTCTTGCAACTTGCATGATAACATCAATTGTGTAACTTGCATGATAATCATAGCTATGTACCTGGTATGATGACAATAATGTGTAACTTGCATGGAAGCAATAATTAACTTACATGATGTAACTTGCATGATAACAATAATAATGTAACTCATAAGAAGATTAAAAATGTTCATTGTCTTAGATGAGGATTAGTTAAATTAAATTTGAATCATTTTCTTGAAATAAACAATTGACTAAGGTGGCTATGATTTCTTAGAGAGGAGGTCCCTTTATACAATCTTAATCAATATAATTTAATAATTTAAAATAGGATAAAAATGCCAACCAAATAACCCAATTAAATCTAAAACTATTTAGATGAGTCTAAACTATACATATAGTTACAAGTCCATCTATGAATTTAATTCCCTTGATTTAGCAAGATTAAAGAGCCCCAATCCTTCGACAAAAATAACCCTCCAAATTTATCCCCTTTAATGGTAAAAAAAAAATTACATATTTTTATATTAATAAAATTTTATTCATGAACTAGCCAACTCAATTTGCAATTAGATTTTATTTATAAATCACCCCATACAATTCAAGTTTTTGTATTGCAAAACAAAATTTTATATTAATAATTCTTATTTTCACTAATAAATATGAAGTAGGATTAATGCATTTATTAGTCTTTAAAACAATAATAAATAAATAACAAAAATTGAATTTATATATATAATGCAGTCTTTAATTATTTCTGCTTTTGAATAAAGGAAAAGTGGGGGAGTGGGGGCCCACGGGCCCTGCCACCCCTTCAGCCTCTGAACACAATAAAAATGCTCTTATAAATTTATTATTATTGCATATATATATATTGTATATATGATTATTTGTATATTTTTATCTAAGTTTTATTAGATTTTACAAAGAGACTAAATAGACTTAGAATGAAAATAAATAAATTCATAGAGTCATAAAACTTGTTTGCTGGAAGATAAAATTATTGGCAGAGAGAGATTATTTGTTTTCTAGAGATGGTTTTCTTTTCTTTTTTTCTTTTTCCTTTTTTTTTTCTTTTTTTCCATAGGGAATAAATTTACAATACATTTGAGGTAGATATGAATCTGTAGCAAGTTTTCTCAGAGATTATTAAAATTTCTCAAGGATTAAGTTTCCAAAATAAATTGCTTCACAGAGAAGAATTCCAAAAAAAAATTAACCTATATTTTCATGCATGTTTTGGGGAGAGAATAGTCTCAAAGGAAATCAACCACAGAGAAAAGAAAGGGTTTCAGAGAGAGGTAATTTGGAATAAATAAATATTCTGTGGTAGTGTTTTCAATTAAGTAAGAAAAATACATAAACAATTTCCCAGAGGTAGATTTCAAGAGAGATGAAAATGAACATTCACAGATTTCACAGAGAGATGAAAATGAACATTCACAAATTTCATAGAGAGATGAACTTGGATTTCCACAGATTTCAAGAGAGATGAATGGTTCTGCATCATATTGAAAATAATAACAACAAGGTTTGAATTAACACAAAGAAGAGATTTCACAACACACACACACATAAAAAAAATTGTTCAATTTTTTTTGTTCTATGCACATTCTAAGGAAAAGGAGAAGAAAATTACTCACAGAGAAAATCAAATACAAGGATTTCTCATAGATCTTTTCCTAGATTTTTTTTTTTAAATTGAAAAAAGCAAAAAGTAAAAAGAAATCTGATTTTCTTTCTTTTCTTTAAAATAGATTAAATAAATAAAAAGGAATCTGCATATGCAAATTTGGAAGGAATTTTTATCAATGCAAAAAAAATAGATTTTTCCTTTTGATTAATCTTTCTAAATAATTAAGAGATGATTTTTTTAAAGCAAAATTTTCATACAATAAAATAAAAATAAATTAAAAAAAATCTAAGAGAGGTAAAATATATTTCCTTTTGAAAATACAAATTTCACACATGCAAATAATAATGCAAAGAAGGGAACCTGGATTGATGAAGCGTTTTGATGTTGAATCCTCTTTAGCCTTCTTAGATCCTTCCTTGTAGCTTGGTGAGAATTCTTCAAGAGAAAACTTAATAATTCTATAATGAAATGTGACTACAAACAAAATCCTATTACTATTAACAAGAACTTCAGAAATTATTTCACACAAAACCCATGAACTCCCCTATCAAAAGTTTGACATACAATACATAGAAAGAGTGCACCATATTCCACTTTCGAAAGAATTAATTGAAATGGACATTATTTTCTAAAATTGTTTTTCATGCTAAAAATGGCGTGTGTGCGGGTGTCCCTGAGCAGCCGAGCTAGGGTTTCATGGCCCTAGCTCGTGTGTGGGGTGGTTGCAGGTGCAGTGGGGAAGGGTGTTGTAGGGGGTTGGGGGTGCTCAGCGGCTGCGAGGGTGGTGCTGGGTGCGGAGGGGGCTGCGGGGGTTTTGGGGGCGGGGTTGAGGCTGTGCGGGGCTAGGTGTAGGTTGCGCGGGGGTGGGTTTCGCGCTGCTGGGGTTTTCTTCCCGTGGGTCTGGGGTGTCAGCAGGCCCTCCTTTCAGTGGTGAGGGAGGGAGGGTGCTTCGGGAGAAGTGCTTCCTTGTGTGGCCCCTTTGGGGTGGGGTGCGTTGTCATTGTTTTTATTTTTGCTGTTCGGATGGCATCGCTTGGTGGTGTGGCATCGCTGGATGCATCAACTATGAATTTCTGAGCTGCAATGGGCTCAAAACCCCCACCTCAAGGTATGAAGACTTTCAACAATAATCTCTTTTCATCTGATTCTGGGAATGGGAGTGCTGGCAATTCTCGCATTTTGAAGATTAATGGATGTTTGGAGAGATGCAGTGAGAGGCCGAAGTTGGTCATTCCTCCTGAGATGATAGTTGAAGACATTGAGTATTTTTCAAAGCACTCCCTTTATTGCAAGTTTTTGGGGATGAGGGTGTCCTTGCAGTTTTTGGAAAACTGGGCGCAGAGGACTTGGGCACCGGAAGGAGAAATGGAGATTATGTTGTTGGCGAATAACTACTTCATGGTTACTTTCAACTGCATGGAGGATCGCCATAGGGTATTTGAAGGAGGCCTGTATTTTTACAACCAAGTGGGTTTGTTCATCAAACCTTGGCATGAAGGGTTTAATCCTTCGGAGGAGCTCCCAAATAGGGTTCCAGTGTGGGTTCGGCTACCACGTTTTCCTGTGGAATGTTGTCGTGAGGACGTGCTACAGATGCTTGCTACTCTGTTAGGGAGGCCAGTGGGATCTTCAACGTAAACCCTAGGGAGAAAGGTAATGACCTTTGCATGCATTTGTGTTGAAATTGATCTTAGTAAACCATTGTCAGATGCTATAGATATGTGCATAGGTTCTTATTCTTGGACTCAGTAGTTAGATTATGAGACTCTCCCATTTTGGTGTCGTCTATGTCATGAGTATGGTCATTTACAACATAAATGTCCTACATATAAATTGGCGGTGCGTAAATCTCAGTAGTCGAACCCAAGCACAGATAGGGTTGAGAAAGGGAAAGCTGTCATGTCAGTCGAAGTTGAGGGTACTGATAGTTTTGTTGTAGTTAAGACAAAGAACAAGAACCGAGGACAAAAGAGGCCATTATAGGAGAGACAGGGGGAGGATTCCTTCAACAGATTTGAGGGCTCGGATGATCTTAGCCACCAGGAAGTTAATCTGGGGTTTATCCCTTTGGATCAAGGTGCATCAGGGGGGGCTCCGAAAAGTGTAATTGAGGACTCTACCCAGGCCCTGCTTGTGGTTGGAAGCCAACATATGGAGATGGATCAGTCAGTAGGGGTTCAGCTGGGACCCACTCCTGGGTTGGAAGAGAATATGGTTGAGGGGAAGGGTTCCCCATTAGCTTTGAAATTGGACTCATCTGGGGGGAAAAGTAACAAGTCCTCCGCTCTCCTGGGTTTGCATCAGAAAGATATTAAGAAAAGTGCTTCAGAGAAGAGCTTAAAGGCTGGCAGAAAAAAGGATCTAGATAAGATAAAATTGATGGGGGAGAACTTGGTTGAGTCAGGGTTAGTAAAGACCTTGGATACACATTTTTCCAATCCCCCTAAATGATTGTGCTTTCATGGAATGTGAGGGGCTTGAACAGTGGCCCTAGACAAAAAGCTATTCGGGATTTGATTAAGAATCATTCACCAGACATCCTTTTTTTACAAGAAACTAAAATCTCAGTGGAGAGTATGATGGGTCTAGTGCCAAAGCTGTGGGGGAGAGGCGAGTGTCAGTGTGTTGGGGCAGCTAGATCTTCAGGAGGGGTGGCATGTCTTTGGAACCCCTCAAGATTTCGCCCGATCTGGTGGGTTGCTTCTAGATCTTCTTTATCTGGGGTCCTCTCTAGTCTGAGACTGGGGAACCCATCTTATTTTCTAACATCTATGCCCCTACAAGGTTTTAGGGTAAGCAAAACCTATGGTCCCATATTTCTTATAAGCAAAGACTGGCCCCTTTTCATCCTTGGATTATGGTAGGCGACTTCAATGCCATCCTTGAGTTGAGTGAAGAGAAAGGGGGTGTCATGCGATTGGAACCCTCTTCTGTCTTGTTCCAGGATAATATATCCTTGTTGTAGCTGGTTGACATTAAGCCTAGCAATGGTTTGTTCACTTGGAACAATAGGAGGTTGGGAGAGTATTGGATTGCAAAGAGGCTGGACCATTTTCTGGTCTCTAGGTTCTAGATTGGTGGAGGGTGGTCCACTAGCTCCAAGATTCTCGACTGGAGAGGGTCAGATCACTGGCCCATCAAGCTAGTTTCTTCTTTGGCTTGAGTATCTCGCTCTCCTTTCAAATTTCAACTTATGTGGCTTCGGGATCCTTCCCTTCAGGCCCTTGTTGTGGAGTGGTGGAGGAGGGGGAAGCCACCCTTTGACACTGCCATGTACTCTTTTGCCAAGCATCTTCAATTTATTAAGTATCAGCTTAAGCAGTGGAACTGCCAAGGCTTTGGGAATATTTTTCATGTGAAGAAAGATGCTCAATTGGTGTTGAATGGGATCACCAGCAAAATCAGAGAGCAAGGCCTATTTGAGGAGCTACTTAGGGTCGAGGAAAGGGCTATCAAGGTGGTCGAGGAATGGGAGCTTCACGAAGAAATATACTAGAAGCAAAGAGCTCGTATTGATTGGCTGAAGGAGGGGGACAAGAACACTGCTTTCTTCTTCAACTCAGTGAAAGCAAGAAGACATGGTAACTCTATCCCTGTTCTAGTCAACCATAGAGGTGAGCAGTGTGTTTCCTTGCAGGAGATCTCTAGGGAGACGTTAAAGTTCTTTCAGGCCCAATTTAGGGAGGAACCCCTGGGGGATTTGGTGGCAAAGAATCAGGTTCTTGATTGCATTCCTTCTTTGGTCACAGGGGAGATGAATGAGTAGCTTTTGTGTCCTCTCTTATTGGAAGAGCTAGAAAGGATTGTCTTTCACATGAGGAAAGGAAAAGGTCCTGGCTTGGATGGGTTCCCGGATTATTTCAAGAGTTCTGGGATATTATCAAATTGGATTTATTGGAGGTGGTCCAAGAGTCCCAAGCAGATGCTTAGGGCATTGAATGTGACTTTCATTTCTCTTATCCCCAAGTGTGAAGGGGTCGATCGGTTAGGTCAGTTCCACCCTATCTCTCTCTGTAATGTGGTTTATAAGATCATCTCTAAGCTTATCGCGGAAAGATTGAAGAAGTGCTTGGGGAATGTCATCTTAGAGGAGCAAAGTGGTTTTGTGGAAGGTCGCCAAATCTTGGATGGTGTGGTCATTACTACAGAGACCATTCATTCTATGGCTTGATCCAAGGAAAAAGCTATGTTTATCAAGCTGGATATGGCTAAGGTGTATGATAGAGTCTGGCGGTCCTTCCTTCAGAAGATTCTCAGGGCCTTTAGTTTTGTTGATGAGTGGGTTCAGTGGGTTATGAGTTGTGTTACGACTACTTCTTTCTCAGTGCTTATTAATGGAGACCATACTGAGCTATTTGGTGCTTCCAGAGGTCTTCGTCAGGGGGACCCTCTCTCACCTTATTTATTCATTCTGTTGGCTGAGGGGTTGGGGAGGTTGATTAAGAAGAATGTGGGGCTGGGTATTATTTAGGGTTGGAGATGGGGTAATGACCTCCAGCCGTAGTCACATTTGCATTTTGTGGATGACACAACCCTAATGGGGCTGGCTCGGGTCAAAGAAGCTACTAATTTGTGGAAGGCCCTGGATGTTTATCTTGAGGCCTCGGGCCAGTTGATCAATGAGAATAAATCTTCTATCATCTTCTTCAACACTCTTGAAGCTATTCAAAGGAGGATTGTACTTATATTAAGATTCCAAGTTGGCTCCCTACCCTTGATCTACTTGGGTATCTCTATTTCTCCTAGTAAACCTCCTAGGGAGTCTTGGCAAGGCATTCTTGATAAATTCCGCACAATGGTTGATCACTGGACTCACAGATGGCTTTCCTTTGGTGGGAGGGTTCAACTGATTCAGTTAGTGGTTTAGGCTCTTCCGATCTATCGATGTATGCTTCATGTGGCTCCTAAGTGGTTCTTGAAGGGATTGGATTCTCTGGCTAGGCAATTCTTATGGCCAGGCAATCTTTCCTCATCCAAATGGAGTCTAGTTAATTGGAACTTAGTGTGTACCCTGAAGTAGTCGGGCAGACTTGGTTTAAAGCAATCTATTCTTTTTTGGGAAGCGTTGGCTGCTAAATTGTATTAGAGGTGGTGTGTGGAACAGGATCGTGGCTGGGCTAGGATTTTGGCCAACAAATATATGACAAGGATCCTGATGGAGGAAATCCCTAGGTATCCACTTGAGGGAAAGGGCTCTTCAATTTGGGTCACTCTCAAGAGGGGGGCTACTCTCATTAAGTCTGGGCTTTTTTGGATTTGTAGAAGGGGGGAAGAGGTCCTTTTCCTGGAAAGATTCGTGGGATGGTTATCCTCCCATCCTTGATCAATTCCCTCATCTTGGAAATTTGAGCCAAAAGTTTTTGGAGGCGGGTTGGTCAAGGGTGAGTGACTTTAAGGTTGCTTATAGGTGTGGTAGGCTGGATTTGGAGAAGTGGAAAGCTCCTAATGAGTGGCTAGTTGCTGGGATGGAGGATGAGTGTGCTGAGTTGCAGGGCATTCTGGCGAGTAGACACTGCAGTTTCCTCAAGGGAAGGGATGGGCTTGCTTGGTCTCCAAATCCTAAGGGAGTTTTTATGGTAGCTAGTGGATACCGGGAATTGTTGAACCAAGGTCTGGAGGAAGGGGAGGTGAACTGGTGGAAATAGGTGTGGAATAAGGTTTCCTGGTTGAAGTGTAACTGTTTTGCTTGGACCTTGGCTCTAATAAATGTCTAACCTGGGATAATATCCACAAATGGGGATTCTTGGGGCCTTCTATTTGTGTTCTGTGTGGTAATGGGGAGGAAGATTCCTCACACTTGTTCTTCAGATGTCCCTTCTTGATGCTTATTTGGCATTATTGGTGGGGAGTGTGGAAGCATCTATATGTCCATGCGGACTCTCTGGTGGAGTTCTGGAGCAGTTTGGACAGACCTCCTATCATGTCCTCCTTCCTCCAGACTGTCTGGTATATCGGGCCCATCTTCATTTTGTGGCAGATCTGGCTCGAGAGGAATAAAAGGATCTTTTGTGAGGTCAGAATGTTTGTTCAGCAGGTTTGGAATAGGATCATGGCCATGATCCGGGAGACAGTGGAAGCTAAATGTGAGGTGAACTTTCCGTTGAATAGAGATGAGGCAGACATTGTGAGTAGGTTTGGCCTGCAAGAGTTGTCTCCGGCCTCAGCTTGTGTTAGGAGAGGTAGAAGGGCTTCGAAGAAGGTTCAAAGGGTGGGAAGGTGGATACCCCGTCAGGATGGGATTATCAAGACTAACACTGATGGCTCATCTAGGGGTGACCCTGGCCCAGCTGGTGTTGGGGGTGTAGGTAGGAATAGCAGGGGGGAGGTTATTTTCCTATTTTCGGTTCATAAAGGGAGGCACTCTAATAATTGTATGGAGGGATTTGCAATTCTCTACACCCTTGAACATGCTTGGGAGCAGGGTCATAGGTAGGTGATTTGTGAATTAGACTCACAAATTGTTGTTAACTTGTTGAATGAGTAGAAGGATAATAGGATACAGTGGCAGTTGGCAGGGATTGTTCAACAGATTCTCCATATTAGTTCTTTAATGGACCAGGTGGCCTTTATCCACATCCCTAGAGAATGGAATAGAGCAGCTGATTGTCTGGCAAAGTGTCGGGCCTCGGGACATGGTAGTGATTAGAAGGTTGAAAGTTGGGAGCATCTTTATGAGGATCAATCTCAAGAATTGTAGAAGATTTTTACTGAGGATATGGAGGGTTAGGTTGTTGGGTGCAGTGGGGCTGGCTTGTTGTTCTGCCCTGGGCCGTGGGGCTCTGGCTCTCTTTGTAATTCTTGTTCTTGAGTTTCAATAAAGTTTTTACCCCTTTTATTCCAAAATTGTTTTTCATGCAACATTGATTGTTGACATAGTGGGAGTTACATGCAAGAACATAAATTTGAAAAGACTCTTCTAGAAACTTCCCAAATTCTCCTACGACATGTGCTAGAATAAATAATTTATAAATAAATCTTATGATCTCATATGTGTCTTCACTTATTAATTATATTTTATTTAAAATTCCAATCATATTCAATTTATCTAGTCTATCTAACATTACTCATAGAATCAATAGTATCAAAAATAATAGTAGTTGTAATAATAATAATAATAATAATAATATCAAGTTAGGAAAAGAGGGTTATGACATAGGTTTTGTTCCAGGACGCTCAATCTATGATGGAATCATTATTGCCCAAGAAGTGATACATAAAGTTCAAACTAATAAAGACCCAAGTGTAATGCCCCGCCAGGAACCCTAAAGGAAAACAACACAACTAGGCAACTAAAGGGTGAAATATTTCTTTTTTGTTAAAGACTAAGTGCACTAACTAAAACCATTGCACATTTAATAACACAGCGGAAGTCTAACATATGATTTCCTAAGGGTTACCAACGAAGATTAATTCATAGATTATATTAACACCATAGTTAATCCAATTGTCCATTTAATTAGATAAATTAAATGCTTAAGTTTAAAACTACATATACATCCAAATTCCATAGTAAAGAAATAAAAGTATTCCAATGTATCCAATTTCCATAAACCATTTAAACATAAGATCAAAGCAATAACATTCATTTCATTGACATAATATTACAATATCCATAAACACATGGCTTCCAATAATACCACTAATTACAAAGTTACAAATATCAAGGTTACATAAAAGTCTGATACAATGACCACAAGGTCTCAACTGAACAATGATCTTGAACAAGAGCTGGTACATAAACCACAAACCAAGAAACACCAGCGAATCCATAATATCTGATGGGAAGTGGCACTACCACCCGACCATGTGATCCCGAAATGGAACCACCCCACCGTGCTAGGAGATAGTAGAAAACCCTCAAGCAAGCAAAGAAAGACAAGTACGAAAGGACTACAACACTCTGCAACCATCCATGAAACACAACTCACAAAACACTAGTGACTCTAAGGAGAGAGTGTCATCACATAGCTTGATGGTTACCATGGTACAGTCTCTATAGGTCCCGACCCCCATCCTTGGGTTTCTTCTGGTAACCTCTCCCGAGCCTCCGGTTCCAACTAAGTCTCATGCAGACCCTACCAATCCTTTCGTAAAGACAAGGTGGGAAGTTTGCAATTCCAGGCCTTCTCGTAACATTATGAGCCCTGTACAAGCACTCACCTATGCACGGGGTACATTATCTTAATTAATATTTATCTCACTCCCCCCCAATATATTATTAGGTTATCACTTTTTAACTAACTTTCGACGGGTTGTCCTATCATCCACTTCGGGCACGACCCCCGCTCGAAAGCCACTCTCTCTCATAGAACACTAACAGGAAATGTCTCTCTACGAGAACTCTATGGTGAAACAAACAGCCATAACTAATCCTGACAAAGCACAGGTAAAGGATACACAATCACTAACCAAAGATTGACCATTTGGACAAAAACACACAATGGCTCATATCAAAAAGGTTATACAACAACACTTGGTCAAGGAGAATAATAACATAGGACATAATGACAATTCAACCAGAATGCCAATGAAATTTAAGCTTGACTGAAAACAACATTTACATAAGGTCCTAATACAGACAATCTTTTCTTTAAACAACCAAAGCATAAATTATTTGCAAATAAAGATTTTTCCAAATAATAAAAAAATACAACTAATTAATACAAAAACATCCATCTTGTCATTCATCCAAAAAAATTTAAAATAGAAATAATTCTCCTAACATAATAATTAAAAATAAAACATACATACATACACATATATATATATATATATATATATATATATATATATATATATATATATATATATATATATATAACACATTATAATTATTTAATTATTATTTATTTAAAAAAAAATTAAATAACAAATAAAATAATAAATCAAATTTAAAAATTAAAAATTAAATTAAACTTTAAAAAAAATAAAAATAACAAACTAACTACCCTAGGGTAGCGGTGCCACCATATGGCAGCCAACGCTACCCCTGGGTAGCGCTGCTGCCTTATGGCAGCCAATGCTACCCTTGGGTAGCGTTGCTGCCTTATGGCAGCAGCCACTACCTAAGGTAGTTGTTGTGTGGGTAGAGGCATAGCCTCCCCACATTTTTTAATATTTTTTTTTTTTTAAAATATATATTTTTTAAAAACATTAAAAATAAATTCCCCATTTACTAAAAATTTCTGATAGCAAAAACATAAATTTTCCCATATCAATAAAATTCATTTCACATAATTTTATTCTAATTATATATTTTTTTAAATTTTAGATAATCCAATAAATTTAATCCTTAATTAAATTTATTTATAAAGTAATCATATAATTTCACAGAGATGCCATTATTTAAAAGACTATTTAAACAAGAGAGAATAATTTCCCTAGTAAATACTATTTCTCTCAACTTTTGCAATTTTTCACGCAATCATGAGGATCTTGACTATTTTTTTCCATAATAATTTTTCCTAATTTTCTCCAAATTAAATCCTTTCCACAAACTAGAAATACACATCAGGCATGAATTCTAAAACAAAAACTTGAATTCACCAGAAGAGGGTTTTGGATTTGACAATTATTTTACACACACATCAAGCAAAAAAAATAGAAATATTTACTAAAAACCCACAGCTAAGAAATCATCCAACCTGGTATAGCTTTCCTGGAAGAAATCTGTAGAAGAGCCCTAATCCTTTCAATAAACTTCCAATAAATTTCTTCACCTAAAAATTCTTGACCTGTTCCTGTCTGTCTAAAATAATGACCTATTCCTCTTTTTAAACTAAAATTCTAGGTTGAATAGCTTTTTCTCAAAAACCTAAATTTAGAATAAAAGTAATCTTATTTTATTTTCTAATTTTATGCAATAGATAAACTAACATGCAATAATTAAAAATCATTATTCTTTCTTTTCTTTTCTCATGCAATTAATTAATTTTCTAAATAAAGAATTAAAACAATACTTTAATTCCAATTAATTCTTTTTCTAAATAAAGAATTAAAACAATACTTTAATTCCAATTAATTCTTTTTCTAAATAAAGAATTAAAACAATACTTTCATTTCAATTAATTATTTATTTATTCTTTTATTTATTTAATTATTTATTTATTTAAAATTCTAGGAAACAATAAATATAATTAATCTAATTTATTTTTCCATTTAAATAAAAATATATTTCTAATATCATGCAGCTTGCAACTTAATTTAGTAATTTCTTTTAATTAACTAAAATTATAATCTCAATGTATAAACAATACAATTATGAGATAATTCCATAAACTTAATTAATTAATTAATTAAGTCTACTAAAACACTCAAATAAACAAATCTCAAGCAATAATCTATAAAAGATCAAATGACAAATACGAAGGCCGAACAAACTAACAAGACGACCAACTGATGACACTCACATGAGTGTAACTGAGTAAACTAGGGTCAACTACTATCTCCTCCACTTCCATCGGAAAATATAAGGCACACTCAGACCTATGAAGCTAGGTGGAGATGATACCCTGTACCTACCCGGTACTTGTACCTGCAATATCCTGCATCACCGAACCACACATGCATATATATACAATATAGAAAACACGGCATACACACTGATGAAGGAGAATCACGACATGCCATGTCTCACCGAAATGAGTGAAGGAAAATCATCCCCTTGCATCCAATACACTTGCAAACACACAACATATAATTTCACATTGCATAGGTAAAGTAAAATGTCAGTACATAGCAATAATCCATAAATTGCCATAAATCACAAGTATTGAAATACTGCAAATAAATTATATATCTCATCTCTAGATAAAGCATAATGTTATAAAATTATGAATAACACATCATGGTAATGTATCCACTGAAAACAAACAATAATAAAATATGAGTCTAATGAGTTCAACCGAGTAGGGGTACTACACCAAGTATGCTCATCAAACTAGATATAAAAAAAGCCTATGATAAGGTTGACTGGCACTTCTTATGTAAATGCCTTGAAGCTTTTGACTTTTCTAGACAATGGATCAATCTTATATATGAGTGTATATCAACACCAAGAATGTCAATCCTCGTCAATGGATCTCCTGCTGGTTTTTTCAATATCTCCAGAGGACCGAGGCAAGGGGATCCAATCTCTCCCTTCCTCTTCATACTAATGGCTGAGTCCCTAGGAAGACCGTTAAATGCCACAAGAGAACAATAATCTATTCAGGGAATTAAAATTACCAGTGGCTTGGAAGCAACTACTCATCAACAATTTGTGGACGACACCATGCTCTTTAGACATAGTGATGTTCAAGAAGCCAAAGCTATTAAACAAATTCTACAGACCTACTCAATGGTGTTAGGACAAGAAATTAACACCACAAAGTCAAATATTTTCTTCTTCAATACTGAAGAGAAACTAGTAGACAAAATATGCAGTACCTTCAAATTCAATAAAGGCATACTACCATGTGAATACCTGGGCATCCCCTTGGACAAAGGTTGCAGATCCTCAAATTTGTGGGATCAAATTATATTAAAAATAAAAAATAGAATTAGCTCATGGATCGGGAAATGGCTATCCTCAGCCGACAAGGCCACCATGATAAAATCAGTACTATCTGCTATACCCATATACCAACTCTCTTGTACAGACCTACCTTTAGTAAAAAAGAATGAAATAAATAAATACATTAGGACCTTCTTTTGGCAGGGCACTAGTGAAAAATTCAGAATGCCTTTGATGGCCTGGGAAAAAATCTGCAATCCTAAAAAGAGAGGGGGTTTGGGGATAAAAGATATGATTCTACAGAGCAAAGCCCTTGGGAAAAAATTGGTATGGAGAATGCAGAACAATCATCACTTAAAATGGGCCAGAATCCTATACAACAAATATCTCCATAATAATGATACAACCAGCATCTTTAGAGTATTCTCCCCCTCCAAGGGATCCAGAATATGGAATTTCACGATGAACTGCAAGGAAATAGTATAAAAAATGCTAACATGGAGTCAAGGGATGGAAAGAAAGCGCTATTCTGGTTAGATTCATGGGGAAGTTAACCTGCAATAGGTAAAGATAACAAATTTGACAATTCTAGGGTAATCTTGGAAAGATTATGGGGTGATAAGGTTGCTAACTATATTGAGGAAAAAATAGTGGAGGGTATAAAAGCTTGGAGGTGGAAATCGTTTGGAAATTTGGGTCTACCAACCAATGAGTTAAGAGATCTGGAAAAGATACTGTTGTCTAGTAAAATATCTTTCGGTAAGAATGAGGATGTAGTAATCTGGGCAGGGGCTAAGAATGTTAGGCATAACACAAAAGATGGATACAACATTCTCATGAAATAGGGGCCTGATACTGCTAAGGACATTCCGTTAGAACTCTGCTGGGATAAGAGATGCCTTCCCCAAGTAGGAATATATGATTGGCTAGCATTACAAAATAGAGTCCTAACTGCAGACATATTCAGAAAAATGGGGTATGAAGGCCCCAATAGATGCCCACTATGTGAGCAGTAAGAAGAATCAACCAATCATCTCTTACTTACTTGCAAATATTCTCATAATTGTTGGAGATGGCTTAGAAAACAAATGAATTGGTACTCCCCCATCCTAGACTGAGTCATGGCTATGTTTCAAGCATAACCCCTCAAGAACAAAGGGTGTATATATGATGGGCTTTGGGTGGTGGCTCCCTCAATGCTTGTATGGGAGATTTGGAAAGAAAGAAATTGGAGAAATTTCAAAGAAGACAAGTTGGAATGGCAACAACTCACAAACAAGATAGAGGCGGCCATAATAGAACTAATCAATAGTTACTCTATGAAATGCCATAATAACATGGAAATGACACAATGGGATGATAAAATGAGATTAAAATGGATTTTATTAAAGATTCCCCTGTTTATTGGGGGTGGTCCTACTAGCACTACTAAAAAACGCAAAGATTGTAAATGGATGTCCCCAACTGAGGGTTGGGTTAAACTCAATTTCGATGGAGCCTCTAGAGGCAATCTAGGATTGGCCGGCATTGGCTGCTGCATACATAACTCAAAGGGAGAAGAAATAGCTTCTCTAGCCCATCCTTTGGGTATAAGCACCAATAATGAAGCTAAACTAAGAGCTCTTGAAGAAGGAATTAAATTATGTAAAATCCTAAAAGTTGACAAAATTAACATAAAAGGGGACTCTGTCATCATTATCAACGCCCTCAGGAAAGGGGATATGCCCAATTGGAAACTCAATGCAATCCTAAACAATATTTTAAGTATGGTCCAATCATTCGAAGGAGTAACCTACAACCACATATATAGGGAAGGTAACTCCAGGGCGGACCATCTTGCAAACCAAGGTGCAGATGGAAAACCTAGTATCTACATAAAGCCTAGCCATTCAACCCCAAATTGATCCTCATAATAGTAAATAGTGGCAAGGGATGACTAAAAGAACCTAAAATTGTTAATAGAAACTACAAAAGTAATACCTTTAATTGAAATAAAATACAATTCTCACCAAAAGAAGTATACACTTCATAATTAGAAATCGGGTCAAAGTTAGGTAACTACGAGGCCCCCTCTATATTAACACCAAGATAGCATTTAAACTCAACACATGTTAAGATATTCATTAGTGGATAATATTTATTTTTTCACAAAAGTATAGTTTTGAGGGAGATGAGTTGTCACTTAAGTACACTGCTGACCTCACATCATAGGGAGTAAGAAACCAATCTTATTAACACTCTAGCCTGATTTGGGAAGATGCACTTATATGATCACTTTTTTGGCAAATGGGAAAGATATGTCTTAATAATAATTATGATTTGACATCATAGGCTTGCCTATTAATTATAGCAGTTTCTAGAAAGTTCATCTCTATCTTAAAAAAGCTAGACAAAGTCTTCATCACTCATGGGCGACACTCGCTAAACTATCTAATTCCCTCTGATAACAGTTTCTTAGAGAGAAACCATGGATACCCCGGTTAGATTGAAAAGCCTGAAAAGACAAATGGCCTTCGTTGGGATGATTTCTAAGGATAGGTTGAAGAGGATCATCATATTCCCCCATGAGCTGGTGATGGATGCGGTAGAATACATCCTTGATAGGGAATTATTAACTAATGAAGACCGAACTAGAGCCAACAATGACATCGCGACCATGCTCTTAGCGGCCACGATGTATATTGAAAAGGACAAAGACATTACGATGGGCCTATGTAGGGCAATCTTCAAGGCTTCACTTCTGGATGAATTAGATAGGGTTATGGTCAATATCAGTGATGAGATGACCATTCCCAGACCTTCACACTATGACATTTTGATTATAAACAACAACCCGGTTCCTAGAAAACCAATATTGGTTATTGAGGATCTTGAGGCCTTCAATGCCGAGAGATAAAAAGAAGCATTGAATTCCTCCTCAATCGGTTCCACCTCCGCATGCCTAGGAAGGCATCATGGTTTGAAGACTACCTCAAGCTATAGGGCATTGAGCTTGGTGGGGATCCCGACATCCCAAAATCTCGAGGAGAATGATGATATACTCGAGGCGACCCCTCTTTCTTTTGTAGTTTTTTAAAATATACAAGTATAGCTAGGGCTTATTGTTAACTCGACATAGTTTATAAACTTTCTTTATATTAAATAGAGGCATATTATAGCTAGTAGAAGATCCACCCAATAGACTATTATATATAAGGTGCATGTGTAGTCAAACTGAGACAAGAGGAGAAGTTTTGAAAATCTCAGAGCAAGGTCTGGGTAAACTTTGAATTTATAGTCTATTAAATATATGCTAATGTTATACAGTGTTTATTGCAGTATGGACATATGTTGTTTGAGGCAAGTTTCTGTTATTTCGCCTTGTTTCAGGTGGTAATGTTGAAAATTGCAAGCGTAACCCTAATTGTTCTGATAATCTCGGATTATGCTTAACTAGACAGTACTCAACGTAATTTTTTGCTAACCCTCTCTATGGAAATATACCTTTCATTAAAAATGTGAAAAATGTTATAAGCATGTTGTTCCCTTGATAATCACTTATAGTGGATCCAACAGGTAAGATGTTATATTCATAACAAGTAAGATATTGTTACACATTTCTACATTGTGTGTTCCCGTTGATATCTGAAAACATATATATATATATATATATATATATGTATATATACATATATGTATACACATATACATATATGTATATGTATATATATATACATATATGTATATATACATATACATATATGTACATATATATATGTATACATATACATATATGTATACATATATATATGTACATATATGTATATGTATATATACATATACATATATGTACATATATATATGTATACATATATGTATATGTATATATACATATATGTATATATATATACATATACATATTGTATGCGGGAAAAGTGGGCTGATAAAACTAAATATGTGAAAATATTTCAAAATACTAGTCCACACACACACAGAGGACTTCTTGGTGCAAGCTATGGAGTAATAACGTATTACTCAGCTTTCCAAGGAGGGTCTCATGGTTCTCTATCTCACAATGTCCCTCAAACCAATGTTTTGCTCTCAGATCACTGAGCAAAATGGTTTAGGGATGGCAAATATGAGAAGGAGAGATGCTTTTGATTGATTTTAGTATGAGATGTGTTGTAAGCTATGTATGATGCTAAAATGCAATAAACTAAATGATAAGATGACAAGATTAGTATGAATATGTATATATACATATACATATATGTACATATATATATGTATACATATATGTATATGTATATATACATATATGTATATATATATACATATACATATTGTATGCGGGAAAAGTGGGCTGATAAAACTAAATATGTGAAAATATTTCAAAATACTAGTCCACACACACACAGAGGACTTCTTGGTGCAAGCTATGGAGTAATAACGTATTACTCAGCTTTCCAAGGAGGGTCTCATGGTTCTCTATCTCACAATGTCCCTCAAACCAATGTTTTGCTCTCAGATCACTGAGCAAAATGGTTTAGGGATGGCAAATATGAGAAGGAGAGATGCTTTTGATTGATTTTAGTATGAGATGTGTTGTAAGCTATGTATGATGCTAAAATGCAATAAACTAAATGATAAGATGACAAGATTAGTATGAATACTATCCTAGCATACTATATTTAGTCTATGATTGAACTAAAATGATAAAGAAAGTAATCTAAGCATGCATATTAGTCTAATTTATGATCTAAAAGAGGCTAAATGATGAGCATATATGAAATGAAAGCTTGAATATATTTGAGCATAAGTGTGATGCTACAAATTTGAAGGATGATTGTTAAGAATGGAGGAATGAGAGCTCTATTTATAGCATAAACAGGGCAATGGATGGTCAAGATTGAAAGGTTTAATCAAGGGCCAAGTTTGAAAGTTGGGGATCCATGTGCACAATTTGCACCAATGACATGGTGACAAATATCAACATAAGATTGGGTTGAAAGAAGGGGTTGGAGGCATTGAATGCCTGAGAAGACCTCATAGTTATCTAGAGGCTAAGGGTCAAGTCTAAGTTAGGATTACCCATTGGATTAGGAGTTAATCCAAGGATAAACCTTTGTGCAAATGATTAAGAGATAATCATGGTCAAAGCATTAAAGGCCTGATGAGACCTTTGGGTTGGGTAGAGGTTGAGTCAAAACAAATGTTTTAACCATGTAGGAGGGTTTAAGTTAACCATTAATGGTTATTGGAGACTTTGGGGATTAAGTGGTTGAAGGTTGGAAGCCTTCAATGGTTTTCAAAGACTTTGAGGATTTAGTGGTTGAAGGTTGAAAACCTTTAATGGTTATCAAAGACTTTTAGGCTTTGAGAAGTGACTTCCCTTTGCTTAGGGATGTGACAAAGTTTAGAGGAGGGGTTAGGTTAATTAGAAGCGATTAGAAGATTCTAGAAGGGATTAGAAAGGGGTTTGGGATTTTGCAAGTGGATGGGGGGGATAATAGGATTTAATTGAAATAAAGTAATTTTCATTCAATTTGGTTGCAATTTGGGGAAATTAAATAAATTGGATTTATTCAATTTAGGATAACTATTTAATTAAATTTGAATTTAATTAAAAGTGGATAGAAGGGATTTAATTGAATAAAATGATTTATTCATTAAATGGGTATAGTGAATTTTATTTAAATAAATTGAGTAATTTACTTAATAAAATAGAGGAATGTGGATAATTTAATTAAATTGGATTTAATTAAATAGAGAAATGAACATAAAATATTCATTTAGGAATATGGTCATTTTTATATGTTTACATTTTGCCCCTCTTTGAAGTGATGTGTGTGCACATGTTATTTCAAAGAAAATGATGCTTTATCATGATTTATGATCAAATGCAATTTTTGTTGTGTCGCTCTTTTATTTGCAAGTCATGCCCCAGATTCGATATTTGATTTGTGATGCCCCAGATTTGATATTTGATGTGTGATGCCCCAGATTCGATATTTATATCATGCTGTCATGATTTTATGTAGTTGTCCAATATGAGTGTCGGTATAACTTGTTTTGATGTGAGATATTTCAAGTTATGTAGATATCAATGTGTTGTTTTGATCAAAATATGATTTATTTGCATGTTCTATTTTAAGTTCGATGTGGGAAGCCTGATGTGTATTACAAGCCGATATGGGTTGGAAACTTGAGTTGTGTTACAAGCTGATATGGGTGGGAAACTTGAGTTGTTTTACAAGTTTATGTGATTTTGGTACTTGAGTTGTTTTACAAGTTTTGATATGGTTTTTGAGAACTTGAGTTGTGTTACAAGTTGATATGAAATGATAGGTTTTTGAACTTGATGTAGATGAGCAAATTTGTTTCATGTTGTTGATGTAAGTTTGATTTTGATATCTTTGTTTTGATGTGGAAACTGATATTGGATTTGTTTTGAAATTTGATATGATAATGCCCCCTTGGGAGATCGTTCGTGCACACAAAGCATGAATGATCTCTCAAAAGAAGAAGAATGTTGTTTGAAAGATGGAAGAGTAGATAGTGATGGCATGCATGGGTTTGATAAGATTGATTAGATTGATTCGAATGAGAGCAAGTCTTGTTTCAGGTATGACACCTCCTGTATAAGACATGGATGATCGAGCATCTGGTTTCAGGAATGATACCACCTGTATAAGACATGGATGATTGAGCATCTGGTTTCAAGAATGATACTGCCTGTATAAGACATGGATGATCGAGTGTTTGGTTTCAAGAATGATACTGCCTGTATAAGAGCTGATCAAAACATCTGGTTTCAGGAACGATATATCCTGTATAAGACATGATAGAAGATAGTTTGGAAGAATGATGAAGATAGTTTAGAAGAATGATAGAAGATAGTTTGGAAGAATGATAAAGATAGTTTAGAAAAATGATAGAGATAGTTTGGAAGAATGATAAAAATAGTTTAGAAGAATGATAGAGATAGTTTGGAAGAATGATAAAGATAGTTTAGAAGAATGATAGAGATAGTTTAGAAGAATGATAGAAGATAGTTTGGAAGAATGATAGAGATATGGAAGTGAAGAAAGATTCCATGATGATGTGATAGATATGCATGCGAGAGATGCAATGATGAATGATGAATGATATTTTGAAAATGAGATGTATGATATGATATGCAACTAATTGTAAAATGATATGCAACTAATTGCTTTTTTTTTTTTGGTAGCATCCTCATTCTGTATTTGCCATCCGATATAGCCATTTGTTTGCTTTCTTTGTAGATATCATCATTGAGCATTGATTTGTTTAGGATATGTTGAAAATTTATACAAGCATAATGGTATAATTGAACCATAATGATCTGAGAAAAATTTACATGATATTTGATTTTGCAAGATAGCACAAGCGTCAAGGTATAATTGAACCAAGACGACCTGAGTGCATATTGCATAAACAGACAAGAGTTAACCTTTGTCCCATACAAATCCGAAATGTCCTCAGTGATATGCCACCGGATTTCTTCATAGGACAAATTTGCATGGTAAAAGACTTCACTCACAGATAGAAGACAAATAAAACATCACATTCCTTCCTTGCTTCTCTAGTCGTAAGACATCCTGGAGGTGCTCAGGAGATATGATAAGCAAAAATTAACAACCATAAGTAATCATGCATGCTATTGGAAATGTATTCTTGTCAATTAAAACATCTTGCAAAATAGATCTTTGTTCAGTTGAAATCAGTTCAAGTTCGTGATGTTTAGCCTTCTCGCATTGTTGTTTGGCATTTGTTGGTTGTTTTGATCCTTGTTGTCTTACTACGTGTTTGGTCTGATGTTGAAAATCTTGAAGGTGAAATGTCCCAAGTGAGGTCAGGATTTTGCCCCTTGTTGTTGATACTAATTTGATATGGATATGTACACTGATCACCAAGCCATGGTGGGATATTATTTGGATAATTGTTTTAGATAAACCAAGGGCAGTGACTACACTAAGTATGTCCAAGATTGATAAGCATTTGTGAATTTCTGGTGATGTCTCAGATGGGTGGATATGATATGTACAATATGATTTGTGAAACATGTATTTCCATCAATTGATAAAGATAAGGCTAACTAGAATAAAATCTAGCAGTCATACTGATTGATGTCATTGTTATGATTTGGTTGATGATTGATGTATAAAAACTTATTTCTCTTGATGAATTTGGAAAAACTAGGTTGTTGTTTCTTCAACGTGATGTTACGATAAAAGTTCTTTCTTCTCAGAATAAGGGGATTAGTCATGCATGAGTGATCAATGGATTCCTTTGATTGGTTTGGATTCAGTTGATTCTTGTTTTTGAAAATTTCAAATCTTACTCTATCAAAGTGAAGGTTTAGATGCCCCTTCACGACAAAGTGTATCAAATGATATGGATAAAAGCCTCCCGATCTGGAAACTGGATTTGACAATTTGAAAATTTTAAACAAGTGTTTTGAGATAAAAATCCGTAAGATGGTAAAGGATTCTGTTGATACTGATGATGAGATTTTCCGGATTATGATAGGAGAGACGTCCTTTATCATGCGATTCATTTAGGATTCTGACAACTTTGGTTTTGATACAAATGTAGCTTGAGAAGTAGTTCTAATGGTTTGTTTGTCACTCTGCTTTGATGAAAAATGATGTTGATGGATGGATTGATTATCAAGACTTGATGATTGATAGGAATGTCTAGTTTCAAAGAGTGAGTACCCCGTATAAGACCGATTTGTCTGGTTTCGAGTGTACCTATCCCTGTATAAGACATGTTTGATGTTGATGTTGATTTTGAGTAATGAATTGATTAACAAGACATGTGATAAGTTTCATTGCAGACTTTGAGAGTTTTCCTGTTGTTGATCTGATTTGATGGATGGTCCATGTGTTCATGCTTTGATTTTTTTTTGTTTTGATTTTTTTGATTTTTGTCGATTTTTAGTTTTTGGATATTTTGATTTTTTTGAGTTTTGGGATATTTTGATTTTTTTGAGTTTTTGGATTAGAAGAAAGATGTATTTGGTTGCCTCAATGTATATCAAGACGAGGAATGGATGAATGAATGACTGAACCATTGAGGTGGAAATAGATTTGTTGTCCATAGTTTTGATCAAGATCAAGGATGAAAGAGGGGATATGGATAGAGATAGGATATAGATAGCACTGGATGATGGAAGCAATGAATAGATAGGATAGATAGATATGGATTAGAGTGAAGAAAGATTGTAGAAAGAATTGGAGGATAGAAGAAATGAATATATAGGATAAGGGATATGGATTAGAGGATTTGGGAGATATGGTAGGAAGAATAGAGTAGATGAACTTTGCCCCCAAGCATAGAGGTTTCCATTTGCAAAAAGGTGATATGTAAGATTGTCATAGTATTTAGCACCATCTGAATAAGTGTTCTTGAACATTTCAAAGATAGAGACCCAACCCACACTTAGAACCTCTGGAAAATTCAACTGAACATTTCTAGCAACTAGGAAGTAGACTCAAAAGGGAAGAAGAATCCCAAACTGGATCAAGGTACTTAGTTCTTTGATTACCCATGTGTGTGCAAGTGGGTTCATTCTGGCTCATATGATCATTGTAATCTTCAGAATCCAACATGGCTAGCTACATGAGTTACCTTAACTTCAAAAGCATCCTGGATAGAGCCTCGCTGCCAGCGAGCATCCATAGCCCCGACGAGGTTATCGCTGTAATCTCACAAATATTGTTCCATTGCCAGCCAGGCATCCATAGCCCCGATGGAGTTACTTGCATGTTCCCATAGCCAATCATTGTGATATTGCATTTCATTGCATTTTGCTTTTCTTGATATTCATTTTCTTGCTCATGCTTTTGATATTTCTTTTTTTTTCTCTTTTTTCTTGCATTGGCTTGTAAGTGATGAAACTTACATGGGTCTGATAATTATAGTGGCACTGAAGCAAGATTTTAGATTTTTCACCAGCCATGTCTTCAATTTAAGAGATCACAATGATTTTTAGAGCAATCGATTAAGTGTATGAGATATAGTAATCAAAAGATGTCGGTACCAAGATACGATAAGTGGTTCTTTTCTGGATTGAGTGTGTATCCCAACCAAAAGAAAATGTTAAAGAGGAACAACCTCGGATTCTGAAGCATTTCATGAATAGATATCTAGGAAAAGGACTGAACATGAGATTCAAGCATGGGAAAGTATGTGACAAAATGACACAAATGCCTATTTCATAGATGAAGGATGTATGCAAAGGATTGAATGAAAGGGATGGAAGGATAGAAAAGAGGTGTTGGATAATAGATAGAATGTTTGAAGATTTGTGCAAGGATAGAGGGAAATGTATTCAGGATGAGTGTTGGTACTTGAGAAGTGATGAAGAGATGGAGGAAAATTGAATTTTGGGACAGAAGGACCCAAAATAGATAGAAGAAATGATAGAAGAAGTTTTGGAAAGATGTTTAGATAGAGGATTGAAAGAATTTCAAAGATGTGCTCCTCATTGATCTTTCTTATGGATCATTTGAGGTGATGGATTTGTGGATGGAGGGAAGTAAGGACCCAAGATGGATGGAAGGGATGGAGAATTCGATTGTGGAATGAAAGGACCTAAGATAGATTTGGAGGATGAAGAGATTCCTTGATCTTGATCTTGACTTGGAGTAGGATCATTTGAGTTTGTGCTTTTCTCTTGATTTTGAATTAGAATAGTGGAGGATATGGAAGGAATATCATGATTTTGCTTAAGAGATGGATGTTGAATGGGACTCTGCTCTTGAGATGAAAGAGGGTCATTGTGGATGGAATACCAAAATTTTAGGGGATCATCATAAGATTCTTGACAGGTGGGATCTTGATCGAAGATGGGATCAGATTGGAGAGCCATGATATTGTGATCTTGATTTAGGCTAGGACTCATTTCCTTTGACTGAGTTTCCTTTTTCTCGGTTTGATGATGAATGGTCATACGAATGATAAAAGTTGATGTTTTTGATAGTTTGATGTAGAGAAATTTACTCCTGTTGATAAGGGTCCTAGGACTAGGTTGTCTCTTCTTTAACTTAGTTTTGTGATGAAGACTTGTTCGTCTCAAAATATGAGGAGTGGTCATACACGAATGATCAATGGTTTCCTTCGATGTTTGGATTGAGATACTTCATTTGGAAACTTAAGTCCACTTTTATCAAATGAAGGTTTGAATGCCCCCTCATGTCAAAGTGTGTCAAATGATATGGATAAAGTCTCCCGATATAGAAACTTGATTTGACAACTTAAGGTTTAAACTTGGTATGTTGTTTGATAGAATCCTTTAGATGATGGACCTTTTGATCAAGGTGATGATAATACCTGATTTTGATAGGATAAAGTCTTATCTTTAGCTAGTTTTGGATTTGACAACTTTTGTTCTAAGACTGACTTGTTTGATTTGGAAATGATTTATCTAGTGTTTTGATTTGATTTCTTGTGATCACGTTTGATATTGGACTTGAAAGGATACTCAAGAAGTTTGAAAACTTTTTCTAGAAAGGATTACTTGGTTTGGTATTCCCCGAATCTTGTTGGATGAAAGTCTTTCCTAAAGATAGTTGAAATGTTGATAACCATCTCAAAAGATGTTTTGTTGGATATGGAAATCTTCTCCACTTTATGATTTTTCTTTGTTTGAACTGATTTTTGAGTTTGATTGTTAGATACTTTGCAAGATATTTTAGCATTTGTGACAAGAATACATCGCACACATGAAGACAATGATCATCCTAATGCTACACATTGAGTGTATATTTTTTTGAGGATGTGTTCAAATCCTCGATGTTATCACTGGTTTGATTTACAACAAAAGACACATCAGATAGACTCTTTATTCAAAGGTCATTGACAATATCATAGCCCACTAGTCTCGATACTCCGTCAGCTCAAACAGCCTTGTCACCCCCTAGGGGGCGCCCTTTTTTTGCCTTTTGCCAGGAATTAACTCAAAGTGAATTGCTTCATAGTTGAGTAGTTATCTTGGGAGATATATGGTGAGTAATCTTGGGGGCGCATTTTTCCCCACCCTTGCACTATGATGTTGCCAATGTTTGGCAACTGACTCAGCTCAAAGTTTCTAATGCTAAAGTTCGTAATCAGGCTTCCCGTTCAGCCGTCAGTGATAAACTCCCTCAGGAGGCTTCCCAACCTTTAGAACAAAGGCTTTACGTATCTCAAGGATACTGGGGGAAGGCTAATCGCTGCGCGCAACCGTTGAAAAGGACTTTCATCACTTTCACTTTTGATTATAGTGGGTTGGAATACTTGGCGTCAAAGTCATTCCCCACTTAGGTCGTTCCCTTCACACCAGCCAAAGAATGGCTTTAAGAGTTTTTCAACCCCTCGGGAAGGCAGGCCTGCTAAAGGATGTAAATGCTTGAAGTACAGAAAGCTTAAGAGTGGTTTGGGTTTTTGGTCACGCAGTTATGGGGAGAGCATATACCTTCCACTTTCGAGACAAGGCAATCAAGTTGTTCTTTTTAGCCTTCATGACAATGATTTGCTAACTTCTATTTGGAGATGTTGCTCCAACAAGCATGATGTTCTTTTTAACCTTTCATAGCAAAGTGTGTATTTCCAAAACTTTTGTAAAACAAGCCTGGTCAACAAAGTAAATCGTGATGTTTGGTCAACAAAATTAAAGTCGATAGGGGAAAACTTTCCCTCTTTGCCTTGCACAAAATAAAGATGAGGTTCTTTTACTTTGCAAAATGAAGTGAATCCTTTTAAACACCAAAGGATGGTGAGGTTCTTTTTATAACTCTTGCCAAAGTAAAGATTGTTGGTTCTTTTTTTACAGCTTCCAAAATGAAGTGTTTTTCCTAACTTGCAGGAATGAAAGGTTTGCTTTGTTGTTCTTTTTACCATGCAATAAAGAAAGATGAATTTTCTTTTAAAACACCAAAAAGGAAGGCATGAAGTTCATTTTATGCATCCGAATGAAATGATGAGGTTTATTTTAATTTGTGCAAAAAAGGAGAGTGAGTTCTTTTTAACCAACTTTTGTTGAAAGAAAGTAAAAAAAGAAACTTAAAGCCTCTAAACTTGCGCCTTCCCCTGCACAAAAAATATTAGAACCTGCACACAGTCAGTGATCAAGTGTTAGTGTGGGCTTATACAAGCCTAAATTCTGATCTTTGTTACAAATTTTACAATCCTGATCCTGAAATGCCCTGAAATTTGACTAAGTCTGAAATTTGGAAGATCTTCCAAAAACTAGATTTTGCATTATAACTCCTAGAGGTCTGAAACCCCTCTCAAACATCCTGAAAGTATATATGGAATATAACGTAAAGTATAAGTGACATTTCCTCTTGAAGAGGAAATGTCACTTATACTTAAATGTTATATTCCATATATATTATGTCTCCCACAAGCCTAATTTTTGACTCTGTCATAAATTTTTAGCTCTGCCAACTCTATGCGCTAAGAAATGATGTCTATGCGCTAAGAAAAAGCCCCTACGCGCTATTATGTGCCCCCAATGCGCTAAGCTATTTTCCTGATGCGCTATTCTGTTTTTCTCCCACGTTGATACCTACAGGAAAATATTAGTGTTTTGATGCACTAAAAGATTGACTTTACGCACTGGATGATAGACTCCACGTGCTAAACAGTGGACTAGATGCGCTAGGCTGTTAACCGGATGCGCTACTCTGTTTTGTTTCCGCGTTGAGGCCTACAAGAAAAAATTAATGGAGGTCACGCGCTAATGTTTGAACTGCACGCGCTAGATGATGGTCTCCACGCGCTGAACAGTGGATTGGATGCGCTACTCTGTTTACTGGATGCGCTAAACAGTCAATTTAACACGCTAATTCATTTTTCCCACGAACCTGCAAAAGTGGTTAAATTCAAAAACCGATTTGATATATGGGGTCTAGCCCCACGGTGGGCGCCAGAAATGTATGTGGGAAAAGTGGGCTGATAAAACTAAATATGTGAAAATATTTCAAAATACTAGTCCACACACACACAGAGGACTTCTTGGTGCAAGCTATGGAGTAATAACGTATTACTCAGCTTCCCAAGGAGGGTCCCATGGTTCTCTATCTCACAATGTCCCTCAAACCAATGTTTTGCTCTCAGATCACTGAGAAAAATGGTTTAGGGATGGCAAATATGAGAACGAGAGATGCTTTTGATTGATTTTAGTATGAGATGTGTTGTAAGCTATGTATGATGCTAAAATGCAATAAACTAAATGATAAGATGACAAGATTAGTATGAATACTATCCTAGCATACTATATTTAGTCTATGATTGAACTAAAATGATAAAGAAAGTAATCTAAGCATGCATATTAGTCTAATTTATGATCTAAAAGAGGCTAAATAATGAGCATATATGAAATGAAAGCTTGAATATATTTGAGCATAAGTGTGATGCTACAAATTTGAAGGATGATTGTTAAGAATGGAGGAATGAGAGCTCTATTTATAGCATAAACAGGGCAATGGATGGTCAAGATTGAAAGGTTTAATTAAGGGCCAAGTTTGAAAGTTGGGGATCCATGTGCACAATTTGCACCAATGACATGGTGACAAATGTCAACATAAGATTGGGTTGAAAGAAGGGGTTGGAGGCATTGAATGCCTGAGAAGACCTCAAAGTTATCTAGAGGCTAAGGGTCAAGTTTAAGTTAGGATTACCCACTGGATTAGGAGTTAATCCAAGGATAAACCTTTGTGCAAATGATTAAGAGATAATCATGGTCAAAGCATTAAAGGCTTGATGAGACCTTTGGGTTGGGTAAAGGTTGAGTCAAAACAAATGTTTTAACCATGTAGGAGGGTTTGAGTTAACCATTAATGATTATTGGAGACTTTGGGGATTAAGTGGTTGAAGGTTGGAAGCCTTCAATGGTTTTCAAAGACTTTGAGGATTTAGTGGTTGAAGGTTGAAAACCTTTAATGGTTATCAAAGACTTTTAGGCTTTGAGAAGTGACTTCCCTTTGCTTAGGGATGTGACAAAGTTTAGAGGAGGGGTTAGGTTAATTAGAAGTGATTAGAAGATTCTAGAAAGGATTAGAAAGGGGTTTGGGATTTTGCAAGTGGATGGGGGGGGTAATAGGATTTAATTGAAATAAAGTAATTTTCATTCAATTTGGTTGCAATTTGGGGAAATTAAATAAATTGGATTTATTCAATTTAGGATAACTATTTAATTAAATTTAAATTTAATTAAAAGTGGATAGAAGGGATTTAATTGAATAAAATGATTTATTCATTAAATGGGTATAGTGAATTTTATTTAAATAAATTGAATAATTTACTTAATAAAATAGAGGAATGTGGATAATTTAATTAAATTGGATTTAATTATATAGAGAAATGAACATAAAATATTCATTTAGGAATATGGTCATTTTTATACATCTACACACACACACACACATATGTATATGTATATACATATATATACATATCTATATATATATATATATATACATATATGTATATATGTATACATATATGTATATATGTATATACATATATATACATATACACAAATATATATTTATAACCATATATATTTACATTTTATATTTGCTGCCCCCTAGTGTCTGGCGGATGGTTATTTGGATCCTTCTTGCCCGATTTGTTCCAATAGTAGCCTCTCATGGCTGACTGCTCCCCTCACGATTTATTAACATTATGAATAGAAGCTCACTGTTGAGGAGGATAACACTAGTTATGGTTAGGTGATTATAAGATAACTCAACATATCTAAAGAGTTAATATTTTTGGCTAGTAACAGTTTATCGAAACAGAATCGACAGTCCACTTTAGAAACTAGATGTTGTGATGGGCTAATTGCTTATTTCGACTGGCTATATATTTATTTGTATATATATAACCATATATATTTACATTTTATATTTGCTGCCCCCTAGTGCCTGGCGGATGGTTATTTGGATCCTTCTTGCCCGATTTGTTCCAATAGCAGCCTCTCATGGCTGATTGCTCCCCTCATGGTTTATTAACATTATGACTGGAAGCGCACTGTTGAGGAGGATAACACTAGTTATGGTTAGGTGATTATAAGATAACTCAGCATATCTAAAGAGTTAATATATCTGACTAGTAACAGTTTATCGAAACAGAATCGACAGTCCACTTTAGAAACTAGATGTTGTAATGGGCTAATTGCTTATTTCGACTGGCTATCTATTTATTTGGGCTGCATCTAGACTAAATCTAGGCACTAAATATTCATCATTTTAAAAATATATTAATTTGTCAGAAAATTGTCAGAACAAAACAAGCCAGGGCCCTATTTTTTGCTACTTAAGTTCTTCATGTTAAGACTCCCTATCAAAAATTGGAATGGGGCATTTAGGGCCTATGTATAATGACAAGTATAACTCATGCAAGATATGGCTTGATAGTTGGTTTGGGGTTTCTATTGTATTAACTTTCAATAGAGCCTGCGAATGATGTGGGTTGTTATTTAAGGCAAACGAGTTTTGATGGGTTCTAAGTTCCTTATCTTATAGAATACTTTTTGTTAGTACTGGGTGTGCTAAACTTCATGTTTTTCTTTAATACAAGCATGCGATAAAGGGACGATATGAGGTCCTTTTATCCTGAAGTCAACGCAACCGGAGGCATCCTGCTGAGTTGATTTCAAGATACAAGACTCTATATCCTCCCCTCTGAAAATATTAATGATTTTTGTGCAGCTGGCTGGGAAGGATAGTAGACAATTATCTAGGATATGATTGATCTATATTTCCTTATTAGTAATTGATGTCTGCCTTGAACATGCACGGAAGTATGCTAAGAAAGTACCTATCTCACTATGTTAAATGAATATCTTAGATGTATGATTAGTTATGCATTTTTCCGTAACATTCGAATGGGATTCACTGATATTTATTTGTAAAATCAAGGATGTATGCTTCCTTCACATTGAGCATATATTTGATAAAATAACTGCATATTCCCAGGATATTGAGGAGGATATGGTTCTAACAAGTTGGACCCAATAGCTGGATATGTGTTTTGGTATTTTGGTTTTTGCTATGTGCAGGAGGCAACAGGAAAAAGAGGAAATACATAAGGAACAAAGAGTACCAGGAGAGGTTTAATAGGAAAAGCATCATGGCACTACTCTGGAGCCAAATAAACAATACCACCACAACAGTACTAATGAAAGATTTAACACAATAGGTATTGTGTATTTATGTAATTGGCTGGACAAGCCTAATTGTAAAAACACAGCAGGTTTCACTAATGTATGGCAAAATGCCAACCCACCCAGAAATTTATGTAAACTTATATGCTAGGAAGAAATTCCTTGGGCGAGACTGGAGGTTTTCTTGCCTCGGTTCTTTCCTACCAGTGCCCACACTGAACCGAGGTGTAATTCTTAAAATTTAATAGAAATATTGCGGCTACGACCTATTACCTATAAAAAAAAAAATTAAAAAAAAAATATATATATTGATATATAACATAATTTAAATTAATTTTTAATATATTTATACAAAGTTATATAATATAATTAACGTTAATAATTAATAATATTATACAACATTGTATAAATATATTAAAAATTAATATAAAATATGTTATATATCAATATATCAATTTATTAATTATATTAGTAATACATATTTTAATTTTTTATTAATAATTATATTTATTTAATACTCATGAAAAAAAATTATAATATAATAATACTATAATTAAGTTAAAGATAAAAACAATTTTAAAATATAATACAACTATACATTATATTCGTAAAATAATATATAGATTGTTCTATCAAATAGTCTTCATCAATTTTACTTTATCATTTTGTTAGTAATTATGTTGAGGGGAGTTCTTACCTTCCTCTAAGTACAAGCTTCTCCATTAGAGTTGAACATGAGCCTTTGACTACTTTATGCATCAATGCAAAAAAAAAAAAGTTAAAGGTAACATTTTATGATACACTTCTCTTAAATATAATATAGATATCTCATAGCTTTTAATTTCTCCATCTTTTATTTGGGGGATAATGCATATTCATAAATATGACCACTATTCAAGACAAATGCAACAAAATAGTATTTAATTTGTTCTATATGGTGTAATATAAAGGAAGTTATAATTTTTGAGCTTGTTTGCAATATATTTTAAAAAAATGTTAAATAATTTAGAATTGTGTCAAATTTTCATTTTAAAAGTGTAAGATGTTTTTATATTTGATCATTAAATAGCTTAATTATTATTAATAATGAAAATAAAAATTATGTTGAATGATTTATTTAAATGGTGAAAAATAATAATGTCATATTGCAAATTTAAAACTCAAACAAAGATTCAATCCATCCATAATATTAGATGAAATATTAAATATTTAGAAGACATTTTAAAAACAAAAAAATCTTTTTACATTATTTTTATATTATTCATATTTTGAAGAAAAATTTAATTATTTATCAATTTGACAAAATATATTAATCTCCATTATTTATGATAATTTAAAAACAAATTCTTTTGTAGAATACAATATTAATTAAAATATATAATAAATCAATTTTTCAACATTAATAAGATAAACTAAATATACGATATTATAACTTGCAAAATAAACAAACAAATATATAATACAATTATAAAAAAAATAAATCTACAATTTAAAAAACATTAATATCTTCTAGCTCTAATAATGAGATTTCATTTAAACTTTTTTATAAACCATAACCTATACTAACAAGCAACATCACAATAATACAGAGAGTTACCCTTATTATCAAAGCAATTTAAAATGCTATTAAATAAACAATGTTCTAATTTTAATAGCTCAAAATAGTATTGGAACCAAATTCTAATTATTATATACTTTCATTTCTTAAATTCTCATTGCTTTAGCCATATTCAATATGTTCAAATACATGATGCACAACACTGCACTATTGTATAATTATTACTACATATGGACAAGAATAATTCTTCCTAAACATTGAGTGGTCTTGCTTCACTATTCTTTAGTGGATAACACTTCAAGCATCCCATCCACTATTTTACTATAACATAATAGATGTAGAAACAATTCTTAAAACACAGTCTTATAAAAAATCCTCTTTGGACTAGAATTTGTGCAATCTCAAAGATCAACATAGGGACAAGACATTGTTATGGCACTAGTATACATATTTTCTAATATTTAAAGAATAAATATAGATTAAATAGAGAACATGAATCTATTTATGTGTTAAAAAATATCAGCAATATTTATATAGTTAGAATCTTGCATAAAAAGAAATTTTGAGATCTATTGGGACACTACTTTTATTTTTACTCATTAATAAAGTATGTATTTCATATATAAGTTTACAAGACCATTCATGGCATAGTGTGATGGTTAAATCATAGCATTGTTGTTGTAGCCACCAAGGTAAAAAACTCAGCTAGACCATTGTGATCGTAGACATTGTGCATGAGAAAATATCAATAGATGTATGAGTAAGATGAATAAGAAGACGGTATCAAGTAAGTATGAATATAGGTATAGTAATGGATTTTCCAAATAGAACTTTACTATTTGCACCAAGCCCATTCTTATGGCCTCTAATAATGTTGATTTATATTATATTTGTGATATTGTCAAATTCTCTCAAGCTCTATGTTATTCAATATTATCTACCCATCTCAGTTATATACCACACACATTTTTAAAAGAAAATGAAAACCTATGTAGATTATAATAGGTGCAACCTATGCATGCACAATATTCTTCATCATACTCCTTGTCAACCTTATATAAACTTAAGGGTTTCCTTGATTTTCATAAGGTATGAGATAATTCTATTTGAACAAGATTTAGTCAAAATATAACCTCTCAAATTTGTCTTTATATAACAATTATTCTAGCTTGAAAGATATAAAGACTCACATCTATTTGGGCAAAATGTTTATTAATAAACTTTTTTGATGCAACAATGATATCTTTCATATGCATCAAGTTAAATTATGATTATTTACCATGTTTGATTTTTAATTAATATTACTTCTACACACAACACTTGCATTATCACATTTTAGATCATTGTTCCCCGTATATCTTTTGGTTCAAAACTGATTTGTAAATTCTTTAAACTAAGTAGAATTTATGAGCCACAAATTATGCTAATATATTGTGAGCTACTACTAATTCAAATTCAAATTACTTTAGTATAGAGAGAAAATATTGATCAAAGTAAGAAGAAAATATGTCACAATAAGGGAATTCTATAAAAGAATTCATTATTTTATCTTAGAAACACTTCAAAGAGAGAAAAAATAAACTATGCTAGTGGAAAATACCGGTAGGACCTATATTAAAAGTAGTAAATTACCAAGAGTGACAGATATCTAAGATGCATTATGTCCCTTACTCCTTCAATGATGGGTTTTGTTGCCTCAAATCCTTGTCTTATGCTATGAATTATTAAATTTTCTTTTCCTTTTACATCAATTGATTTCAAATGCTACTTTTTATTTCTTTTTATATCTTTATGTGAATAAGAAGGTTCTCTTGGGCCATAGAAGCTTTCTTACATGCTCTAGAAAGTGAAATGATGATTATTTAGTTCAATTTCTGAATTTCTTAGATATATTATTAATGTATTGTAATTGTGGTCCTATCCTAAATACTACCATGGTGGTATTGTCCTTCAATATTTATTTATTTTGTCTAGGATCTATATTATCATGGTTGTTGATCTTTACATGAATCCACTTTAGTATTCACTAAGATACATCTTTGCGTATATTTTTCATGAATAATATAGTTGACACCTCCCTTATTAGAGATGTTTTTGGTCCCAGAAAATCTTAGAGATAATTTGAGCAAGGAGAATATCTCCCCATTTTCTCCTTTATGGATGGTGATACCTTTTATTTTCTTTACACTACCTATGCGTTGACACATGTTTAAGTATTGTGGGTAGGTGGTAAAAAAAATTCTTTGTGCGAGAGTGGAGTCATCCAAGTCTCTTGATGAATATACTTCTTTTTCCAAGTCCATGACAACTAACATGGTTTATCTTTGAAAGTATATAGTGTAATCTTGAACATTTTTCCCATCTTTCTATTTCAAGAAAATCTACTTGTTTCTTTTATCATGCTTTTGGCTTGCAAGATGTAATTTCTATTGGATTAATTTTTCTCCTCTTTTTTCTTAATAAATTATATAATTTACACATCATACAAGAGTTTGACACTCTATTTTTGATCATGCAAAGTCAAATCATTATACCCCAATAACATTGTGAGCACTAAAATAAACTTATATTTTCTTTAACCGAGAATCTAATTCTTGAATGGATCTTGCAAGAACTCTTCACTTATTATAAATTCTCATTTCTTTGTGCCAATTTTCTTCACTAAGGATTTAATCACATTAATTTTTGAGGTTTTCTCTTGTGCCATCTTCATTTTCTATCTTCTCATTTGCTCTTGATGTTTGCTCAACAAAATTGTTGGTTTTGTATTATTGTCATCAAATAGATTTCTAATGTGGTTACTTATGCATTCATCTCATGCATGTGGGATTTTTGTTCTCTTATATAACTATCATACACACACTTTTCGATAAATCCATAAAGATAAAAACCACTTTGATGCCATATTATTTTGTAAACTCTCCAAAATAAGTAGAATTTAGGAATAACAAGTTATGTTAACATACTGTGATACTTTTATTTCGAATGACACTGTTAGAGGAGCATGAATTGTTTATTTAAGCAAGATGAAAAATGTTGTTGGATAAAATAACTCCACATAAGAACTCAATATTGTATCTTTGAAACACACCAAAGAGAGAAAAATTAAAATTTTCTAGTGGCAAATACCATACCATCTATATTCAAATAAGTAAATTATCATGTGCAATAGAGTGTTTCCAAAGGGTTGAATTTAATTGATTGAAATATTGAGTTTTCATTATGGAGACATAAGTTCAAATATTCGCAAGGAAAACTAATGTGGAATTCCAGGTGGCAACTCTTGCTCTTCCATAGTTGGCTTCTAATGTGAACGTGGTTTCTCAATAAAGGGGATTCTAAGTAATGATCTTAGTCTTCCTTGGGTGATTTCTAGTATGTGTGCTCACAAGGAACGTAATTAGTCTTTAATAAGTGATCTATAGAGATTTTATTTCTCTCACGTAGATGATTTTATAAGAAAAAAATTGTAGATAGTATTAAAGAAGAAAAATCACAATATATTTCGTACATGCAATCCACCCCTTGCTTTTGCACTAAAAAATTATATTGTCTCAACTCTTCATAACAATATTGTAATGCCCCACCAAGAAACCCTAAAGAATTCAACTACAAACACCCAAAAAGAGTGGAAAATATTTTTTTAAATAATTCTGAACACATAACGTAAAAGATAAACATTGCAATAGAAGTTGCACAAGTGGAAGACTTAACTCAAACTCCTAAAGGGTTTCCCAACGTGAATTACTTAATTAAACTAATCCTTACTTAAGGTTAATTATTCCACTTAAGATATATATTTATCCATTAGGAACTTAATTACACTAAACAATGATCGTTTCATACTTTGCATGAGATAACACTAACATTTCTATGCTTCATTCATGATAAAACATTCAATTACATTACAACAATGATTTTAATTAAAGATAAAAATCCTATCATATAAATCTCATCATAATACATTGTTTTTACATTGCAAGGATAACATAATATTATATTGCACTTAAAACTACAAGTCTCATAAAAATACATAATGGCTACATAAAATTACAACTTTCCATGAAGGCATACATATAAACAAATGATACATTCGACCACATAAGTTCCAAGAGATACAAATAAGATCCAAGAAGAACAAAGAGGATTAAACTGGCATAAGGAATATAGTAAATCCAAGAGATACATCTAGAGCACCTGTGAAGCTAACCCCTCGCAAGAAAGGTGTGCACAAAATACTTGATGGAAAGTGGCACTACCACCCAACCATGTGGCCCAAAAAAGACCACCCCTTCGTGCTAGGAGACAGTACTAAGGCCCTCAAGCAAACCGCAATAAAGCATCACATGGTCTAACATGTTTATCAGGTACTCACATAAGGCATAAGCATACAGATATGACTCCCACAAGAATGTTCCAAGTAAAGCCAACACAAGACTACACACTAGTGAACATAACTAGGGAAGAGTGTCATCGCATAGCTAGTATGGGTTATCCTGGCAGGCCTCCATAGGCCCCAACCTCCATCCTGGGTTATCCTGGTAGCCTCTCTTGAAACCTCGATCCCCATCCATGACTCATGTAGACCCAACAAACCTTTCGTGAAGATAAGATAGTTGGTTTTCCATTCCAAGCCTTCCCACTGCATCTTGAGTCTGTACTAGCACTCAACCATGAGTGGGGCACAATTAATCTTGATTAGTTTTTTAAAACCCAATCCCAATTTATTAATTAAGTTATCACTTATTACTCAAACTTCCAAGGGGTTATCCTAGCAGCCACTTTGGGCCCCGACCCCCACTCAGAAGCCACTCTTCCTTATGACACTATACAACCTCTAAGAAACTCCAATGGCCAAACACAAAAGCCAACCAAACATAGGGAGTTCAAGAAAAACTAAAGAAACAACTTGGTTATACAAACCTTCTACCAAGGTTAAACCCACTAGAGGTGTGAAACAAACAACTTGCCTATTCACAAGACAAGACACAACCAGAATAAAACAAGTACAACTAAAATAAAAAATTAATCAATTAACTTGCACGATAGACTCGCATTCAACAACATACAAACATAAACACGAGAATGACTCTTTTCAAATCAAACACCAAAATCCTCCAATCAGAGTAAACACCCAAAAAGGTTCAGTTGCACACTAACATATCTATATTAAGGAATCATAAAGACAATTCAAAATATAATTAAAAACTATTTTATCTAATTGTAGCTCTTCCAATAAATTGATTCCTCCATGATAAGAAAGTCTACAATAGGGAAAATGCAAGAAAAAGGGCAAAAATAACATATTCTCAAAGAGCTTTGCACAATGCCTCAATTAAAAATTCATACTCACACACATAAAAATTTCCCTTAAATAGAATTAAACCATTAAGTTTCCAACCCAAAAATGGCCAAAATAAGTTTCATTTGCAATAAAAATACCAAGAAATCTTTTACGGAATAAAAGCTAGTCATGGTCTAAAAAGGTCATTATTTAATCCAAATATAGGACTTTTCAATTGAAGCCATATTGGCTAAATTGATCTATGATTGCTAAAAGAACTTCATTTTCCAAGTTATTATAATAATATCCAGTCAATTATAACATTTATTTCATTCTTTTTTAATTCCAAATTTCTCCTTTTTATGTATACACACGCGCACGCATATATATGTATATGTGTGTGCGTGCGTGCGTGTGTGTGTGTGTGTATGTATATATATGTATATATATGTATATATGTATATGTATATATATGTATATGTGTGTATACACATATATACACATACATATACATATATACATATATATGTATATGTGTGTATACATATATGTATATGTGTGTATACATATATATACATATACATATATGTATATATATGTGTATATATGTATATGTATATATATGTATACACACACACACACATATATATAAATATAATATACATATATATTTATATATAATATTAATATAATTATATGTGTGTGTGTGTACACACACACACATACACACATACGTATATATCTATTTTTCTGTTTAAAATTGATAATCATTTTAAAAATAAAAAAACCACTAAACCCCATATTCAGTTTAAAAATACACACACACACACACACACAAAATCAAATTAACAAATAGCAAATTGAATTGGTTGCATGAGAAAATAAACCACACTGCATATTTTAAGAGTCTATGATTTTTTTATTTTTTTTGGTCGGCTAAGTAATTATCTTGCTTGCTAGGGGGGTTTATCTTCCTACCCACAATGTGGGGTGAGAGGCGCCCATCGTATGGGTTGCCTCCCCCATGACCATGGGAGGAGGGGTGCCCACAACAGGGGTATCCTCTCCCCATAGCTGTGGGAAGAGAGGCGCCCATGGCTATGGGTTGCCTCTCCCCACAACGTGGGGTTTGGCTCCATGCCCCCCCCCCCCACCCCCCACAAACCATTTTTTTTTTCATTAATTTTTAAAAAAAAATCTCCTTCCTCTGTAAATACTAGCAGAGATACAGATAGAATCACAACAATTACATAAAATTAAATTGTCTTCGTAGTGACTGGTAAAATTTAAAATCTTATTTTCTATCTAAGCCTTTAAAAACAATTTAAAAAAAATAAATAAACTCACAACACAAGCTAGATACAAACAACAAACCCCCATTTCCTCTACTCCCAAAATTGGGAAAACTGAAACCCCCATTTCCAAATTCACAAAACACAAAACAAAAAGAAAGGAATGAATTGCATATGAAATGATAACCAGATTTCTCAATCAATTATTTCTTCCCAAACAGAGAGGGAAAGCAGAAAAACAACTGACAAGAAAAAAACAAATAAAGATTTAAAAAAAAATCCAACCTTCCATTGCTTTCCTGGAAGAAAAATTGGAGGAGAGCACCCAATCCTCCCAAAATACCAAAGCTTCCAGCTAAACCCCCATAACCATTAGAGAGGAAAAATATCTCTAGAATGAAAAAGAATCCCTCTTTGGGAAAATTTTCAAAATATAAAGGAATTTTCACCCAAAAATATCTACTAGGGAAAAAACATTTATTTATGAAAATTGAAAATGTATTTTTATTTAAAACATTTACATGACTTATATTTAAAAATTCTAATTTTTTTTAAAACACAAAAGCCATTAGATATTTTAATTACTAAAAGTAAAATTTGACTTTCTTTGTTTTTTTTTTAAACAAATACTCAAGACATAGATATAAATTCCACTAATAAATCAACAATCAATTTAACTAAAAAATTAAGAATAATTGATTATCTATTTAACCACAAAAGTGCTCTTAATAATTTATTCTTAATTTAATTTAATAAACACAATGCACATTAATTATCAATAACCATAAGGTATTAATAATTAATTTCTCATTAAATAACATAAGAAGAGAAATCGGATTAGATCGGGATTAACAAGAAGAGTCATACGGGGACAGCGAATGGAGAGAAATTTGAATTCTGCGAATGGAGGGATCAACGTGGCTAGTTTTTCCTCTAGTTCTGCAGCCTCTGCAACTCAAGGACAACTTTTCTCTTTGGGATCTATGGGGGATAATGAGGATGGCTGAAAGGATGGGGACCCACGACATCGGGACCCTCCTCTTGACTTTAAAAATACTGAAGATTCTACAAAGTTGGGTCATGATATCTTGAATGCTGAGCTGGAAAAGACGGCTGGAGACAAGGTGGTCAAATCCTGGAACAGTTTCTTTGCAAACAAGCCTACTAGTAAATCTATCTTTCCCTCTATGGAAGATATTTCTAATAGAAAGATAGGAAAATTAGCTATTGTTGTACCAGATGTGGTCATAGATCACAATATTTCTCTTATGGCATTTTCTCTCGTTGGGAAATTTGTTGGACCAAGACCTAATATTGAAGTTGTTAGGTCTTTTGTGAAGAGAAAATGGAGGGTGAAAGGACAGGTTGATGTTTTAGCCCTGTCAAGGGGTTTTTTTTGTCTTTTCCTTCTCCTATGGTGAAGACTTGGAAATGGCTCTGAGCGGAGGACCCTGGATGCTTGGGAAGTCTTCTTTATCTTTTAAAAAATGTTCTCCAAAAATGGAGCTCAATGACTCCTTTTTTGAATCTTCTTCGGTCTGGGTGTGCCTCCCTGGTTTGCCGCTTGAATTTTGGTTAGAGGACGTGTTTTCAAGCATTGCTAAATCCTTTGGGGAGCTTGTGGCTATAGATTCTATGACAACAGTGTGAAAGAGACTAGTGTATGCCAGGATATGCGTTAATATATCATAGAAAATGGACCTTCCTAGCTCTATCGAAATAAATTTCAAGCTAGGTAAGTGGGAACAAGTCATAGAGTTTGAATCCCTCCCTTTCGTGTGCTTTTCATGTAAGAAAGATGGACATTGGGAAAAGGCTTGTCTTAGTAACCCAAAGAATGCTCAAAAGAACAATAATCATGTTAAATAGATCTGGAAAGAGAAGCTGAACAAAAATGAGGAGGGTAGATCGGAAGGAGGAACTGGATTCCCTAGTAACTCAAAAGATATAACAAGGGATGAAAGGAAAGCTAGTCCTTCCAAGGAGAGTCCTCAGAAGGAAATCAAAAAGGATGAAGAGAATGTATTTAAAGTTAAAACAAGCAATGACTTTGAAGCTTTACAGATTCAAGAAGAAGAAAATGTAATTATAGAAGAAATTCTTGAAGATGGTGAGATTGGGGATACAAATGAATCACAATATGAAATTCCAAAAGAAACAGATCATGAATGTAATAAAGTGTGTTCAAAGGACTCTGAAGCTCCAGATGTAATCTTTGAATAAAAGACCCAGTTTAGATCACCCTAGGTTAACCTTAACTCTCTATTCCAAAACTTTGGGACTGATTCGCCCACCTCATCTTAGTGAAAAGGAGAACCTTGGAATAGTAAGAAGTGTGCATATAAAAATGAAGAAGATGAAGAGTTAATAGAAGTGGGGAAAAAGAAAAACAAGAAAACAAGGTGTACTAATGGGGTTAAAACTAGAACCAGATCTAAGGCGGATATTGGACTTTCCAAATCTCCATAGGGGCACAAAACTATGAAGTGGCAGAGGGACTAGGAGAGCAAACAAAATATAGCTGATGGAAGGTATCAAACCATTCAGGAATCCTGCTCCCAGGTTTCCAAATGAAGGTAATCTCTTGGAACATTAGAGGCATAAATGGTCTCCATAAGCAGGATGTGCTCATGAATTTTATCAGAGATCATAAGCCAGACATTATCCTGGTTCAGGAAACTAAAATGAGTAAGGAAAAAGTAGAAAAATTAAAATTCTTTAAACTTGGGGGTGTGTGTGGCAGTAGTTCTAATGGAGTGTCTAGTGGGGTTGCCATATTTTGGAATAAGAAAACTATTGATGGAGACCTGATTGATGAAGATGGTAATATCATTTCTATGAGAGTCAAATGCATTGCCGAAGGACAGGACTGGGTGGTTACCAACATTTATGCCCCTAACTCTAAAGATGGTCGGAGCAAGTTTGAGGACAAAATCTAGCAGAAAAGAGGGACTTTTACCCAGGATAATTGGCTTTTGATGGGAGATTTCAACACTCATCTGCAGGAAATTGAAAAATTTGGTGGAATCCAAGCTCAACTGGATAATAGGATTGATCTTATGGACTTTATCAATGCCAATACCCTCATTGACGTTGACCTTTTTGGAGCTTCCTACACTTGGTCTAATCGAAGGGATGGAGGAGAACTTATTCAGGCAAGGCTTGATAGATCTCTTATTACTTCTGACTGGGTCCTTAAGTATAGATGCTCTCTATCTGTTATTAACAGAATTAGATCAGAACATTATCCTATTTCTTTTGTTGCTGATTCTATTAAGGGAAAATGTTGCTTTCCCTTCCAGTTTGAAAAAATGTGGATCTCACACCCTTCCTTGGAAGCTTCCATTTCTAAATGGTGGAATATAACTGTGGATGGTTCTGCCATGTTCAAAGTTGCAAAAAAGTTAAGAAACATCAAAGATAACATCAAGGTTTGGAATAAAAAGGTTTTTGGGGATATTTTTGAATCTAAGAGGAAGCTCAAGGAGGAATTAGAACAGATTCAAATTTCTATTCAGAAACATGGTTATAAGAATGTCCCCAAGGATAAAGAAGATGAGGTTCTAGCCAAATTACACAACACTATTTCAAGAGAAGAAATTTACTGGAGGTAGAGATCCAGGGCAATTTGGTTAGAGGCTGGTGACAAAAATACTAAATTCTTTCATATGACATCAATGAAGCATAAAGTGGCAAGTAGAATTTCCAGATTGATTGTTAATGATAAAAATCTTGTCAAAGATGATGATATATCTGATGAAGCTGTAAGGTTCTTCCCTAACCTTCTAAATGGTAGCAAGGAACTTGACCTTGTTAAGCAACAAGAACTGGTTGCAAGTATTCCTAAGATTATTGGACCTAATCAGAATAGGATTTTATCTGCCATCTCCTCAGTTGATGAAATTAAAAGAGTTGTTTTCTCCTTCTAAGGGGATAAGGCACTGGGCCCGGATGGCTTCCCCATGTTTTTCTTTTAGGAATATTGGCACATTGTTGGGGCTGATGTGGTCAATGTTGTCAAAGAATTCTTTGGTTCCAGAAGAATTCTTAAAGAAATCAACTCTACCTTCATTGCTCTAATTCTGAAGGTGGCTGGAGTTGCTTCTATGAGTAAGTTTAGGCCAATAAGTGTATGCAATTCTTTTTACAAGATAATCTCAAAATTCCTAACTTCTAGATTGCTGGTTGTTCTTCCTCTTGTTATCTCTAAGGAGCAAAAAGGATTTGTCCCGGGTAGGCAGATTTTGGACTCTATAATTCTTGTGCATGAGAATATCCATTCTCTTAATGCTACAAACAAAGAGGGATTCCTCATAAAGATAGATTTGGCAAAAGCCCATGATAGGGTTGAATGGCAGGTTCTTTTTAGGATCATGGAAGCCTTTGGATTTGATGAGAAGGTTATCAAAATCACTAGAGAGCTGATATCTATGCGAAATTTTTCTATTCTTGTTAATGGATCTCCTTCCAGATTTTTTAAGTCTTCAAAGGGTCTCAGGAAATGAGATCCTATCTCACCCATTCTTTTCACTATTTTGGCAGGATGTTTGAGTAGATTGATTCATAGGTTGAAGGAGAAAAGGATCATCAAAGGATTGCAACCCTCTTCAGCTAATTTCTTCTGCACTCATCAAAAATTTGTTGATGATAGTATATTATTAGGATACTCTTCTGTGAGTGAAGCTTCTGCCTTCAAAAATGCTCTCAGCTCTTATTCCCTTGCTACTGGCCAGCAGGTTAACTGGGAGAAATCTGCTATTTACTTCATCAACACTCCTTTGTTGAGGTAGTAGAGGATTGCTAACATAATTGGCTATAAGGTTGAGGTGCTCCCCTCTACTTATTTGGCCCTCCCTCTTGGTTTGGCTCCTCCAAACTCTTTCTGGAATTCTTTTATTGATAATTTCAACAAAAAACTAGCTGGATGGAAAGGCTCTATGTTGTCGCAGGCTGGTAAGCTCCAGCTTCTTCAAGCTACCCTTCAGAATCTACCTGTTTATGCTCTTAGTTTGTTTAGTATACTGGTCAAATTTGCAGAAGTGTTAGAAAGGATTCAGAAAAGATTTCTTTGGTCTAGTGTGGAAGATAAGAAAAGGATTGCTTTGGTTGCTTGGGATAAAGTCTGTGGTCCTAAAAGTAGTGGGGGGTTAGGGATCAAATCCCTTAAACCTTTCAATAAAGCTTTGTTAGCCAAATAGGTTTGGAGGGCCTATGGTATTAAGAGAGATTGGATTAGGGTGTGGTTTGACAAATACATCCATAATCAACCCATTGATTCCCTTCTCTATTCTGAAGATGTCCTTGTTGGATCTTTTATTTGGAATAGTATGATAAAATCTGTTAAAGTTGCTAAAGTTGGAGCTGGCTGGGTCCTTGGCAAAGGTAACAAAATCAGATTTTGGGAGTATGTCTGGATCAAAGATGAGCCTCTTTTTAACCAGGATTGCAGCCATATCATTGAAGATTGTAAAATGAGGTTTGGTTCTATGGTCTATAATTATTGGGAGGAAAATAAATGGGTTAGACTTGATGTTGTTTATGTTGGATTCTCTTTGCTCCAGTATGATTTGCTGTCCTTTTCTGTTAGCAAAGACTCAGATGATGTCTTCTTATGGAAGAGTAATCCTAAGGGTACTTTTACAATTGCTTCTGCTTATAAAAAGATATCAACTCAGGTTTGTAACCCTATATGGACTAAAGTTTGGAATAGATTCCTCATTCCTAAAGTTAATATGTTTTTCTGGCTTGCCACTCATAACAAGATTCTCACTATTCATAACTTGGTCAGAAGAGGATTTATGATCCCTAATAGGTGTGAGTTATGTCAAAAAGAGGCTGAGTCCATGGATCATTTGTTCATTCACTGTTCTTTTACCTGGGAAATCTGGGGTAAAGTGTGGACTCAATGGAAAGTTGATTGGGTTATGCAAAATAGTTTTAAGGAAGTCCTTTTGCATTGGATTTTCCCTACCAAGCTTCCCATCATCAAGACCCTTTGGTCCTTTCTTCTTCCTATGACCTGTTGGTATATTTGGAAGGAGAGAAACAATAGAATTTTTAGGGAGACTAAGTGTTCTTCTCAGGTGGTCTTTGAAAAGATTTGTAGGGCTATTAAAGAAAACATCAACACCATTCACAAAAGCAACAAGCATTGTAGTTATATTGATATGAATGATAATGATAAAAGGATTCTTACAGAATGGAAATTATTGAATAAGGTTTGGAAGTTTCATCTAAAGAGTAGAAGAGATAATGTGGTTTGGAGTTTCCATCTTCATGATGGGGTGAAGGTGAACTTTAATGGTGCAGCTAAAGGAAATCCGGATAATGCTGGTGGGGGAGGTGTTATCAGAAATTTTCATGGCTTTTGTGTTGCTATGATTGCTTCTCCCTTTGGAATTCAAAACAACCATGTTGCAGAAGCTCTGGCAATGTTAAAATGTCTTCAGCTTGCTCAGGGTTTCAATTTTTTTAAAAATTGGCTGGAGGGGGATTCCCTTAATATAATTCAGGTTATTAAAGGTATTAGTTCCCCTTCTTGGAATATCCAAAATATCATTGATACGGTAAAAAAAATGTTAGATTCTTGTGATAGTGTGGTTATTATCCATACGTTTAGGGAAGGTAATAGGGTAGCCTATTTGTTAGCTAATGAGGGGGTCATTTTAGCAGAAGATGCTAATTATATCGGAGAGTCATCATGTAAGAACAAAGTTCAAGAGCAATTATTTTATGACAGGATCAATGGTACATATTAATCTCATCATTACCCTTTTTGGTTTAGACTTCAATGACAGAGTTTGGAGTGAGGCGGATTGTTAGATGATGACCTATCTCAAGCGTTGCATTAATGAGTATAGTTTCTATGTTCTTCAACATCTGGTTAGTTTGTGCTCCCCTGAGGGTTTCAATTTGAACTACTTCTACATTATGGGTGGAAATCTCAATCGTAATGAACCCACCAACTGTGATAGTCAGAAGGGTGAAAGGAAAATTTGGAGAAGGCTGCATAAAAATGGATTCATTGATTATATGAAGAAATTGCATGGGAGCAAGAAGCCCATTTCCTGTGGTTTTGCCAAGGGTTGGAAAAATAACAGAGTTACTCTGTTTGGTCAGACCTGGAGAGTGGATGAAGATTTGGTGGCCAAGGTGATTGGTTTGTAGAAGGATGACATCAAGTTTTATAGAGATCATAAGTTCTCAGTGGAAGCCATCAAAAATTTCCCCAAAAACGAAGAAGAAAGGGCTCGCCTTGCCAAAAAGGATAATATTTCCTATTATCTCCCTAACTAGGTAACCTCCTTTTGGCAGAAAATGTTGAAAGTGTTAATGGAGTATCTTACTATTGATGGTAGGTTCTCGAAAGTCTATAATTATCACTTTGTTATCCTTAATCATTTTCGCCATGGTTCTAAGATATCTTTGCCCTTCTATCTGGCCTCCTCCCTTAATGATAGTCTGGTTGACCATGCTAAGAAACCCAATTCCTATCCCATTGCCCACTAAGGGCTTATTCTGTTAATTTATGAGTATCTTAAGGATAAAGTTAAGGCCAATAAGGATGATCCCCTTGTGGAGAGTGCCCATATCTCTGAGGATAATGACAGTTCTTAGTCTGATGAGGATTCTACCAATCCTCCCCCTGAAAATAAATTGAGGGTTAGTAAGAAAGCTGAAGAAGACGCTAAAGAGATAGTTGATCCTGAGCAGGAGCAGGAGAAGGAGGTGGAGAAGGAGGTGAAGCATGAGAAGGAGAAGGAGGTGGAGGGTGAGAAAGGAGACAAGGATAATGAGCAGGGTAAAGAGGATTTTGATGAGTCAGAGGAGAAGGAGAGTCCCCATGAGATGGACAACAGGGATGAGGTTCAAAATAATATGGAGGAGGGAAACCCTAGGCCTAAGGATTCTGCCCAGGACATGGAGGATGCAGATACTATTCTGAATTCTATTAGTAACAACTCTCTTGAAGTGTTTAAGTTCCATAAGTGGGTGGTTGATAATATTACCAACATGTAGGAAAAACAGAGAGAGCTGGAGCTCAAAATTGATAATGTGGTTAAGGATATTAATGATAAAGGAAAAGAGGAAAATTCTAAGGATAATAGTGAAGTAGAGGATGAAAAATATATTCTTGACTGGTCGGAGGGTGAGATCATAAAGGGAGATGTGAAGCACCTAGAGGATGTGGTGAGGACTCTTAAAGAAAAGGGTGAGTCCAATTATGAACTGATAAACAACAGGGTTCAAAAAACTGAGAGTTCTCTGAGGAAAATCATGGAGCATAGCTCGGCTGTGATGAAGGTGACTTCCCAAAATATGAATGCGCTGGTTGCCTTCTTGGAGAAGGATAAGTAGAACAAAGATGTTGTGATTGCTAATGATGAGTTGGGTTCTAGCTCTATCCAGCATTCTTCCAGACGCAGAACTAGGCAAAATGCTAAAGAGTTGGAGTTGAAGACTAAAGGTAATCAACAGGTGTAGGAAAGCAAAGACCTTAAAGAGGTAGCAAATGCAATGATGATGCTTGTCAAGGATACTAAGGAGACCATAAATATTTTCACCTAGATGTTCTAGTTTTGTTTTAGGTGTGCCAGAATCTCACTCGTCTTTTGTTGTACTTTTCTTTGACTGTTGTCTTTTGTGTTGATCTTTTGCTGCCTTTCTTTCTTCATTCTATCCTTTCTTGTTTCTCTAATGCTTTTCTTTATGATATGTAAGTGGGTTTCGGGTCCCTTAAAACTTGTTTTTCCTTAATCAAAAACATAAGAAGAGAATATTTAAATTCACAAAACACATAACACGCAATCTCAACTAAACAAAGCAGGGACATGACCCACATACCAACATCAAAAAGGTGGCCTACTTGGCGATCTGACAAGGTTGACAAATGACTGATAGAACTCACAATTGAGCAAGGCTAGGGATGACCATTAGGGCCTTAAAACCATCTCCTCCACTTCCATCAGGTTAATTAGGTATGCTCAAACCTGTGGAGCTAGGTGGAGTCGGTACCTTGTACTTGCAATTCCACACACACACACACACACACACACACACACACACGATAACCACACTGGTGAAGGAGAATTGTGACTTTCTATGCCTCATCGAAGTGAGTGATGGAAAATCATCTCATCACACCCCATAAAAACTCCACACAAACATGAAGACAAGTACATAGTGCAAATCATACATTAAGTAAATGTGTTAGTCCATGGTCAGTAACACATAAATAAAATTACATTTCATCATCTATGAAATCTAATGCATAAGCAGAATTAACATCTAAGCATTCATAAGGAATAGTGCCTAATCAACATCTAGTCCTCAATAAGAAATAATGAATAATCATATTCACCAAATCACACTCCAAAACATACTACCCAGATAAAACATCACAATCATAATGTATCTACCATCCACGTAAGCCATTGAAAATTCAACCATGGTGAACTAGGTCAAAAAGAGTCTGATTAGGGAAGGGGTATCACATCCTCCCCCCTAGGGTTTGACTTACTCTTGGAAGTCACAAGACTAGGATGGGACAACAAGGACACCTAAGATATAGTACTTAGCATAACCCAAAATCTTAACTTAACTTAAGGAGAATGCCATCCACAAAATCAATATACTAATATATAGAAACCAACATCCAAGTCAGTTATCTTAACATAACCATTTCCTTCCTATTCTAAATCGAATAAATTAACATTGAACAATTTTCCTTTTACGTTCCTCAATTACGGGAAATCAATGCGCTAAAGGAGTTACAACAAGATGCATCATCTTTTATTACCTAGGTTAAACATACTAACACCCTTATTCAACTTCTAGGAACCACTATTCCAACATACATTCATGCAAGAAAAGATCTTCTACAAAAATCCTTATCCAAAAGTATACATGTCATATTGTACAATTCATCATAACTTAGTCTATCCAAACATTAAAACATTTATTTTAAATCAATAAGCATCATAAAGATGATATTTACATGTCTACTACAACATCCTAGATATACACACTTCCATGCTTTACCATGGTAACCACATCATACTCTCAAATTAAACTCTAAAATTAAGTCGTAACTAATATTTCATACTACCTCCAAGGTACATAATGCATACACATCAAATGAATAAATGTTCATGGTATAAAAATCACATCAACAACAACACCAATATATCACTCCTAAGGCAAGATACAACCTCATTCGAAAGAAGAAATGAATATAATTACCTACATCCAACCATCTAATGTCTACTTAATTCAATTATAACCCATGTAGGCTTTTCAAACACTCGATGAAACAATAAGTCTGTAGATCATTAATATTTATCTAAAATTTAATCACACAATCTGCTAGATCCAGTTCACACTTCCTCCTACTACATCTTATGATTCAGATGATTACAAACCAATTTCATCAAAGAAAATACACTTATTTCCTTAACCAATCTCATTACTGTTTGGTTACCTGATTATCCCTAGAATCACTCTCTGCGGTGTTCTCCCTTAACACACTATCAGAGGTTCAAGTGAACATGATAGAAACAACACTTAAAACATAGCTAGGGCCAGCTAATACAAACATTCAGAATGACCACCAGAAATCTCAAAAGAAAGCCATCCAAAATGATGATCGCCAAATACGATGATAAATAAGAAAGATGCCAACAATTTCGAGAATCAACAAAATCGAAAACATGACAAGTGATAAATTTAAATAAAAAGAAACAAGAATTTAGTGGTCATTTCGTCATAAGAGATCTCAAAAGAAAATGCTAGCCCCATAGCCACAAAACACTAGTCAAAAGACAATCAAAACACTGTTGCAATAAAAAATCAAAAGAAAGTGACCATTTTCAGCCACACCATAGGGAGTAACCACTACACAACACCCAAGATCACACATCTTGAGTGCATTAGAGAATGCATAATAGACACTAAGGCTATTAGACTAACTACTTTACTTTAATACCATGCAATCTCTATACACATGAACATTTACATAATTATTCTTATGTAACGAATCATATGCGGGTAGAGTATAGATATAACATTTCACACATAAACGATATACACTCAAAGCATAACTCTCATACCACATGATATCTCTATCACAAGTATCACCTTCCCAACACTATCATTTATCCATTTTACTAGAAATCCTAATTTGAAAAAGGTAAGGAAGTAGCATCATTTCTATATTATCCTTGACCAAACACAACATTCTTATAGTTCTTAACAATTACACAAAAGTTTTGCAAAGCTAAGAATTCTATTTTTTAAAATAAAATGGAACCACAAAAGTTTAATTTCCTATTCTCCATACACATTCTACATGCAGTGATAAGATTATCTTAATCAATACTTTTTCCCCATCATGAGCTATCAAACATCTAAACCATATGGACTACCTAGAGAGCACATTGAAAAAGTATTTCATTTACTTACTTACTTGACATGATACACTAATAGACAAAACAAAACACTTTGGTCTTCAATGCAGAATGAAACAAACATTCCTTAATATATGTCTCATAATATTTGTTAATCAAATAATTAAATATTTCTATTTAATTTCCATTTACATCATTTCGTAGAATTTATATGAATCTTCATAACTAGATAGAGAGAAGAGGGAGAGAATTTCGATAGTCAATCGATTCACACATATGCACGGAAACCAATAAGATCACACAAGTATGATTTAAATTTCTCCCTATATGCCTATCACCTTTATTGTACCTTTTTTTTTTCATTTCACTACCGATATAGAAGCATGCAAATTGGCTTATCATGATATTTCCTTATATTAAAGATGCCACTAATGTCCTAGTTTCCAAATGAGATTAATATAAAAAATCTTTCCTTACATACTAACCTTCTAGAAAAACACTAACTACTCCTAATTGATAAAAATACATCATTATCTATGACCATTCATTGAATGTCAAAATATGAGGAGAAGAAGGAAAATGAAATTGCCAATTAACTAATATATGGTTATGCATGCACATCAAACACGTTCTTCATTTACACATCCTATTTATACAAACTCAATTTGATATGCCAACTGCAATTTCATTATTGTACTATTCATATAGGTCATTATTCGAGTTGGTCATATAAAACACACAGTGAAATCTTTAATGAAAACACATCCAATTCCCTCATACCACTATAACATGATCCTTTTACAAATCCAAGATATCTTCCAACATTCAAGTACACACTAACCTCTCCAAGGCTAATATAAGGGTTTCAGGAAATTACAACATTCGCTTGCAACAAGAAGACATACCCAACCCTAAGTACACAACATACATATATTTTTAATTTCTAGAGAGAAGGAGGACGAAAGAAATACATCTAGTTCACAATGAGTTTGCACTCGACATTTTCTATACAAGTTCTCATAATTATGGCACTGAGTCCAATTACAGTTATAACACAAGCGCAAAATCATACTTTAGACCAAATGCAATGCATTATGCAACCTAATAAGCTTATCTAGAGAGTACAATATCAGTTAAGAAGGTACATCCAATTATCTCAAAAAAAAGAGTAATTGTAGACCTAAACATCTTACAAGAAAACAACGCACATATAATCACATAACAAGCACTAATCATCAATAAGGAAGAGCAAGAACTGAATACACATGTTACACTCATTTAGGGTTTTCAGAAAGAGTAGGAGAAAGGAACATAGCATGAGACATCTAAGATCTTCAAGATCCCATGCATCGATCACAAGAATACATCAGAAGGACAAGCATGCAATGAAAACACTATATACCACACACCAAACTAAGGGCACAAGTTACACCATAGATCCCAGTGTTGCAAACCTTGGCTCTGATACCAAGTGTAATTCCCCACCAATAAACCCTAAAGAATTCAAATACAAATACCCGAAAATAGTGGAAAATGTATTTTTTTAAACAATTTCAAACGCATAACGTTAAAGATAAACATTGCAATAGAAGTTACACAAGCGGAAGAAATAACTCAAACTCCTAAAGGGTTTCTCAACTTGAATTACTTAATTAAACTAATCGTTACGTAAGGTCACTTAATTCACTTAATATATATATTTATCCATTACGAACTTAATTAAACTAAACGATGATTGTTTCATACTTTACATGAGATAACACTAACATTTCAATGCTTCATTCATTATAAAACATTCAATTACATTACGACAATGATTTTAATTAAAGATATAAATCCTATCATCTAAATCTCATCATAATACATTGTTTTTACATTGCAAGGATAACACAATATTATATTGCACTTAAAACTGCAAGTCTCATAAAAATACATAATGGTTACATAAAATTACAACTTGCCATGAAGGCATACATATAAACAAATGATACATTTGACCACATAAGGTCCAAGAGATACAAATAAGATTTGAGAAGAACAAAGAGGATCCAACTGGCACAAGGAATATAGTAAATCCAAGAGATACATCTGGAGCACTTGCGAAGCTAACCCCTCACAAGAAAGGCATGAACAAAATACTCAATAGAAAGTGGCACTACTACCAGACCATGTGGCCCAAAAATGACCACCCCTCTATGCTAGGAGATAGTACTAAGGCCCTCAAGAAAACCACAATAAAGAATCACATGGTATAACATGTACATCGGGTACTCACATAAGGCATAAGCATACAAATATGACTCCCACAAGAATGCTCCAAGTAAAGCCAACACAAGACTACACACTAATGAACATAAGGGAAGAGTGTCATCACATAGTTGGTATGGGTTATCTTGGCAGGCCTCCATAGGCCCCGACCTCCATCTTGGGTTATCCCGATAGCCTCTCCCAAACCCCTAACACCCATTCATGACTCATGCGGACCCAACAAACTTTTCATGAAGACAAGGTAGCTGGTTTTCCATTCTAGGCCTTCTCACTACATCCCGAGTCTTTACTAACACTCAACCATGAGCGGGGCACAATTAATATTGATTAATGTTTTAAAACCCAATCCCAGTTTATTAATTAAGTTATCACTTATTACTCAAACTTCCAAGGGGTTATCCTAGCAGCCACTTTGGGCCCCGACACCCACTCAGAAGCCACTCTTCCTTATGACACTATACAACCTCTAAGAAACTCCAATGGCCAAACACAAAAGCCAACCAAACACACGAAGTCTAAGAAAAAATGAAGAAACAACTTGGTTATATAGACCTTCTACCAAGGTTAAACCCACTAGAGGTGTGAAATGGACAACTTGTCTATTCACAAGACAAGACCACAACCAGAATAAAGCAAGTACAACTAAAATTAAAACTTAACCAATTAACTTGCATGATAGACTCGCATTCAACAACATACCAACATAAACATGAGAATGACTCTTTTCAAATCAAACACCAAAATCCTCCAATCAGAGTAAACACCCAAAAAATTTGAGCTGCACACTAACATATTCGTATTAAGGAATCATAAAGACCATTTAAAATATAATTAAAATCTATTTTATCTATTTGTATCTCTTCCAATAAATTGATTCCTCCATGATAAGAAAGTCTACAATATGGAAAACGCAAGAAAAAGGGCAAAAATAACATATTCTCAAGGAGATTTGCACAATGCCTTAATTAAAAATTCATACCCACACACATGAAAATTTCCATTAAATAGAATTAAACCATTAAGTTTCCAACCCAAAACTGGCTAAAACAAGTTTCATTTGCAATAAAAATACCAAGCAATCTTTTATGGAATAAAAGCTAGTCACGATCTAAAAAGGCCATTATTTAATCCAAATACAGGTCTTTTCAGTTGGAGCCATATTGGCTAAATTAATCTATGATTGCTAAAAGAACTCTATTTTCCAAGTTATTATAATAATATCCAGTCAATTATAACATTTTTTTCATTTTTTTTAATTCCAAATTTCTCCTTTTTATGTATATATACATACACACACACACACACATATGTGTGTGTGTGTGTGTCTATATATATATATGTATACATACATACATACATACATACATATGTATGTATGTGTGTGTATACACACACATTAAAATATACATATATAACTATACGTATATATCTATTTTTCTGTTTAAAACTTATAATCATTTAAAAAATCAAAATCTCACCAAACCCCATATTCAGTTTAAAACACACACACACACACACACACACACAATCAAATTCACAAATACCAAATTGAATTGGCTGCCTAAGAAAATAAACCACATTGCATATTTTAAGAGTCTTCATTTTTTTTGGTGATTAAGTAATTATCTCCCTTGCTGGGGGGGGTTTATCTCCACAACCACAGTGTGGGGTGAGAGGTGCCCACCGTGTGGGTTGCCTCCCCCACGACTGTGGGAGGAGGGGCACCCATAGAAGGGGTAGCCTCTCCCCATAGCTGTGGGAAGAGAGGCTCCCACGGCTGTGAGTTGCCTCTCTCCATAGTGTGGGGCTTGGCTCCACGCCCCCCCACATAAACCAATTTTTTTTTAATTATTTTTAATTTTAATTTTTTAAAAAAATCTCCTTCCTCTATAAAGACTAGCAGAGATACAAATAGATTCACAACAACAATTTCATAAAATTAAATTGTCTTCTTGGTGATTGGTAAAATTTAAAATCTTATTTTCTATCTGGGCCTTTCAAACGAGATTTATTTTTTAAAATAAACTCATAACACATGCTGGATACAAACAACAAACACCATTTCCTCTGCTCCCAAAATTGGGAAAACTAAAACCCCCATTTCCAAATTCACAAAACACAAAACAAAAAGAAAGGAATGAATTGCATATTAAATGATAACCAGAACTCTCCATCAATTATTTCTTCCCAAACAGAGAGGGAAAGCAGAAAAAACTGCTGACAAAAAAAAACAAATAAAGGTTTTAAAAAAAATCCAACTTTCCATTGCTTTCCTGGAAGAAAAATTGGAGGAGAGCACCCAATCCTCCCAAAATACCAGAGCTTCTAGCTAAACCCCCATGGCCATTAGAGAGGAATAATTTCTCCAGAATGAAAAAGTATCCCTCTTTTGGGAAATTTTTTAAAATTTAAAGGAATTTTCACCCAAAAATATCTACTAGGACAAAATCATTTATCTATGAAAATTGAAAATCTATTTTTATTTAAATCATTTACATGACTTATGTTTAAAAATTCTATTTTTTTATTTTTATTTAAATCATTTACATGACTTATATTTAAAAATTCTGGGAGCAGAAACATTGATACCAATTCGACATATTCCTTAATTGATGAGGTTATTGAAACACTCATAATAGATGAAGATTGTGCTATGCTACAAGCTCCGTATACCTTGGAAGAAATTAAAAATGCAAATTTTCCCTCCACCCACATAAGGTGTCTGGATCAGATGGTATAACTGCTGAATGCTTTCAGAAATGTTGGGATTTCATGGGATAGGACATCTGGTCGGTGGTGGAAGAATTCAGGAAAAAACAAAAATTTGTCAAAGAAATCAATCATACCCTGATAACATTGATTCCCAAGAAGAAGGACTATGAATCGATGATGGATTATCGCCCCATCTCACTATGCAATACAATTTACAAAATTATCTCCAAAGCCATGGTGGAAAGACTTAAGAAAATATTACTGAAACTCATCTCAAAAAACCAAATAGGCTTCACCCCCAGGCAGGAGATTGCCGATAGCATCATTTTGGTCTCAGAAGTCATCCACTCAATATACAAAGAGAAACATAAAGGTATGGTCATTAAACTTGATGTTGCCAAAGCATATGATCGGGTTGTATGGGATTTTTTTATATGTGTTCTAAAAAGATTTGGATTTCCTATCAAATAGATTGAATGTATCAAATTTTGCATATCTACTATTAATTTTTTGATGATTGTCAATTGAAACATGTGTGGCTTCTTCGGAGCAATGAATGGCCTACGTTAGGGAGACCCATTATCACCTGCCCTTTTTGTGATTATAGCTGAAGTTCTTGGGAAATTGATACAAAAAAGACATGCAGACAACAAATGGAAAGGGATGAAAGTGCACAACCAATTGGATACCATTACTCATTCCCAATTTGCTGATGACACAATAATCTTTGGGGAGGCCACGTTGGTCGAAGCCAAGAACATTATGAGCACACTGAATTTATACTCTGAACAATCCAGGCAGATGATGAATAAAAGCAAGTCGCAACTATTCTTCTTCAACACTAACATGCAGGATCAACAAAGGATCTCGAACCTGTTGGAAATAAAAGTTTCTCAACTTCCAATCAAATATTTGGGGGTTCGAATTGAGAAAGGATGTAGGCAGTCTCAGATTTGGGAAGATGTTTTGAAATCTTGTTCGACCAAAACAATGCTTTGGAAGAATAGATGGCTAACACAAGTTGGCAGACTGACAATGGTCAAGTTTGTCCTATTGACCATTCCCATTTATTGTATGTCGTGCTTCAAGATACCCTATGCTGTTGGTAAGAATATTGACAACTTGCTCAGGAAATTTGTTTGGGAGGGTGCAAAAGACAAAAAAAGATACCACTCATTAACTGGGATACCATGTGTTTACTGAAAGAGGATGGCGGTGTCGGACTAAGGAAAATGGCACTACAAAATATTGTGTTGGGTGCCAAGTTATCTTGGAAGATGTACACACAACCACAAAAACTATGGTGCAAAATATTCAGAAAGAAATACTTGGATTCCAAGAACCCTTGCCGAATTCTCATGATGGCAAATGCAGAGCGGGGATCCACCTCCGAGAACTTTCTTTGGGATTGCAGATTCATTATAATTGATTACATTTCATGGCACATTGGTAATGGCAAATCTACAAAATTTTGGAGGGACTCATGGGATGGTGCACCTGCACTATCTGATAATTTTAATTAGGATTGGATTGAGCTTGTCAAGTTTACGTATGGTATGTTTGTTGAGGATTAGTTTGAGAAGAATACGGAACTGGATGGGAAGAGGGTATGGAAACAGATATCCATTGGCAATCCGATTCTATGCAAATCTCTGAAAGATGTATTAAAAAGTAGATGTATCCTGTTGTCTAATGATGAGGATAGGATATTCTGGAGTGTTGCCAAATCAGAAGAATATTCTGTCAAATTGGGTCATGAGGTACAAAGACAAAGGGGTATGTGCATGGATTGGCCACATAAGCTATGTTGGAGTAATAAGCTTCTCCCTAAACCAGGGGCATTTCTTTGGCTGGCCCTTCATAATAGGATCATCACTGGGGACAGACTAAAGTCAATTAGTATCTTCGGACCCAACATGTGTGTTATGTGCAGAGTAGATGAAGAATCTACCAATCATTTACTCTTCAATTGTCCCATGGCGAAGGCTTGCTGGAATTGGTTATTTGAAAATACTAATCTTAAAATCATCAGATGTGAGTTACTCAAGGACTTCCTCATTTCTTGGCCAAAGATCTATAATTCAAGGTGGAGTGACCTGTGGCTGGTGGGACCTTCATTAATTGTTTGGCACATTTGGAAAAAAAGAAACAAGAGGATCTTCAAAGAAACCACTCTCCTGGTTAATAAAGTCATTGAAAACATTATAAGTGTTGTTGAGGAAATGATAAATGGGAAATTTGTCACGAGGAGAATCCAAACTTTTAACGATTGGGACCGTAGAATGGAAAAGATTTGGCTCTTCAAACACCCTTTAATCATAAACACCAAAAACAAAGTGAATAGGAGGGACATCAGATGGATGGCCCCACTGAAGGATTGCGTGAAATTAAATTTTGATGGATCTTGCAAGGGTAACCCGAGAGATGCTGGATTTGGAGCCGTGATTAGGAACAATGCCAGTAAGATAGTACACGACGTATATGGTGGACTGGACATGGCTGCTAACAATGAGGCTGAAATCAGAGCATTAGAGGCTGGATTAATTCTTTAAATACAAAATGGTATCTCCAAGGTGCTCATTGAGGGAGATTCTCAAATAATTATAAATGGCATTATCAAATCGAATTTCCAATGCTAAAAGTTAAGCAAATGGCTCCCTCAAATAAACCATCTGCTGGAATTGATTGACACTTTTGAGATTAAGCATGTGTACTGGGAAGGGAACCATATGGCCGATTACCTTGCAAACTTGGGTGTGGTATGTAATGATAACAAGATTACCTTTGACCAACACTCTGCAAGTAATGACATAATTAATCACATCAAATTGGATTCTTCATGAGATGGTATCGATTGAGACCTGTACGTTCGATGGATGATAGAGGTGGGACTAGATAAGACTCTGGTTTAGTCCCATGGTACAATGGCAGGATTACACTGCCTTCCATAACCCAAAAAGCAAATAATAGTATGTTTTTTACGCAATAGTGGCAGCACAATTGCATTATTATTTCTGAGCAAATCATGCAACAATATCAAAACAGTTCTTTTTTGGGATTTTGGAAAGGAAACTTCCAGAGGCATCTGGCTCTATAAAGATAAATGCCTCACAAAATGATGTCGCCTGCGTTATTGATCTTGGATAATGGCACACTTTGGGGAGATTAGTTGTGTCAACTATTAAAAGCATGTGAGCGCTCAAATTCGAAATCTATTTGTAATGAAGGAGTATGTGTATGAGGCAATTCAGGGACTGGTGGGGATTACTCTGAATTTAGACATGCATTGGTGCGATGCCCTCATTTATGAAGCAATTATTCTTCCCTTAGTTGACATCATTGACTCAAGGGAGTGGTCTGTCGAGTTGATGTGTGATTTTGTGAAGCCGTCCATTGGGAATATTGTTGCCAATGGTATTCTCGGCCTGGATGAAAATATAAGGGTTAGCATATTAAAAACGTATTTCCAACCCGAGTACTATTTGCCCTCTAATTCCAATGAGGATGCAGACAATTCTGAGGAGGAAGAGGAGGATGATGGATCGGTTTCTGAGAACAATGATAAGGGCAGTACAATGCAAAGAAGAATGGAGAAGGCCGAGGAAAGGGAATGAATGAAGACCTTCATGGAAAACGCTTGGGAGATATTTAGGTGCATGGTTTTGAATGGAAACATGGACCCCTTTAGGCATGTTACCAATTATGATGAATGGTGGTTTCCAACTACTTCTACTGCAAATGTTGTCAGTCTTGGTGAATATGCTTCTCTTATTCTCCAAGCTCTTCGGGGAGACGAATAACTACCCTGCACTTGGTCACTGCTCTAATCACATTGGGAATCAACTGGTCTTTGACTTTGTTCGATATACTTGTGTCGACTCTACTGTCCTTTGTCTCTGTTCGATCTCTTTGTGTTGTTACCAAATGTAATGTCAGATCATAAGGTTGACCGGATGATTCGACTCACCCACCTTTTTTCATATGTGGGTGGCATAACTGGCTGTAATTTTCTAGAAAATTAATAGAGGGCGCTATCCCCATACTTGATAGCACTTACCTTAAAAAAATAAAATTTAAAAATTCTATTTTTTTTTAAAACACAAAAGTCATTATATATTTTAATTACTAAAAGTAAAAATTGACTTTTTTTCTTTTTTTATAAAAACAAATACTCAAGACATGATATAAATTCCACTAATAAATCAACAATCAATTTAATTAAACAATTAAGAATAATTCATTATCTATTTAACCACAAAAGTGCTCTTAATAATTTATTCTTAATTTAATTTAATAAACACAATGCACATTAATTATTAATAACCATAAGGTATTAGTAATTAATTTATCATTAAATAACATAAGAAAAAACAAGCTTGTCACTACTTGACCAAATAAACAATGGGTGGAGAGGAGCGGCAAGTGGAGTGGCGAGCGGGAAATTCAAATTTCAAACCTAGGGATGGCGGTCTTTCTATGGTTGGAGCTGGTAATCATGCTTTTCCCTTGGCTTCTCAGGGTACTAAGGGGGACAAGGCGACATCCAAATCAGTGGAAGATAAAGATTCCAAAATTGGGGACCCACATGATAGAGGTAAAGAAAAGAAATGGTCTGCTCTTTTTGGAGTCAGGCCTCTGGTGAAATCTGGTCTTCCGGAAGTTAAAAATCTCTCTGATCAGGTGACAGGGGTTTTTGCTATATCTGTTTCGGATAAGTTGGTTGATTTCACCATGTTTACCTTAGCTATGACCTTGGATGGACGGTTTGCTAGTTTTAGACCCAACATTGATTTTGTAAGGAACTTTATAAGGAGGAAATGGGTTCTCAAAGGTCAAGTGGATGTGACGGCTTTGCCTAGGGTTTTTTTTTCCTTTTCTTTTAATAATAAAGAAGATATGAATAAAGCGCTCTGTGAATGACCGTGGATGTTCGGCAAGTCAATCTTGGCTTTACAGAAATGGGCTCCTAACCTTCCTTTGGATGATTCCTTTTTTGTGTCGGTGCCTATGTGGACACATCTCCCAGGCCTTCCATTGGAGTTTTGGAATGAGGAGGTCTTTAAAGGGATTGTGGGATCATTTGGTGAACTTCTTTCAATCGACCTGATGACAGCAACTAAATCAAGGTTGGTTTTTGCTCGTATTTGTGTTAATGTTAATCAAATGATGGATATGCCTCAATCTATTGAGATTTTGTCTAAATTGGGGAAATGGATCCAAGTGATTGAATACGAATCTCTCCCGTTTGTTTGTTTTCATTGTAAAAATTCAGGTCATTGGGCGAAATCTTGTCTGCTCAAGAAGGGTAAGAATGGTAAAAATGATAGCAACTCGAAGCAGAAATGGAAAACAAAAGGGAAGAATGATTATCCACCTTTAGAGGTTGTCCCTGAGAAGGAAGTAACCGAGATGGAAAATGAGGAAAAGAAGGGTGTGAATAATAACAATGAAAAATCAGTTTGTGCCTGTTCTAACAGTCAAAAAGAAAGTAACAAGGAGGAAGAGCATGAGAAAGAAGAAAAGATTCAAAAATTTGAATAAGAGGATCTGAAGGTTGGTCCTATCATCCAGGTTAAAGCTGATGAGTGTTCCTATGATGATGCTTATGCTTCATCTAATAATAAAGAAAATGAGGAAGACTTTAATGAAGCACAGGACTGTAATATTTTGAATGCTGAGCCTTTGTTGTTATTAACCAATGGAAGTCCTAAGCAGATTGGAAATATGATCCTGAACTCCCAATGCAAACTCCTCCTAATAGTTTGGAAATGGTCGCTCTTGAGGGAAATCTTAGGATTTTCGGTATTAAAGAAAGCAAGTCAAATAATGGAGGACCCAATGGAGGTATTTCAACTAGAAGCAAGAATAAGAAAGTGGCAGATGTTGGAAGTCACAGTAAAAAAATAGGGGAGACCTTCTCTAAAGAATCAAAGGGAACAGGAAAGTTGGAAGAACTGTGCTGATGGAACACAAAGCTCCATTGAGTCAGCCTTATCCCCAGTTAAAGTATGAATATAATCTCATGGAATATTAGAGGGTTGAATGCCCCCCATAAGCAGGATGTGTTGCATAATATTGTAAGAGATCATAAATCGGATGTAGTCCTTATTCAGGAAACTAAGATGTGTAATGATAAAGTGGAAATGATTAGAATATTCAAAATTAATGGGGTAATTGGAACAAGTTTGGAGGGTAACTTTGGAGGTAAAACTATCTTTTGGAATCAGAATACTATTATAGGTAAAGAAATTGCTTCAGGGGTCAATAGGACCTCAGTCTTGCTTGAGCACATTAAGGATAACTTTGTCTGGGTTATCACTAATGTCTATGCACCTAATTCTAAAGATGGAAGAACTAAATTTTGGAGGAGCTTGGCTGAAGATAGACTAAGTTTTGCTGATAAAAATAGACTAAGTTTTGTTGATAAAAACTAGTTGATTATGGGAGATTTCAATACCCCTTTAAAAGAGGGTGAAAAGATGGGAGGCCTCCCTTTGCAGTTGGAGGGAAGACAAGATCTTATGGATTTTATTAATGATCAAGATTTGATGGATGTGGATCTCCAAGGGATTAATTACACTTGGACCAATCAAAGAACTGGTTCTGATTTTATTCAAGTCAGGTTGGATAGATCCCTGATTTCTCTTGATTGGCTTTCTAAGTATAATTGTTCTTTGGTGTCAATCATTAAGATTGGTTCTAATCATTAACCTATTTCTTTCACTTCCAATTCAACTTCTGGAAAGCGTAATTTTCCTTTTAGATTTGAAAAAGCTTGGTTGTCCCACCCATCTTTGGAAGTCTGTGTTGCTGAATGGTGGAATTCAGAGGTTGAGGGAACGACCTTATTCAGAATTGCCAAAAAGCTTAATATCATAAAAGCCAAAGTTAAAATCTGGAGCAAAGAGACTTTTGAAGATATCTTTAAAAGTAAAGCTCAAATTAAGACAAATATTAAAGAAGTTCAAGATAAAATCCAAGAGGAAGGGCTTTATGAGGATTTGAGAAATGTTGAAAATGGGCTGCTATCTAGATACCATGAAATTATCTCTAATGAAGAATTTTTTTGGAGACAAAGATCAAGAGCTTTGTATTTGAAGGAAGGTGATAAAAACACCCCGGTGTTTTCACATGACTGCTCTTAAGCATAGGGCGACCAACAAGATTTCCAAGTTATCCTGCAATAGGGAGATTTTATTGGATGAAAATGAAATAAGAAAGGAAGCTATGGATTTTTTTAGCAATCTGTTAGGAGGGGTGGATGTTCTGGATATCAGAAAACAAGATCTTCATGCTCAAGCTATCCCTCTCATTTTAAATGAGGATGACAACAAAAATCTTTCTCGGATCCCTTCGAATCAAAAAATCAAAAAGGTTGTGTTTTCCTTTCTTGGAGATAAGTCCCCTGGTCCGGATGGATTCCCTATGTTTTTCTTCCAAATTTTTTGGCATATTGTGGAGATTGATATTTGTAATGGAGTTAAAGAATTCTTTGGTTCAAGGTGGCTTCTAAAAGAACTCAATGCTACCTTTATCATTCTTATTCCTAAGATCTCTGGAGCCGACTCTCTCAATAAGTTCAGACCTATCAGTCTGTGTAATTTTGTTTACAAGATTATATCTAAGGTTCTTACGTCTAGAATGCTGGATATTCTCCCCCGCATTATTTCAACTCAGCAAAATGGTTTTGTTCTTGGTAGACAGATTCTGGATTCTATCATTTCTGTTCATGAGAATATTCATTCTTTAATTGCTGCTAAAAAATAGGGCTTTTTTCTTAAGTTGGACATGTCTAAGGCCTATGACAGAGTGAATTGGCAGTTCCTTTTCAGAATTATGAAAGCTTTTGGATTTGGGGAAAAGGTGATTTACCTTTGTTCTTAGTTGATTGGAACTTCTACCTCTGCAGTTATTATTAATGGATCCCCTTCTAGTTTCTTCAAAAGTTCTAGAGGCCTAAGATAGGGGGATCCCATCTCTCCTATCTTGTTTCCTATTCTGGCTAAAAGTTTGGGTAGATTTATTATGAGAAATGTGGAAGAAGGGAAACTCAAAGGCCTTAAACCTTCATCTTCCAACATAACCTGTACTCATGAACAATTTGTTGATGATTCGATCACTAAGGGAGAAGCTACCATAAGGGAAGCAAGAAACGTGAAGAGTGTTATGGATTCCTATGAAGCTGCTTCTGGTCAAAAAATAAATTGGGATAAGAGTTCTTTGTTCTTCATCAATACCCCTGTGGATAGAAAAAGAAGGATCGAAAGAATCCTTGGATGCAAAATTGCTGAGTTTCCTTCAACCTATCTGGGCCTCCCTCTGTGCTTAAAGCCTTTAGAGAATTTCTAGATGAAGTTGGTTGATAGATTCAATTCCAAACTGGCTGGATGGAAAGGGGCCCTCCTTAGCCAAGCAGGTAAGGTGACGTTGCTTAAAGATACCCTTCAAAATTTGCCTATCTATGCCCTTAGTCTGTTCAAAATCCCCAAAAAGTTTGCGGAGGCCATTGAAAGAATTCAAAAAAAATTCTTATGGTTGGGAGTGGAAGATAAAAATAGAATCCCCCTTATTGCATGGAATAATATTTGTACTCCTAAGGCTTTTGGGGGTTTGGGGTTAAGGAACATTATAACTATGAATAATACCTTGTTAGCTAAACAAATTTGGAGAATGAAAGGGGAGGAAAGAGAATGGAATTTAATTTGGAAAAAGAAATACCTTTACATGCAACCATCTGAGGAAGAATTTATGGAAAATTCATTTTTTGTGGAAGGCTCTGCAATTTGGAATTTATGAGCATTGCAAGATTTTGACTATCTAGGAAAACAAGATATTGTCAGTGTCACTAGGGAAAGGAAAGAGGAAGATGGAGGAAGGTGGGCCTAGCATGGATGAGTTGACACAGAGCAAAAAGGGTAAACAAGCCACTGTGGAGAAAATTCAAGAGGACAAGGGTAATCAAAAGGATACAAAGATTGTTTCAGAGGAAATGGGAAAAGATGGAAGCGAGATGGAGATCAATGAGTCTGAAGGAGAGGAGAGTTGGAAAGAAGAGGAAGGAGGAGCTGAGGATGTTTCTAATCAGAATAGCCCAACCCACAGTGTTAGTATAGGTAATGTTAACAGCCAGCCAATGGAGTTGGACAATCAGATTAATGAGGAAAGGGAAATGGAAAATGAGTAGGAGAAGGACAAGGAGAAATCAAGAAGGGATTAGGATAAAGCTAGAGATGGGATTATTTTGGATAAACTTAAAAACCAGTTCAAGGCTCGAATGGGTTTTGACAGGTGGGTTTTGAAGAAAATAAAGAATCTGTAAAAAATTGATAAGCAACAGGAAGAGAAGGGAAAGAAAGCTGAAAGTAACTAGGAGCAGTGGAAAAAGGGTATGGAGGAAAAAGTGGAGAAACCAAAAGCTCAAATTAGTAAACTGGAGGAAGGAAAAACTGCCATGAAAAACTTTTTGGTGATGATTCTGGATATCCTTACCTCTGTGACTAAGAATTTAGAGGAAATTACCAAGTTCCTTGATGGCTCCAGCACTTCCAAACCTGTTGTGGACCTAGATATTGATGAGGGTGCTATTGAGGCAGGGACAATGGAAAGTGCTCCTAGTGGTGCGGCAAAAAGAACAAGGGCGAGTATGAAAAAAGCTGCTTTGGCCTCTTCCAAGGATATCCCTATGCTTAGGGATAATATTAAATATTTACAAGGGATTAGCGGAAATTTGGTTAATGCTCTTAAAAACATTAAGTAATTTGTCTTTTGTTTTATTTCTGTTATGGTTGGATTTAGCTGGTTTTGTTGGGCTTTTATGCTGATTTTTACCTAGAACTGTGCTAGTTTTTTGGCAGAATGTCTTTTCTTGTTTCTTAATGCTATTATCTCTTAAGGATTTTTTGTAAAGGGTTTCAAGATCCCTTCAAAACCTATTTTTCCCATAATAAAAAATATAAGAAAATAATTAAATTCATAAAACACATAACACAAAAACTCAACTAAACAAAGCAGAGACATGACCCACATACCAACGTCAGAAAGGTGGCCTACTTGGTGATCCGATAGGTCTGACAAATGAATGACAATGCTCACATTCGAGCAAGGCTAGGGATGACCATTAGGGCCTTAAAACCATCTCCTCCACTTCCATCGGGTTAATTAGGTATGCTCAGACTTGTGGAGCCATGTGGAGTCGATACCTTGTACTTGCAATTCCTGCATCACCAAACCACATGTACACATATGTATATAAATATAAACACGATAACGACACCGGTGAAAAAGAATCATGAATTTCCATGTCTCACTGAAGTGAGTGATGGAAAATAATCTCCTCATACCCCATACAATCTCCACACAAACATGAAGACAAATACATAGTGCAACTCATACATAAAGTAATTGTGTTATTCCATGGTCAGTAACACACAAATAAAATTATATTTCATAAGTAGAATTAACATCTAAGAATTCATAAGGAATAGTGCCTAATCAACATCTACTCCTTAATAAGAAATAATGCATAAACATATTCACCAAATCACACTCCAAAGCATAATACCTGGATAAAACATCACAGTCATAATGTATCTACCATCCATGTAAGCATTGAAAAGTCAACCATGGTCAACTAGGTCAAAAATAGTTTGATTAGGGAAGGGGTATTACAGGTATGGAAAAAAATCCTCTTACTTTTGATCAATACAATCTTATAGATTTATGTAAATGTGACGATTCTTTTAGGCCTTTTAATTTTTCTTGCATGTATTAGAAGATGAAAATATGCCCATTTAGTTAACATGGAAAATTGCATAGCTCTACAATTAAGGGAGACTACTATGGTCATAATCTTATCTTGGATATTAATGTGGTCATGGTCATGTCTTATATTTTTTGGTTTGTCTATGTTCTATATTGACATGATTATTGACCTTTACTTTAATCCATTTTAATTCTCACAAATAAGCATCTCTCTATATTATTTTTAGTATAATTTACATAATCTATATAGATCATAGGAACTCAATATTAAATTGGAGATATATAATATTCTTGCATACAATGACTTTGTGAACATTCATTGAGGAATCACATCTCTCTCTCTCACTCTCTCTCTGTCCAAAGTTATTGGGGTGAGTAAAGTTGGACACTCATCTTAGAATAGGGAGATACATAATTATTATCTGGTGACTTTGAAATGTTATTGTATGTGATATTGATTATTAAGTTGATGAAGGGTACTCCCCTTACAAACCCAAACACACAACAACAATAGAGAAATAAACAAAAAATGAAGGAAAGGAAACACTTGCTTTCTATTATCTCAATAAAATGAAACTATAACATTTAAAAAATAACATGCTACAAGCAAATGGGATTTTCTCATTACAATAATTTTAAAGGCCAAAGCCACAATTTGCACTACTAGAACTACATTTTGTAACCTTTGTTTACCCTTTATTTAGCACCAATAACCATATTGAAATATTATAGAAAGTGTAACTTTTCTTCTTTTGGCACACTACAATCCAACATTTCATTTTCCTTCCTAGGTGGATTTTTCATTAAAACTTGAGTTTTGGTGGCACAAATTCTAGGAGCCATAACTTTTGACTTAGGCGTTCAATTTTCTATTAGTATATATCATTGGAAATATCGTGAAGATCTATACAACATCAAATACATCTAAATATATGTTTTTCCAATTTCCAAACTTTTTTAGGGAATTTTAAGGTCCTCAAATTTGAGTTTGAAACTTCATTGGAAAAAATTCTCAAGATGAAAATTATTAATATCTCTGAAATGGTACAAGTTATTAAGATGATTCTTGTACCAATCATTTTATTTTTCAATTTTTCTCCTTGGTGTTAGTTTTCATATCCATACAAACATGAATAGGTTGACTTACAAAAAATAGTAGGTGGATATTTTTGCCCCTTTCAAGCTTATGACTATCCTACACCTTGTAAGTGTCATCATGGGCTCCAAAACAACTAAAGAAAACTATAAAACAAAAGAAAAATATAATATTTAGTAGGTGATGCAAGATTGCCCTTACACCACTAGATACTTTTGCATCATAAGTTACATTAGAAAGATGAACTTGGGGTGTTATTGCAACATCTTCTACGATTAGTTGGTGTAAGGTGTTAGTTCTTCATTAGATTCTTAAGAGTTACATTTTACAAATATGATAATGATGGTCAAAGTTACTTGTGTGAGGAGTTACATTCTATTTTGAGGTCACTCTCTTACAATGGTTTAGGAGAAATTTGTCATTGTAATTGGGAACCATTTTTTAGTCCATGATTGTCTTATAGTAATTCTTGGTCCTCTTTAAACCTATATATTGAGGGTTTGAGATGAAGGTTGTATGATGAAAATCAATATTACAATGTTACAATTGTTAGGAGATTTCTAGCCATACATGAGAAATCTTCACATTACCCAAATAGATAAATCTACGCAAATAGATATTTAGAATTCATATGAAAAAGACTAGACAACATACCATCAAAGATGACATAAGATATACCTTGGGAGATACCTCAAGAGGGAAAAACACTACCTCCAAAAGAATCCATCTCTATTGTATTATTCAACAATGAAATCATTATAATACTTCTTTAGAGTCTCCATGAACACTTTGAAATATAAACTCTCTATAGGTGCTCCATGTGAAAAAGCATGTCATTGATGTCAACACTAGCTATTATGGTTAGTTACCGACATACAAGTTTTGGTTACTGGTAGAAGATCTAGTGGTACCGGCACAAGAGGCTATTTGTTGGACACTTCCAACATGCTTGGATCAGTGAAGTATATTTGATTTCATGTGTTATATGCTCCATGAGCATGTTTTGGTCAGTTGGTGTTGGCTTGGTAATTGGATGCTATCATACACTCTGGTAAACCCTTACTGACATTGGTTTAAGGCTTTACCGGCAAAGCTTTCATTAAGGAATCATGATAGGATGCATAGTTGGTGTTGGTGCAACTTCTTCATGGATTTCAGGATGTTGAAGATGTTCTTTGATCTCAAATGGTTGAAGACATTGCTTTGGCGTGGTGGACCTAGAATAGGTTCGGTACCTATCTAGGTTATGGACTGGTATCATGCTAACGTGTACTCTACATGTTACCGAGATGATTCAAGATGATTTATGGATTTGTTATTATTGTTTTGATCTTAAGCCGACATGGCATATCATTGTAAATGGAATTATGTAATGATCTTATTGTAATATCTTTAGGTGGCCGACCTAATCGGTTTAGGCCTTAGGGTTTGTATAAATAAGAGGTAGAAACTCTTTGTAAAGTATCATGGTTATTGGAAAGGTCATGATCAAGGAATTTAATGTGCGAATATTGTAATATCATTCAGGTAGAGGAGTTGATCGATTATTGGTGATCGAATTGGATTCAGAAGAGGATTTAGTCCTCCGACACTGAGCTTAACCAGGACTGTAATCAGGCATGGTAGATGCTATTTCCAGGAGTTCACTCTATTGGATTATTGTCCATTTATCTTGAGATGGTTGTAGCCTCTCTGTAGTCAGTGAGACTCTTTTGTAATGAGTAGTACACTCTAGGTAGTGTGCCTTCCTGCAAGTGCAGGCCCCTCATTGTAACACATACTTTCTACAAAAGTATCATCTGATTGTGGGTAGGCTTCCCACCATGGTTTTTCCCTTTCTGGTTTTTCCATGTACAAATCATGGTGTTATGTGGTATGGTTGCTTTGCATTGATTATATGGTTAATTGTTAAGTTGTATTGTTTACGGGTATTTGTTCCTACTAGCATATGTATGTGCTTTATTGGTACTTGATTTGTTTAAGGTTGTATTGTGGATTAAAATTTATAATCTATTAACAAATGATTCACCCCCCCTCTCAGTTGTTCATCGGTTATCCTAACAATTGGTATGAGATCTTTGGTCCTATTTTGCAGAAGCTTAACTACTTGAGGTAGATCGTATGGCAACTAACACTTCTAATCCACCAACAACTATTTTCAGAAGAGAAATCCCTAAGCTTGATGGAAAAAATTATGGGATATGGAAAATTCGAATGGAGACCCATCTTAGATATCTTGGCAAGGATATTTGGGAGATCACTAAGAAAGGATACACACCTTATGATCTGGTATCTGGCAATCCTGCTCTTGCAGACCTGGATAAGAATATTGAAAATGATTGCAGAGCTAGAGAAGCCCTCTTGTGTGCACTTACTGATCAATAGATTATGGGATTGACTAACAAATCATTGGCTAAGGTTATGTGGGACAAATTGCAAACTTTGAATGTAGGTGACTCTACAGTCAAAATTGCTAAACTTGATGGCTACAGGGTAAGATATGAAAACTTGAAAATGGAAGATAATGAAAGAATTATTGTGTTTATGGAAAGAGTAAATGAGATTGTTATGGGAATTCAATGTTGTGGATGATTTATAAGTAAAGATGAAATAGTTTACAAAGTCTTGACAACCCTTCCACCAGCTTACAAGATGAAGGCAACTGCAATTAATGAGTTAAGAACAATGGCAAACACCTCAGTTAACAGAGACATTCTGATTGGGAAATTATCTGCTTTTAAGCTTGAAGAATTTCAATCTTCTAGAGCTGTACAGTCTGAACCTACTTTTCATGCATCATCATCAACATCTACCAGCAAAAGTGACTCGAAAGCCCTATATGCAAAAGAATTGGAAGACATGAGGAAAGAAGATGAAGAACTTGAGCAACTTGAAGCCTTATTTGCTAGAAGAGTACCTAAGGGACCAACTGGAAGTAAGTATGAAGGAAAAACACCTTTTCAATGTTTTGCATGTAATAAGATTGGTCATTTCGGATCTAGATGTCCTGAAAGGAATGTAAGGTTTGAGGAAAGAGTTAAGAAATCTTTTAAGCCTAACCCAAACAGATATAGATTCAAGAAAAGTAAACAATGCTACATAGCAAATGAGGAAGGAGTAACTGATGACTTTGGAGATGAACCGACAGAAGTCTCTACTAGTGGATCTAGAAATAAAAAAGAATGGGTGTTCTATGCTTTGAAGGAAGATGAACTAGAACCGACTATCAAGAATTAAGCAAAGGCCCTAACAACAAAAGTTAAAGATAAGGATGAATGAGTAATTGATAGTGGATGCTCACATCATATGACTAGAGATAAAGGGAAATTTATATCCCTGCAAGAATATAACGACGATCAAGTCAGATTTGGAGATGACAAGGCATGTATGATCAAAGGTAGAGGTATTATTTCTTTGGATTGCAAGCATAAAACTGATAATGTCTATTATGTAGAAATTTTAAGGCATAATCTTTTGAGTGTTGGTCAATTGGTTGATAAGGGTTTTCAACTTCAGTTTAAAGATAGAAAATGCAAAATCATTAACAAGACTGGTTTGGAGATTGCAACCGGTATTCAGACATGAATTAATATCTTTCACTTAAACACTGGTAATAAGACATATTTGATTGCTCATATTGATGAGAGTTGGCTATGGCATAAGAGGTTGTGTCATGTTAATTTTGATTGTATTGTTAAGATCAGTTCAACTAAGGTAGTTAGAGATATACCTAAGATTATGAAGCCTCACAATCCGGTATGTAAGGAATGTCAATTGGGTAAGCAAGTCAGAAGTTCTTTTAAGAGCATACATAATAAATCTAATGATGTACTTGATTTGATTCACATTGACTTATGTGGTCCAACAAGGACTAGAAGCTTTCAAGGTGATAGGTATTTCATGCTGATTATTGATGACTATTCTAGAATGATGTGGGTGACTTTTCTAAGGGAGAAGTCTAAAGCTTTTGAGAAATTCAAGATCTTTAATGCGAAGGTTGAAATTGAAACTCGATTGAAAATCAAATGTCTAAGATCAAATCATGGTAGTGAATTCACTTCTCATGAATTTAACAATTATTGTGAGACAAATGGAATTAGGAGACAACTATCTGCACCTAGGACTCCTCAGCAAAATGGAGTAGTTGAAACAAAGAACAAAACCATTTTGGATGCAGCTAGATCTATGATGATGGAAGCCAAATTGCCTCATATCTACTGGAGAGAAGCAGTGAGTACAACAGTCTACACATTCAATAGAGTTCACATCAAAGGTGAAACCGGTAAGACCCCTTTATGAACTATGGTTTGGACATACACCTACTATTAATTATTTCAGATTTTTTGGAAGGAAATGCTATATCAAAAGAGATGATTCAATTGGAAAGTTTGATCCTAAATGTGATGAAGGGACATTTCTTGGTTATTCAATTCAGAGCAAAGCATATAGATGTTATAACAAAAGATTGTAGAAAATTGTGGAAAATGCTAATGTGAAAGTGGATGAACAGTAAATAAATCATTCTATATCATATGATAGGGAACTGGCAGTGGAAATGATCATAACTGAACCAACAATGCCTCAACCAGTACAGGAAGCTGAGATAGTTACACCAGTACAATCAAAAAATTTAACTATGACTGATGATCAAAGCAGTGAACCTGAAGTTCAAAAGACACCAAGGTATGTAAAACCAAGTCATTTTGAAGATCAAATTATTGGAGATAAAAACAAGGGAGTTATGACAAGAAGAAAACTGACAAATGAAGAGGTATGTCTTATTTCTCAAGTTGAACCGAAAACTGTTATTGAAGCTTGTAAGGATAAACATTGGTTAAAGGCTATGGAAGATGAATTAGATCAAATAGAGAAGAATGAAACTTGGTCTTTAGTTTCCCGACCTAAAAATAAGAATCTTATTGGAACTAAATGGGTTTTTAGGAATAAACTGAATGAGGATGGTTGAGTTATAAGAAATAGGGCTAGACTGGTTTGTAAAGGATATTCTCAAATGGAAGGAATTGATTATAGTGAGACATTTGCACCTGTAGCTAGAATTGAAGTTGTTAGACTATTTCTTGCCTATGCAGCTTATAAGAACTATAAAGTTTATCAAATGGATGCCAAATGTGTATTCCTGAATGGTGAGCTTGAGGAAGAAGTTTACATTGAGAAACCTAATAGATTTTCACTGACAAATGACAAAGATATGGTTTGCAGATTGAAGAAAGCTTTATATGGATTGAAACAGGCTCCTAGAGCTTGGTATGCAAGGTTGGATAAATATCTTTTGAAGCTTGGTTTTACTAAAGGAAGTGTTGATATTAATCTATATTATAAGATCACTGAGAATGATATTCTGATTATTGATGTTTTTGTTGATGATATCATTTTTGGAGGAGAAGATAAACCGTCCATGGAATTTGCTAACAACATGAAGAATGAATTTGATGTTGGCAAATGCACACTCCAATGAGACATTGTAGGTGATTGAAGGTTTTGTCATTGATGGAAACCTTACAATCCTATGACATTGGCAAGGCAATCCATCGACACCACCAAAGTTAGATTCTACACCGGCACACAGACCACCGACACTGGCAGTAAAAGGAAGCATACCGGCACAGAAGCCGACATGAATTTTATTGTTAATATATTTTGTCTATTATTGTAAAATCATTGTAAGCTGACTTGGCAAGTTGTAAAATGACTCTTATATAAGAGAGATCATTGTATAACATTTTGTAATAGATAAAGGAATGTAACTAGGTGAAATAAGGTAGACCTATTATGCGAATTATAGGTTAAGGGTTTATGTAAGAAGCAGAGCAGAAACTGGTACTAGATCTGGCATAGTAGATGCTATTTTGAAGTAGTACAAGACATTGGATTTGTATAATCCATTTTGTAAGTCAGTGAGACTTCCCATTTTGTAATTGAGTAGTGAGCTCTAGGCACTTGGCCTTCCTACATGTGCAGGCCCCTCTTGTAGCAGTAATACTCTCTTATTGGCCAGTAAGTGAATATTGTGGGTCACAAATCCCACCGAGGTTTTTCCCACACCGGGTTTCCTCGTTAAAATATTGTGTTATGGTGTGTTTTTCATGTGGTTGCTTTTGTCTCTATTTATTGCATTACTTTCTATTTACCGGTACACAGTATTAATATGCTCTACATGTTTTAAGTTAAGAAAATCTTACATCCGGTTAGTTACTGATTCACCCCCCCCCTCTCAGTATCTGTGGGAATCCTAACAATTGGTATCAGAGCCTGGTCCTCTATTTTCAGAAGCCTAACAACTTGAGGAAGATCTTGACACTAGTAGAGATGGAAAACTTGATGAAGCAACTTGAAGGAGCTCTCTCAGACTATGATGCAGAAAAATTGAAAAATATCAAACTTGAAGATGATCTAAAGGCTGCTCAGGATATCATTCAAGCACTTCAAGAAAATATTACTATTTCAAGAAACAAGACAAGAGAACTTTGTGAAAAGATGCAAAATGAGAATGATGAAAAGGAAACTCTTAGTGATCTGATGAATAAGCTGAAACAAGAAAACATGACAACAAAGAATGAAATGCAGGATATGACTATGAGATTTTGTAAAGAAATTGAAGACATAAAGAAGAATGAAGAAGACTCAATGATGCTGCAAATGAAAACACAAGACTTAGTTATGAAAATGATATGTTGAAGACAGATCTGATGCATGCACAAAATGACTCAAATGAACTCATGAGACAAAAAGGTATCTTGGAAGGAGAACCGGCTGCTGCAAATCAACATAAAGAGAAATTCAAGAAAAGATCAGAAGAACTTGGCGACTTGTTGAAGAATCAGAAACCTAATGGTGACACTAATGGTCTTGGCTTTGAAACTGGTAAAAACTCCAGTACTGCAAACACACAGGATCATAGCAAATTGGTAAGACAACCTACTGCTTATAAATTCAATGGCAAATGCTTTAACTGTAACAAGTATGGTCATAGAGAAAATCAATGTAGATCTAGAAATTATCAGAATACCAGTACACCCACTGGTCAATGTTCTAAATGCAACAAAGTTGGTCATAACTCTGAGAATTCCAGAATGAATGTGAGATGTTATGTTTGTGGAAGATTTGGACATTTATCTAATCAATGCAGAACACAAACCGACATAGGTTATGGAAAGGCTATTTAGAGAAATAATGTGACTTTTTATGCATGTAACAAAATTGGACATATTGCAAAATTTTGTAGAAGTAAGGCACCACCGGTAGACAACAAAGGTCCTAGTTTGAAAGGTAAAGAAAAAGTTGAAGAAGTAAAGCAGGAATCCTCAAAACAATGGATTAGAAAATCAGAACTAAATGGTGTTAGGAATACTCCTCCACCGGTAGAACCAAGCAACACTCCATCGACAGAACAAAGTAGCACTCCACCGGTAGGAGTCTCTTCATCTAATTGAAGAAAATTCTTTTGAGGGTTTGGTAATCAATGTGAAATATGCTATTATTCCCTCGGTTGATGGTAAGAAGTTGAAATTACTTCTATACTGGTAGATATGTTAAGTAAGTACTTAACCGACAAGCATTAAATGTGGTAGTTGGCAAAATTGACATTATAAATTAATGTTTTTGGTTCCATTTTACTTCACTGAGCATTCAAACATTCGAAGAGCGTAAAATTTCTAGAGCTAAGGTATTTTGAGAAAAGAGGCAAAGTATTTCAGCAATCAATCTTTCCAAAGGCAAAAAAATGTATTTATCATGGCATCCTCTTCTGTACCTGAATTCATAGCAAACCCTACTATAGTGGAAGTAATCAAGCACCCTAGGCCCATTTTTGAGTTAGTTCCTGAGATAGCTAAAAGGGATGATAATGTTGGTGCATTTTCCCAAATCCCCAAAGGAGTTGTTTTTGCAGAAGACCCTAGAATGTACATCCATTGCCATATAGAAGAATTAGGTGATGAGGAAATCAAGAACATGTACAAGACTGTCATATGTGATGATTCCAGTAATGTGAAACGTGAACACAAAATTATTGAAACCCTAGGATTCACTGAAATTCTCTGCATTCTAGAATTCCCCAAGGAAGTGATAAGGATAGTGTTGAGCAGGGTACATGGTGAATTTTTTTGGCTAGATTCAATTCGTAAAATCACTAAGGAAGCTGTAAAAGCTGTAACGGGGTTACCCTCCACCGATAACAGACCTGACAAAACAAAGAAGGTCTTAAATGACCTGGTAATGAACCTAACAGGTGCAACATCCGACAAAAGGTCTTTAAGGGTGAATGATGTAACTAACATAAATGTGAGATTCATTAGCATGATTTTAGGTTACAAAACAACACATGCAAACATACTAAATTCAGTTTCTAGCTTATGCATAAAGAGTGCTCATGATATGGTTAAAGATAATGTGAAAATTGATAGATGAACTTATTGACAATCTGAGAAAGATCAAGAAGGATAAGAAAGGGACATTTAGATTTGGTAACTTACTTGTTTTCTTAATGCTACATATAACCAAACAGGTGCCCAGTATAGGTAATAAAACCTTGGATTTGACATACCGGTAGGCAAACAACTATCTGACTTATTGAACAAAATGGGTGAAAATAGAGAAAAGAATATTAATGAATACTTTCAAGCATTAAAGGCCAGAATGAACACTAGAGTAAGATTATCACAAACAATTGTAGATAAATATAAAGATGACATATGCTTTGTGATTAAGAAGGATGAGATCTAGATGGAAGCAATTATCCCAAGAACAATTTGGGTTACTGAAATGGGTTATGAGACAGATGTTCACATCATTGAAACATATGCAAAAGCCCTTCTAGAAGCACCCAATGAACCTAAGGAAGAAGTATTCGGTAGTACTGAAACCATTGAGAATCAAATTCAATCCAAGAAGAGAGTGAAGAAAGTAGAAGCAAGAGTGAGGAGAGCTTCAAGGTAGGCTAAGGCTATCAAAGAAGATGTACTAAAACAAACCGATATCACTGAAGATGAGTTACAGGCACAGCAACCAGAAACTCACCTTTCACCGGTAGCAACTTCTTCAAAGAGTTACATGCCAGCTGCATTTAAAAGAGTTGTGAGGAAAAGACAACCTTCACCTGTATCCACACCTTTGCCTAGAAGAACTAGACAAAAGCAACAAGCAGTGAGGCCCCCAGTCAAGAAGTCTACTCCTAAGAAGAAAAAGTTGACACCAAAGAAAAGGACTCAACAAAATATTGCTCTGATTGACAAACTTCTAGATGAAATAACAGAGGAAGGACAACTGAAAAACATTAATAAACTATATGACTCACTATCAGTTGATGACAAGGAGAAAGTTGAAAATAGTGTAATTCTATACTTGGATATCTACAAGAAATTTTTGATGCAAGTTGTAGATGAACTACCAGATGAACTATTCAAGAGACTGGAAGCAAGAAGACAATCTTTTGTAGAGCTTGACAAGAAAATAAAAATTGAAAAATTACTTGTTGTTTACCCAGTTAACTCTCCAAAAGAAATAGATGATCTAATTGCAGAGGCTAACCGATCAGTATTCTCTACTGCACACCGGCATATTGCACTAATGGTTGGAAGAGTAAATGAGGTTACAGAAGAAACTAAAAATGCATGGGATATATTCCTTGTTGAGAAGGAAAAATAGGAAGAGTATAGAAACCCTAAACCAATCAAGGTATATCAGAAAGACAAGGATAAGGGAAAAGGAAAGGTTGGTGGACCTCCAAGCATCAAAATAAGAGATAATTTATCCCCACCACCTCTAGTTACTCCACTGGTAACAACAACTGAAGATCAACCGGCTGATGGGAGTATGGATATATCACATGAGGATACAAATCCTAATTTTGAGGTACTATATACAGTAAATGTCGATACTCAGAAGGTCAACATTGTGGTAGATAAGGACACAACCGGTAAGACAGATAAGGCTAGTGAGCCACTGGTAACTGATAACACAGATAACACTGAAGGAAAACCAGCAAATGGGAAAATAGAACAACAATCAGAACAACAAATAGAGCAACAAGCAGAGCAACAGGCTCCAAAATAGGAACAGGTTAATATAGAATCAGTGCCACCGACAACTACTGGGCAAGACAAACCCTTGTTTAAAGAAATGGAAACACAGACTGACCTACCAGAGGTCACTACAAGCAAGGATATTGCTCCCATCGGCAGAATTTAGAGTGTTGACTCTTCAACTGCAAGATTTAAATCAACAAATATAACTGAAGTTCTTTTAGATTCTTTAAAGAAAATAACAGATTGTAGTTCACAGGCATATAAAACTATAGATGACACAATTCCAATTTTGAAAATGATAGCTCCAAAATGCAATGTAGATAATAAGAATTCTTTGAGTCAACTTGACACTTTGTCTAAGTATATTACTGACAACACAGTGACAGTTGAACAAATAAAGGAGGAAGCATTCAAAGAGAGGTTAGAAAAAGAAAAAGAAAAATTATTTGAGGAACAAATAAAGAAGTGTACAAGGCAGTTTGACACACTTCTACCAGAACTGTGTAGCACACTTGAGTTCAAAAATTTGTATAGAGACACTTGTAAGACAAAATTTTTGACAGTTGACATAGACAAGAAAATGAGCAAGATACATGAGGAAATTAATAAGCCAGCTGACAATTTTATTAATTCATCTGATTCATTATCAATTGTTGAGCAAAAGATAACAGGTCTTGAGGAAGAGTTACTAAAGCTAGAAAGAGAAAAGGAGAAAATAAAAAGTAAAGCTAAGGATCTGAAATGGAGATTAAGTCCAAAGTTGGACTACCTCACATGTTTAAGGAAAGAAATATCTAATGCATTAGTACAAGAATAGAAAACACCGGCAGAGCAAATGCAACACCTCACCGGTACAGTTCAGAGGACAGAGGCCACAATAAAAGACAGTAAAAAGTTCATTGAGAACTTGAATTTGGTTCTGGCGGAACTTTTTCAAATTGTAACCAACCAGTTACAAGGTTGAGGCAGGAAACTACACTCTATTGACACTTTGACAACCTTTGTCATTGATGCCAAAGGGGGAGTAGTGGCATGAGAAAAATCCAATAACTTAGGGATCATCTGCTCAGGGGGAGCACACATTTTTGGACTTCAATTCTTGGATACACTTTTGAATTTTCTCATGAGTGTTGCCATCAATGCCAAAGGGGGAGATTGTTGGCAAATGCACACTCCAATGAGACATTGTAGGTAATTGAAGGTTTTGTCATTGATGGAAACCTTACAATCCTATGACATCGGCAAGGCAATCCACTGACACCAGCAAAGTTAGATTCTACACCGGCACTAGTAGTAAAAGGAAGCATACCGACATAGAAGCCGACAAGAATTTTATTGTTAATATATTTTGTTTATTATTGTAAAATCATTGTAAGCTGACTTGGCAAGTTGTAAAATGACTCTTATATAAGAGAGATCATTGTAGAACATTTTGTAATAGATAGAGGAATGTAATTAGGTGAATAAGGCAGACCTATTATGCGAATTATAGGTTAAGGGTTTATGTAAGAAGTAGAGTAGAAACCGGTACTGGATCTGGCATAGTAGATGCTATTTTGAAGTAGTACAAGACACTGGATTTGTATAATCCATTTTGTAAGTCAGTGAGACTTCCCATTTTGTAATTGGGCAATGAGCTCTAGGCATTTGGCCTTCCTGCATGTGCAGGCCCCTCTTGTAGCAGTAATATTCTCTTATTGGCTAGTAAGTGAATATTGTGGCTCACAAATCCCACCGAGGTTTTTCCCACACCAGGTTTCCTCGTTAAAATATAATTGTTATGGTGTGTTTTTCATGTGGTTGCTTTTGTCTCTGTTTATTGCATTACTTTCTGTTTACCGATACACAGTATTAATATGCTCTACATGTTTTAAGTTAAGAAAATCTTACATCCTGTTAGATACTGATTCACCCCCCCCCTCTCATTATCTGTGGGAATCCTAACATTTGAAATGTCCACGATTGGTGAGATGAAATTTTTCTTAGGTTTTAAGATTACTCAAACTCACAAAGGGATTTTTATCTGTCAAACAAAGTATCTCAGGGAATTGTTGAAAAAGTTTGGTATGGAGAATTCCAAACCGGTAAGTACTCCTATGGCTACAAGTGAGAAATTATCTATCAAGGATACTTCTACACCTGTAAATCCGTCAAGGTATAAGTCTATGATTGGTGGTCTGTTATATCTAAATCAGACTAGACCTGATATTATGAATGCAATAAGTATTGTTTCGAGATATCAAATTAAATCTAAAGAAAATCATGAATGTGCAGTAAAGAGGATATTCCAGTATTTGCAAGGAACAAGAGAATATGGTTTATGGTATTCCAGAAATGATGATTTCACTTTATGTGCATATACTGACTCAGATTGGGTAGGTGATACTGATGACAGGAAAAGCACTTCTGGTGGAGCTTTCTTTCTTGGAAAGAAACTAGTTTCATGGATCAACAAAAAATAGTCACGCATTTCTTTATCTACTGCAGAAGCTGAGTATGTTGTAGTAGCAACTAATTGCACTCAAGTATTATGGATGAAGCAAATGTTGAAGGATATCAGGGTAAATTGTAGTGAACCGGTAGTTGTCTATTGTGATAACTATGTAGCTATTGACATGTCCAAGAATCTGGTATTTCACTCTAAGACTAAGCATATTTCAATAAAGTACAACTTTATGAAGGACAAGGTTGAAGCAAAGGAAGTCAAATTGGTTTATGTGAACACTAAAGAATAGATTGCAAACATATTCACTAAATCGCTATCTAAGGAATCATTTGAGTATTTGAGAGATAGGTTAGGGGTTCCGCCCCTCCGATAGAGACTTGATTGATGAAGTTTGTCATCAGTCTGACATGGATTATCAGAGACATTATTCATTCCAGCACTGATGAGTGGTGCTACTACTTAGGGGGAGTAGTCAGCTTTGAGATTCAGAGGTTTATATCATTGCTTTGATATTTTTGTCATATTTCTGCCATTGATGTCAAGGGAGAGTGATAGTAATGTGAAAAATCATTCAGAGCTATATAGAGATATCATTCACAGGGGGAGAGCTATTGATTGTTGGTCGTCTTCCACAGGGGGAGACTTGTTTGGCATTTCTTGGTACTTAGATGTTTTTTACATGTAGTATTTCCATCAATGCCAAAGTGGGAGATTGTTGGCATTATGGATGAATTGATTATGTGTTGCATTGGTGTTTTGTCATTGATGTCAATACTAGCTGTTATGGTTGGTTACCAGTAGATAAGTTTTTGTTACCGGTAGAAGATCTAGTGTTACCGACAGAAAAGACTATCTGTTGGACACTTTTGACATGCTTGGATCAGTGAAGTATATTTGATTTCATGTGTTATATGTTCCATGAGCACGTTTTGGTTAGTTGGTATTAGCTAGGTAATTGGATTCTATCATACACTTTGGTAAACCCTTACCAACACTGGTTTAAGGCTTTACCAGCAGAGCTTTTATTAAGGAATCGTGATAGGATGCATAGTTGGTCTTGGTGCAGCTTCTTCATGGATTTCAGGATGTTGAAGATGTTCTTTGTTCTTGCTTCAAATGCTTGAAGACATTTCTTTGGCATGGTGGACCTAGAATAGGTCCGGTACCTATCTAGGTTATGGACCGGTATCATGCTAATGTGTACTCTACACATTACTGGGATGATTCAAGATGATTTATAGATTTGTTATTATTGTTTTGGTCTTAAGCCGACATGGCATATCATTGTAAATGGAATTATGTAATCATCTTATTGTAATATCTTTAGGTGGCCGACCTAATCGGTTTAGGCCTTAGGGTTTGTATAAATAAGAGGTAGAAACTCTTTGTAAAGTATAATGGTTATTGGAAAGGTCATGGTCAAGGAATGTAATGTGTAAATATTGTAATATCATTCAGGCAGAGGAGTTGATTGATCATTGGTGATCGAATTGGATTTAGAAGAGGATTTAGTCCTCCGACACTGAGCTTAACTGGGACTGTAATCAGGCATGGTAGATGCTATTTCTAGTAGTTCACTCTATTGGATTGTTGTCCATTTATCTTGAGATGGTTGTAGCCTCTCTATAGTCAGTGAGACTATTTTGTAATGAGTAGTACGCTCTAGGCAGTGTGCCTTCCTGCAAGTGCAGACCCCTCATTGTAACACATACTTTCTACAGAAGTATTATTTGATTGTGGGTAGGCTTCCCACCGTGTTTTTTCCCTTTCTGGGTTTTCCATGTACAAATCATGGTGTTATGTGGTATGGTTGCTTTGCATTGATTATCTGGTTAATTGTTAAGTTGTATTGTTTACCGGTATTTGTTCCTACTGGCATCTGTATGTGCTTTACCGGTACTTGATTTGTTTAAGGTTGTATTATGGATTAAAAGTTATAATTTTTTAACAACTGATTCACCCCCCTCCTCTCAGTTGTTCACCGGTTATCCTAACAAAAACACTGTAGCGTCCTAAAATTGTGACACTTGCAATTTCGACTGCATTTCGGTCTTCACGATGGCGACGCAACACGCAACCTGAATGGAGACCCCAAAACTTGCTCACGACACTGAAAACTGCATTTTTCAAAGCACCGTTGGCCTGAACCTCCTTGCACCCCGCTGTCTCGGAAGTGGGACCAGAGCGCCCAGTGCCCTGGTCCTCCAGGACCATGGCGCCCAGCGCCCTGGTCCCTGGGTCCTATTTTGGGCCCGGTTTCCTAAGTGATATCAGGTCTTTTTTATTGCAATTTGGAAATATACTTCCTTGGTCGGCCTAAGGTCGGGAAAATCAGTCTATCAGCCCTAATTGACAAGTATATAAACTACATTTTCTCTCTCATTGAGGGGAGGAAGAGGACATACATGATGGAAAAAGCGTGGAAACTATACTCAAGCATTCAAGCATTCAAGCATTCAAGCAATTGATCATTCCAAGTCTCCATTCAAGGCTAAGTGTTGCATTCAAGATAAGGATTCAACCATTGAAGAGGAGATCACATACAACATATTACTATAACATACAACATACAACATCTAAACCTTCGCACATAAGGATACCAACATCCTTAGAACAAGGTATTAGTACTTGTTTTACAGTCATTTACATTTGCAGCTCTTGCTCATTTCTTGGTTAATTCCAAAACCGGGGTTTGACCTAAAGGCAAACCCCTAATCCCTAACCCCCCAATCATCTTCGCTTTTCTGTGTGTAGGTTGCAGGTACGCGGCTGAGATTGAAGATCTGGAATCCTAGTGCAGAGACGAACCGATCCCACTTCGTTTCGCGGATTTTTCGGAGGACCGTGGCGCCGGGCGCCATCGTCCCGACAACTTTTTCTCAAATTTGCAGGACAGCACCGTATCGACATTCTACTGCTAATTCCAGGTCCGCAGCTTCATCCTATAACCTAAACTCACTTTATAAGCAAATCTTTATGACTTTCTATGCATGCTTAGCTTAATCAACATTCTTTACAAAAGAGGGTAGCCTTGCTTTCCTAACCCTTGAAATTCATTTAGCATCCAATCTTGCATTGCATGGGATTGGATCTTATGAGTTTCAACCCCTCTTTTGAATGTAAAGTCTTCCCCCTAAGTGAAAACCCATCGAATCCTAGCAAACCTCCCTTCTCTCTCCTCGGAGTTAGAAGAGGGGAGACCAACTAGGGTTCGACCGCGATTTTCCACTTTACATTTTGGTGAACCCGATGTGAACATCCTTTCTGATTTTTCATGCTTAGATCTACAAAAAAAAATTGATTACATTTCCATGTTTGATCTTTTGCAAAATTTTAGAGGTGATTGCATAAAAACCCTAAAATTTCTTTTTAGTAATTGAACTTGTGAAATGTTTAATTGTTAATGCTTAATTCAGATCTGCTTTTCTATTACAAATTATCAATTCATATCAGTGCTTTAATTTTGAAAATTAAGTGGTTAAAAGTCAAAACCCTAATTTTTGAAACCCTCTTGATTCAACCTTTGTCCGACAATTTGACCGATCAAAACATCTCCAAATCAGCTGTAACTTTGGATTCTGCAATAAAATCACAATATCTTTCATCCCTGAAAATTTGGAAAAAAGTTGCGAGGACCGTGTTGCACTCCGAGCGCCATCGTCCCCGACATTTTTTCCAAAATTTCGGGAGCGAGATCTTGCTGTATTTTCCTGCTAAAATCCAGAATTTTGGCTGATTTTATCAATTTTAACACCTTCAAAATTACAGTCAAAGTTGGTCTTGTGATTGCTTGGTTTAAGGCTCCTAATCATTCAAAAATTATCGAAACTGAAATTTTGTGTCAAAATTGCTTTCTTACTGTCCTAAATCTGAAAATTGTGTTTGCATTCATTCAAAATTTCAGTGCTTTATTCAAATATTGGCATTTTGTGACTTTTGAAATTAAGTGCCTAATTACAACAACTTTGATTTCCGCTTTCAAAATTGAATTTAGCGTGAAATTGAGTCAATTTTTAAATTTCAAAACTTGCATTGCTTTTGACATTCCCTCTAAAATCATAAAATTCAAAATTTCAGTTTCCCTCTCTTTTTCAAAATTCAAAATTTGCATTTTTCGACAATCTTGATAGGGTTCAATTTTGAGATTGCAACTTTAATTTGGCCTATCTACAGATCGTAAAATCACTCAATTTTTTCAGATTAGCTCTAAAATCATCATACCTTCCATCCCTGCAGATTTCGGAAAAAGTTGCAAGGACCGTGTTGCACTCCGAGCGCCACGGTCCCGAACATTTTTTCCGAAATTTCGGGAGACTGTTGTGATTGCATTTAACAACTTAAATCTAGAAAATTGGTTGATCTTACTGAAAATTGCTACCTCTAAAATCAAAATCTTCTCTCTCTCTCTAGTGCATGAGTTTTACAACAATAAGCCCTACTTACACTATTCCCGTTAGACGAAGCCGTAGAATTAAGTCTTTCCGAAGTTTAATTACTGAGGAGATGGAACCTAATTTGAATAGCCTTTTTAACGAGGACATGGGTAATTCCTCTAATCCTCCTAATGATGAAGAAGCTCCCCATGAAGTTTCTGTTGAACAACTTTCCAAATTGGATAACCAATTTGACGATTTTCACCAATGGATGTCTCATGAGTATCCCGATAGTCAAGCTCTTCCTTTAATTGAGGGTCTAAAACGTATGCTTCAAAGTGATAAGAATGGAATTGATGTTTTGCGTGGTATTTCACATATTGTGAAGTCGAATGTGATGCCTATGAAGAGTTGTGCTGAATCCTTAGGTTATACACAACCTCCTACACAAGTCAATCATTCTATTCCTTTGACCACTTCTATTGCTAGTATACCTACCTTTACATCAAACATCATGGCTACCTCTATACAAGACATTCCTCCTGTGATCACTAGTCATGGGGGCAATCCTCCTTCTTCAATTAACCCTATTCCTTCATTTAATCCGACTTCTTCATTCATTCCTCCAATGAGTGTGCCTATTACATCTTCACAAATGAACATGACGCAAGGGGGCAGTTCATTTAACCATTCCATTCCTCCTTGTAGTGTTCCTCCTGTCCAATCATCCCCTATGGTTGACTATCATAGGGTCCCACCACCTTACTCTTTACCTTCTTTCAATAACATAACACCCCCATCTCAATCTAACACACCTAATATGAACTCTTCGACTGAAGCTACCATTAATAATCTTGCACAAACTGTCTCTTCTTTACAACAACAAATTGCCTCTATGAATCAATCTAAGTTTAGTGTGCCTACATTTGATGTTGCGAGCCCACTTTCTCTTGACATTGTCCGAGCTATCCCTCCTAAACATGTTGAAATCCCGCATTTGGAACTTTATACTGGTAAAGGAGATCCTCTAACACATGTTAAGACTTTTCAAACAATATGTACTGATTTTGCTTATGACCAAAGGTTGCTTGCAAAACTATTCACCAGAACATTAAGAGACAAAGCCCTACAATGGTATTGCTCGTTGCCTTCTTATTCTATTACTTCTTTCGAACAACTTGCAAATGCTTTCATTCAACAATTTCAAAACAATATAAGTCCTAAAGTTACTTTGATTGATTTAATGCATTGTAGACAAGGTGTTAAAGAAAAAGTGACTGATTTCATTGGTAGATATAAGCATTTGTATGCTCAAATTTCTTTTCCAGTGCCTGATAATGATATTCAAAGAATCTTTATTTCTAATTTGCAAAAAGATATTCGAGACAAACTTCTGTTTTCTGAGTTTACTTCTTTCCAACAGTTGTGTGCCACTCTTCACAATTATCAACTGACTGTGAGTCAAATGGAACAATCACATCCTATGGCTCCAAGTGATAAGGGTGATAGCAGTCAACAACCATTTGGGAAGTTTAAACCGAACAGAGATTCCATCAAATTCAATGAAAACATCATCAACAACAATGTGAATGCAGCATCAAGTGTGCCTCCTATTTCTAAATTTTTCAGGAAAGAAAGAAAGTATACTCCTTTGAATGAATCATTGCATGATATTATGAATAAGTTATTGGGACAAAATGTGCTTACTCTTCCTCCTATACGACAAATTGATCCTGCAAAGATTACTTCACCTTATTTTGATCATAAAGCTTTTTGTCATTTTCATCGTCAACCTGGTCATGATACTGAAAAATGTTTTTCTTTAAAGGGTAAAATTCAAGATTTGATTGATAATAATACTATTTCTGTTTCTGGAGTGAATGATAAAGGCAACACATCTGTAGCTCCTCCTAACCAAAATCTTCAGATTTTTACTGATCCATTACCTTCTCATACCTCTCATACCTCTAATGCGATCGAGGCTAATGATTCCTCTTTCTCATCTGATGTTCTTGTGTCTATGGCTCTAAATGTGATTAACTTTGTAGAGCAGCAAGAAATCCCTAAAAAACCTTCCATCACATTTGATTCTAGTGAAACCATTAGAGCACCTGATGGTCCTTTATACATAGTTGCAAAAGTCAAGAATACACCTTGCCGTGGAGTGCTTATTGATCCTTCGTGCATGGTTAATGTTATTACTGAAGAATTTCTTTTTACTTTGCAATTGAATCAAGTGATCTATGACAAAACAGATGTGGTTGTGAAGTTATTTGATGCATTTTCTTCTCCTGCAATTGGTTCTATTACATTGCCTATTGAGGTCCATAATAAATCTCTTGATGTGAACTTTGCTATTATTCCATCTTCCGAACAATTTCGTGTGAAGCTTGGCTATCCTTGGCTATCTTCCATGAAAGCTATTGCTTCTCCTATTCATAAGTGTTTAAAATTTCCCCATAATGGTGAAGTTGTTACTGTCAATCATAGTCTCTTTAAACCAGCTGAAAGAACCTCTAGTGTTCCTATTGATTACTTTTGGCCTAAACAATTCCAATCTCTTCCTCCGCGAAGTGATCATCTTTTCAAATCTTATCAAAAGTGGAAAACAGATATGATCCTATCTCTAAGTGAACCTAGAGCACCTAAACTTGACATTCCTATCATTCTTGAGAAGGAAATTCTTCCTTTGAAAGATAAAACTAATGTCTTTCCTCAAGAAGATTCCCAACCCGTCCCTATGGATGCGACTATGTCTATACCTAATAAACTTCCTAAGAGTAGACCTATACCTCCTCGTCATGATGGACTTGGTCTTCTCCCTAAACCAAAAATTCCTCCTTTGTATGGAGCAGTTCCTCCTCCTTCTTTTTATAGAGAGAAGAGACCTTCTTCTTCTCCTATTATCCAGCCTAAGAGACCACAACCTAAACACCCAAGTGCTAAGGATGAGAACATTCCTCCTCCTCTATCTTCTACACTTCCTACTAAGACTAGACGTAATCGTTCTGCACGGGAACGCCGACGAAAGCGTCATCTTAGGGCTCAAGCAGCTGCTTCTCAAACTTTACAATCTCCAAAAACACCTTCAACAAGCATTATTCCATTTTCTCCTCAGCCGGATGTTGAGCCTAAATCTCCTAAACATAAGATGCATGATGGTCTTGATCCTGTGCGAGTTAAGGATCCTATTTTTATAAATCTTGATGATGATCTAGATGAAAATGTTATGCATGATGAAAATGTTACTCCTCTTGCTTCTGATAGCGAATATGAACTTGTCCGCTTTACAAACACCAATGCAACTAATAATCAATTCATTCATTATGCCAACAATCTATCCCTTTGGCTTTGATGGAAACACTAGATGTGAAAAACATCTAAGTACAAAGAAATTCCAAACAAGTATCCCCTTGTGGAAGACAACCAACAATCAATAGCTCTCCCCCTGTGAATGATATCTTTGTAATATTCTGAATGATTTTCACATTACTATCACTCCCCCTTTGACATCAATGCCAAAAATCTGACAAAAATATCAAAGTAGTGATATAAACCTATGAAACTCAAAGCTGACTACTCCCACTGAGTAGTAGCACCACTCATCAGTGCCAGAATGAATAATGTCTCTGGTAAAGCATGTCGGACTGATGACAAACTTCATCAATCAAGTCTCTGCCAGAGGGGCAGAAACCCCTAATCTATCTCCCAAATACTTAAATGATTTCTTAGACAATGATTTAGTGAATATGTCCGCAATCTGTTCTTTAGTGTTCACATAAACCAATTTGACTTTCTTTGCTTCTACCTTGTCCTTCAAAAAGTTGTACTTTATTGAAATATGCTTAGTCTTAGAGTGAAATACCAGATTCTTACACATGTCAATAGCTATAGAGTTATCACATTAGATAACTACCAGTTCACTACAATTTACCTTGATATCCTTCAACATTTGCTTCATCCACAAGACTTGAGTGCAATTAGTTGTTGCTGCAACATACTCAACTTCTGTAGTAAATAAAGAAATGTATGACTATTTTTTCTGATCCATGAAACCAGTTTCTTTCCAAGAAAGAAAGCTTCACAAGAAGTGCTCTTCATGTCATCAGTATCTCCTGCCCAATTTGAGTCAATATACGCACATAAAGTGAAATCATCATTTTTACAATACCATAAACAATATTATGTTGTTCCTTGCAAATATTGAAATATACTCTTTACTGCACATTCATGATTTTCTTTAGGATTACTTTGATATCTTGAAAAAATACTTACTACATTCATAATACCAGGTTTGGTATGAGTTAGATATAACAGACCACCAATCATAGACTTATACCTTGTCGGATTTACCGATGTAGAAGTATCCTTGATAGATAATTTCTCACTTGTAGCGATAAGAGTACTTACCAGTTTGGAATTATCCATACCAAACTTCTTCAACAATTCCCTCAGATACTTAGTTTGTCAGATAAAAATGCCTTTGTTAGTTTGAGTAATCTGCAAACCTAAGAAAATTTCATCTCACTAATCATGGACATTTCAAATTCATTCTTCATGTTGTTAGCAAATTCCATGGACAATTTATCTTCTCCTCCAAAGATGATATCATCAAAAAAAATTTCAATAATTTGAATATCATTATCAGTGATCTTATAATATAAATTACTATCAGCACTACCTTTAGTAAAACCAAGCTTCAGAAGATATTTATCCAACCTTGCATACCAAGCTCTAGGAGCCTGTTTCAAACTATATAAAGCTTTCTTCAATCTGCAAACCATATCTTTATCATCTGTCAGTGAAAATCCATCAGGTTTCTCAATGTAAACTTCTTCCTGAAGCTCACCATTCAAAAATGCACATTTAAGATCCATTTGATAAACCTTATGGTCTAACAACTTCAATTCTAGCTACAGGTGAAAATGTCTCACCATAATCAATTCCTTCCGTTTGAGAATGTCCTTTATAAACCAATCTAGACTTGTTCCTTATAACTTGACCATCCTCATTCAATTTATTCCTAAAAAACCATTTAGTTCCAATAACATTCTTATTTTTAGGTCGGAGAACTAAAGACCAAGTTTCATTCTTCTCTATTTGATCTAATTCATCTTCCATAGCCTTTAACCAATGTTTATCCTTACAAGCTTCAATAATAGTTGCCGGTTCAACTTGAGAAATATGACATACCTCTTCATTTGCCAATTTTCTTCTTGTCATAACTCCCTTGTTTCTATCTCCAATAATTTGATCTTCAAAATGATTTAATCTTACATACCTTGGTGTCTTTTGAACTTCAGGTTCACTGCTCTGATCATCAGTCACAGTTGAATTTTCTGATTGTGCTGGTGTAACTATCTCAGCTTCCTGTACTGGTTGAGGCATTGTCGATTTAGTTATGATCATTTCTACTGGCGGTTTCCTATCATATGATATAGAATGATTTATGTACTATTCACCCACTTTCACATTAGCACTCTCCACAATTTTCTACAATATTTTGTTATAACATCTATATGCTTTGATCTGAATTGAATAACCAAGAAATATCCCTTCATCACATCTAGGATCAAACTTTCCAATTGAATCATCTCTTTTGATATAGAATTTACTTCCAAGAATTTTGAAATATTTAACAGTAGGTGTATGCCCAAACCATAGTTCATAAGGGGTCTTACCGGTTTCACCTTTGATGTGAACTCTATTGAATGTGTAGACTCTTGTACTCACTGCTTTTCTCTAGTAGATATGAGGCAATTTGGCTTCCATCATCATAGATCTTTCTGCATTCAAAATGGTTCTGTTCTTTCTTTCAACTACTCCATTTTGCTGAGGAGTCCTAGGTGCAAATAGTTGTCTCCTGATTCCATTTGTCTCACAATAACTGTTAAATTCATGAGAAGTGAACTCACCTCCATGATTTGATCTTAGACATTTTATTTTCAACCCTATTTGAGTTTCAACCTTCACTTTAAAGATCTTGAATTTCTCAAAAGCTTCAGACTTCTCCCTTAGAAAAGTCACCCAAATCATTCTAGAATAGTCATCAATAATTAGCATTAAATACCTATCACCTTGAAAGCTTCTAGTCCTTGCTAGACCACATAAGTCAATATGAATGAAATCAAGTACATCATTAGATTTATAATGGATGCTCTTAAAATAAATTCTAACTTGCTTACCCAATTGACATTCCCTACATATCGGATTATGAGGCTTCATAATCTTAGGTATATCTCTAACTAACTTAGTTGAATTGATCTTAACAATACAATCAAAATTAACAAGACACAACCTCTTATGCCATAACCAACTCTCATTAATATAATCAATCAAATATGTCTTATTATCAGTGTTCAAGTGGAAGATATTACTTCTTGTCTGAATATCGATTGCAATCTCCAAACCAGTCTTGTTTATGATTTTGCATTTTCTATCTTTAAACTGAAGTTGAAAACCCTTATCAACCAATTGACCAACACTCAAAATATTATGCTTTAAACCTTCTACATAATATACATTATCAGTATTATGCTTTCCATCCAAATAAATAATACCTCTACCTTTGATCATACATGCCTTGTCATCTCCAAATCTAACTTGACCGCCATTGTATTCTTGTAGGGACAAAAATTTCCCTTGATCTCTAGTCATATGATGTGAGCATCCACTATCAATTACCCATTCATCCTTATCTTAAACTTTTGCTGCCAAGGCCTTCTCTTCATTTTTTATAGCCGGTTCTGGTTCATCTTCCTTCAAATAACAGAACATCCATTTTTTTCCATTTCCAGATCCACTAGCAGAGTCTTCTTCCAGTTCATCTCCAGAGTCATTGGTTACTACTTCCTTATCTGCTATGTAGCATTGCTTACTTTTCTTGAATCTATATTTGTCCTAGTTAGGCTTAAAAGATTTCTTAACTCTTTCCTCAAACCTTGCATTCCTTTTAGGATATCTAGATGCAAAATGACCAATCTTATTATATGCAAAACATTTAAAAGGTGCTTTTCCTTTATACTTACTTCCAGTTGGTCCTTTAGGTATTCTTCTAGCAAATAAGGCTTCAACTTTCTCAAGTTCTTCATCTTCTTTCCTCATTTTGTCCAATTATTTTGCATATAAGGCTTTCCTATCACTTTTGCGAGTAGATGATGATGATGATGATGCATGAAAAGCAGGTTTAGATTTAACAACTCCAAAAGATCCAAATTCTTCAAGCTCAAAAGCAGATAATTTCACAATAAGAAAGTCTCTGTTAAATGAAGTGTTTTCCATTGTTCTTAACTCATTAATTGCAGTTGCCTTCATCTTGTAAGCCGGTGGAAGGGATCTCAAGACTTTGGAAACTATTTCATCTTCACTTAGAAATCCTCCACAATATTGAATTCCCATAACAATCTCATTTACTCTTACCATAAACACAACAATTCTTTCATTATCTTCCATTTTAAATTTTTCATACCTTACCCGGTAACCATCAAGTTTAGCAATTTTGACAGTAGGATCACCTTCATTCGAAGTTTGCTATTTGTCCCACATAACTTTAGCCGATGATTTATCAATCAATCCCATGATCTCCTGATTAGTAAGTGCACACAAGAGGTCTTCTCTAGCATTGCAATCATTTTCAATATTCTTATCCAAGTTTGTTGGAGCAGGATTCCCAGATGTCGAATCATAAGGTGTGTATCCTTTTTCAATGATCTCCCAAATATCTTTTCCAGGGCATCTAAGATGAGTCTCCATTTGAATTTTCCATATTCCATAATTTGTTCCATCAACCTTAGGGATTTCTCTTCTCAAAATAGTTGCCAGTGGATTAGAAGTGTTAGTTACCATACGATGTACCTCAAGTGGTTAAGCTTCTGCAAAAGAGGACCAAAGCTCTGATACCAATTGTTAGGATAACCGATGAACAATTGAGAGGGGGGGTGAATTAGTTGTTAATAGATTACAACTTTTAATCCACAATACAACCTTAAACAAATCAAGTGTCGGTAAAACACATACAGATGCCAGTAGGAACAAATACCGGTAAACAATACAACTTAACAATTAACCAAATAATCAATGCAAAGAAAGCATGCCACATAACACCATGTTTTTTATGTGGAAAACCTAGAAACAGAAAAACCATGGTGGGAATCCTACCCACAGTCAGATGATACTTCTGCAGAAAGTATGTGTTACAATGAGGGGCCTCCACTTGCAGAAAGGCACACTTCCTAGAGCGTATTGCTCATTACAAAAGAGTTTACTGACTATAGAGAGGCCACAACCATCTTAAGATAAATGGACAACAATCCAATAGAGTGAACTTCTGAAAATAACATATACCATGCCTGATTACAGTCTTGGTTAAGCTCATTGTTGGAGGACTAAATCCTCTTTTGAATCCAATTCGATCACCAATGATCAATCAACTCCCCTGCTTGAATGATATTACAATATTCGCACATTACATTCCTTGACCATGACCTTTTCCAATAACCATGATACATTACAAAGAGTTTCTACCTCTTATTTATAAAAACCCTAAGGCCTAAACCAATTAGGTCGGCCACCTAAAATATATTACAATAAGATCATTACATATTTCCATATTACAATGATATGTCTTGTTGGCTTAAGACCAAAACAACAATAACAGATCCATAAATCCTCTCGAAACATCTCAGTAATGTGTAGTGTACACGTTAGCATGATATCGGTCCATAACCTAGATAGGTACTGGACCTATTCCAGGTCCATCATGCCAAATCAATATCTTCAACCACTTGAAGCATGATCAAAGAACATCTTCAGCATCCTAAAATCCATGAAGAAGCTGCACCAACACCAACTATGCATCCTATCATGATTCCTCAATGAAAGCTCTGTTGGTAAAGCCTTAAACCAGTGTCGATAAGGGTTTACCATATTGTATGATAGCATCTGATTACCAAGCCAATACCAACTGACCAAAACATGCTCATGGAGCATATAACACATGAAATCAAATATACTTCATTGCTCCAAACATGGCGGAAGCATCCAACAAATAGTCTCTTCTGCTGGTAACACTACATCTCCTACCGGTAACCAAAACTTGTCTACAGGTAACCAACCATAATAGCTAGTGTTGACATCAATGAAAAAACATCAATGCAACACATAATCAATTCATCCATCATTCCAACATTGACTTTCTTATTAGTGAGGTGAAACAGGGTATCATGTTTGCCACAACGAATTATGATAAATATTTTGACGAAGCAAGTTCACAAAAAGGCTTGATTACTCATCCAAGCACATTATTGAACTAATGTGGAGCAAGAGGGAAAACTCATGATTCCAACACCAATGATGGTGCGAGAATTGGAGCTTCCTAGCTCAAGATATGATAGATTGAAGAAAAAGTGCATAAATTAGTTTTAACTTAAAAACATAAAGTGAAAAAGTTCATAATGCATAAATATGAAAGTGACACCTTCATTTGTCACTTTTGACTCTTTGGCACTATTCATTGCAGAGGAGTCCACATATTAGCCATCATGCCTCGACGCCAACTTGAGAAACCTACAAGGATGGAGATCTTGCGCTAGTCCGTACTCGCCGACCGACCACTCGACGAGGTGAGTTGACCTTCTGTTGACTCTGTTTTGACCTTTTCATTCTTTCACTGATTATGGGATGATGATGTCATCGCCAAGACCGGGTTTGGGCCCCCTCTTAAGGCACCTTGGGGTCCTAGGGCGCTCTGGTCCCAAGGGGGTGCCTTGGTCCTCCTAGGGCACCTTGGTTCCATCTAGGAACCCTGGTCCCACCTAGGCGTCTAGGTCCCAATAGGGTGCACTGGTCCCTGTTCGGGGTGACCAGTGACGACACGGGATCAAGCGATTGAATGTTAGAATAGATAGAATGAATGCATTGATTAGATGATAATGATGATGATCAATTACTAATGATAGGATGCTTTAATTTTTGTAGACACTGCCATACATCCGTGAGCATACTGTCGAGCTCACCTTCCGGAGCCTTCAGGAGCAAATCCTAAGGCTGACAGCGGAGGAGAGGGAGTTTCTACATACAGTGGGCTTGTGGTATGCGATGACTATGCCAACCATCTGATTCCATTTTGCAATGCTAATGGCATTGATGGAGAGATGGGACGCAGACACCTCGACATTCTTGTTACCTATGGGGGAGATGACGATCACCCTCGAGGATGTATACCGCATCCTGTGCCTTCCCATCAGGGGGAAGATCATGAGATATCAATCCGACCTTAGAGAGGAGGATTATAGGAGAGAGAAGGTGTATGTTGTGGAGAGAGTGATACTCGATGAGACGAGGGGCCATATCATGGTCAACTAGCTTCTACACCCTATTGGTGAGGTTCCATTACTGAGGTGACTCATGATCATGACCCTTGCATTAGTTGTGTTCCCTAATGGGTGTGGTGCACACATGCATGGAGGACTCATCCACACTATCTGAGCGATGGAGAGACATAGGAGGGTATACTCTTGGGGTCGTAGCATGCTTGCACATCTCTATCACAACCTTGGGGAGTATGTATTAGGGTAGGGATGCAACCTGATGACATGCACGCTATTACAGGTGTGGATGTTCAAGCATATTACCTACACTAGGCCTACTGGAGCCCCTATAGACTTAGTTCCAGATAAACCTAGGGTATTTGCTTATCCACTTACCTGCGAGTGGTGATTTGATGATCTCCTACATTGGAGGTTGACATTGGACAAATTGATAGAGGGCGGAGTCATATGGAGACCCTACCTCAGGATGTACATGTGGGCAGGGATACACAGGCAGTTGTTTATCATGCAGAGGAACCGTCTACTAGAGGGGCGGTACAACCACTTAATCGTTCCCTTCTACTTTGGTCGAGTCCAATGATAGTTTGAGTTTGAGCAATGCGTTCCTACTGATGTTCTTGTGTACATCTAAGACTCATATGTGATGTTGAGGCTAGGAGCCATTCCTAGGCCTACCAATGATGAGATCAACATCACGGATTCATACAGGTCTGATCAGGACATTGCGAGAGACTATAGAGATTATTTGGGCACGCACCGATGATACATCACATGGTGGGGGAGGACATACCCTAGAGCTATCTTCCTAGTAGACTTCCCTGGAGGGAACCCCAAACCATGGAGACATATAGGCAATAGAGAGGGATCTGATACATCCGAGAAGGTCTCAAATGATTAAGCTAATGACATAGGAGAGTAGGAGGTAGGCAGAGACAAAGATGATTCTGACACTAGAGAGGGAGATCAGGATGTAGATGATGAGGAGGATAGAGAGGAGGAGGAGGAGGAGGTGGAGGAGGAGGAGGAGGAGGATGATGAGGAGGAAGAAGAGGAGGAGAAGATTGAGGAGGAGGATGAGTCAAATGCAGTTCCTCATCACTCCGGGGAGGATACCATAGCCCTAGATACACCGAGCCTCCCATTACAAGTGGAGAAGGACCCTATAAGGGGTCTTGATCCTAGTCCCCATTGGCCCATACCCACTATACAGAGACAGTACAAGTGTGGAGAGTCTAGCAGGTCCCACTCTCAGGTGGTCTCTTTCCATGATCCCTACTAGCGAGAGGGAGATCCAAGTAAGGTGTCATGTTATTGATTAACTTATGCATCTTACTTGTTTAGATTTGATGATATCAAATGTTACTAATAAAAATTTCTCTCTTTCTTTTAGCTACCATCCAGGAGTGGCATTCTCTTATTTAGAACACAGTGACAAACCTCATCGTGACTGTGCACGTTCCTAGTTCCTCACAGATATCATACAGATCCCAGAGGAGTGAAGGATGACATGAGGACCTTTTCTCCCCTATTCAAGCGGAGATGGAGGTCCTACGAGAGAGATTATGGTAGATAGAGCATGAACTAGCAGTGTCACAGACAGAGGCAACCACATACGGTGGGATTATGATGGAGAGGGATCACAGAAGGTTCTCATAGAGCCACTTATAGTCCATATTGCGATACACCCCCATGGGGCCACCCCCATGGCTAGATCAGGAGGGGGCATCTAGCCACCATCCTCCAACTACTAGTCTTAGGGATAGGAGATGATCTTGATGTATTGATGTATATATGATGATTCTCATGGATATGTTATTTTAATTCTTAAACTATATATGCATTGCTTAGATTAGAACTAACATATTTAGTGATGAACATGTATGTCTAATTTAATTTCAATGTGACTGATTTCTCAATGCTTCATGATTAAATTGATACATGTGTGATTTAATTAAATAACTAAGTATTTAATTAAATGCTACTTTGACGATTTAAAAGAAGAATGTATTAAGCCTAAGAACTATATGACTAATGTGATTTAATTAACTTTAATTAAACACAACATGATATAATTATACTTAACATAGAAGAAATTGTATAACATGCTAGCTTATATGAAATGTAAATCTATTACAATTTACATAAAAATAATCCAAGACAAACAATAAAGTAATGAAACATACTTTTCAAGAATGAAGTAATGTAGACCAAACAATATAACATCAATTAATCCCACATACTTTAATGAAGACATGCTAACATATTACACAGTTTTGAAGAAAGAAAAGATATAGAGAGAGAACAAAAAGTAGACTAGAGAGAGAGAGAGAGAGAGAGAGAGAGAGAGAGAGAACTAGGCATAGTATCTATGAAGGTACACAACATTTATGGGTTCCTTGAGAGGCGTACCTTCCACATCTGCTATCTTGTAAGCACCTGATCTATAGACCTCAACAACAATTTATGGTCCAAGCCAATTAGGGCTGAATTTTCCTTTCTACTCAGGTAAGGCATTCACATTGCACGGATTCTCGTAAAGGACTAAATCACCTATTGAGAAGGAACGTTGAATAACTTTATCATTGTAGCTTCATTGCAAAGTTAATGATATGCTTGAATATACTCGAGGGAATTTATACGCCATTCATTGAGCATCTCAAGTTGTTGAAGTCTTTGTTCTCTATAGGAATCATCATCCACTATACCCCTAAGAGAAACTCTTAAAGAAGGAATTTCTAACTCCAAAGGCATAATGACATCAGTACTATAAACAAGATTATAAGGAGTACAACTCGTAGGAACATGTACACTCATGCGATAGGCCCAAAGAGCATAGGTTAATTGAGTATGCCAATCCTTACCATGCTTGTTTATAGTCTTTCGAAGAATTTGTTCAATTATCCTATTAGAAGACTCAACTTGACCATTTGATTGAGGATAATAAGGTGTAGAAAATTTATGTTGAATATGATATTTCTCGGGAAACTTCTTCACATCCTTATTTTTGAATGACGTTTCATTATCTGAAACTAAGGCAGAAGGTATCTCGAATTAGGAAACAATGTTTTCTAAAATGAATTGATAAATTACTTCAGCGGTAGTGGATCGAAGAGGAATGAATTCCACCCACTTCATAAAGTAATCAATTGCAATTATGATGAAGGTATGTCCCTAAGATGAAGGAGGAGATATTTTATCGATGAGATCCAAACCCCATGTAGAAAAGGGCCAACACTCTACTTGAGATCGAATTTCTTAGGCAGGGTCATGGATCAAATTGCTATGTTGCTGACACTAATGACATTTTTTAACAAACACAAAGGAATCCTTTTCCATGGTTTGCCAATAATATCTCATTTAGAGCAATCTCTGCACTAAAGATCTACCCCCAAAATGACCCCACAAGCACCTGAATGTGCTTCCTCAAGAGCAATAGAGATTTCAACCTTGTTTAGGCATCGAAGGAGAAGATCATTATAACCCCTTCTATAAATAACATTAGAAAGGATAATGTATATAGCAACCAATTTGTGAATCCTAGCCCTAGTATTTTTATTCGCAGAGTCAGGAAAGGTACAATCACTCAAATATCTCACAATGTGCGACTACCATTCATCAAATTCTATAATGCAATAGTATGCCACATCACTAGGATTATCAGCAATAGCCAGGGTAGTGAGGCCATTAATAGTGAATTTAAGATCTACCAAGGGGTCCTCTAGAGACACAAGAGAGGCAACACATGCCATCGCATTAGCATGTCAATTATCTTTTCGAGGAACAAGCTCCATGGTATAAGAATCTAATTTGTGCAACAAGGATATATCTAGATCTCTATATTGTGATAATTTTTCTTTCTTAGCTTGATAAAATCCCTTCACTTATTTTATGATTAGTTGAGAATCTCAATAAATATGTAGATGTTTCACATTCAATGCCAAGTCTTCTTTAATTCCAGCTATAAGAGCCTCATATTCAGAAATGTTGTTGGTACATAAGAAATTGAGACGATATGATCAAGGAATATGCTTCCTTTTAGGAGAGATTAAGACCACCCTTGCCCCTGATCTTGTACATCACTTAGAGCCATCAAAGTACAGTTCCCAAGTCTCATCAACCTCAGTGAAAAAGATGTATTCATCAAGAAAGGACTCCGAATTAGGTAGGGAGAAGGATGAAGGAGCATCAACTAAGTGGTTAGTCAATGCTTGACCCTTTATTGCCTTTTGTGTGACAAATTTAAGGTCAAACTCGGTCAAAATCATAACCCACTTAGCTAATCGTCCAAAAAGGTCAGTTTTAGAAAAAAGATGTTTAAGAGGATCAAATTTAATGATAACATGGACCTCAACATTCAAGAGATAATGCCTCAACTTTTAGGTTGCAAAGACTAAAGCAAGGCACTGTCTCTCTATTGCAGAATATCAGACTTCGTAACCGAGTAAAGTGCGGCTTACGTAATAAATTGGGCATCCTCTACCATCCTTATCACATTGTGCCAATAGGGTTGCAAGACCTTGAGGGGAAGCATCGATGTACATAAGGAAAGGATTAGTAGGATCAACAGGTTGAAGAATAGGAGGATTGCCCAAATAGGTTTATAGGTCTTCAAATGCTTGATGACAATCCTCATTCCATTGGAAAGTAATATTCCTTTTTAAGCAATTGTGTGAAGGGAAAGGTACGATACACAAGTTGAGAAATGAACCTACGAATAGCTTGGATTTTTCCTTGAACACTTTTTAGTTGGGAGACATTCTTAGGAGGTGACATGTTAACAATAACATGTATCTTCTTCGTATCCACCTCAATGCCATGATGTGAAACTATGAATCCTATTAGTTTTCCACTATCCACACCAAATACACATTTTCGGGGATTCAAATGCATGTTATACTTACAAATTATCTCAAAGATTTGATGAAGGATCTTAACATTATCTGTACGAAGAACGGATTTGGCTAAGATGTCATCAACGTAATCTTCTAAGGTCTTATGCATATAGTCATGGAAGATGAGAGTCATAGCACACTGATAGGTTGTGCCTGTGTTTTTCAATCCAAAGGGCATCACAATCCAACAAAACATACCCCAAGGGGTGGTAAAAGCAGTTTTATGTTGATCTTGAGGATTAATGAAGATTTGATTATATCCCGAGAAACTATCCATAAAGGATAATAAAGCATGCCCTGTTATCGAATCCACTATCATATCGATATTCGGGAGAGAAAAGTCATCGTTTAAAGAGGCCTTGTTTAAATCACAAAAATCCATACACATCCTAATCTTATTTTCAGCCTTAGCCACAACCACAATGTTTGAAATACATGGGGAATAATCAATAGGATGAATGAATCTAGCATCCAACAGTTTTTCAATCTCAGCTTTAACAAGTAATGCCACTTTAGGGTGAATCTTTCAAATCTTTTGCTTCATGGGCTTAGCATAAGGAATTAGGACAATGCTATGAGTGACAAGCTTAGGATCTATGCTATGCATGTCAGAATATATCCAAGCAAAGATCTCAGAGAGCTCATGTAACAACTCGACATACTATTTTTGCTCTTCTTCATCAAGATATTTCCCTATCTTGATTATTTTATCTTCAACACAAGGATCCATATTGATATCAATGGTGTCATTTATTAGGAGATTACTTTGTTGAGGAGCATCTTTTAATTGGGGAAATTCTTTAATTATCTCATTGTTATTTCTTTCTTTCCCAAAGTAAGCTTCCTCATTTAGACAATAGGGAAAACTATGGTTATGGTGATAATGACAAAGGTTGTCATAAGATCCCAGGAGTTCAGCTAAGAAATCATCAGTAGAAAAAACATCCAAAGCAAAGACACAAGAAGGGTCACAGTCAATATATTCTAGATATTTTAGCGAGAGAGAAGCATAATTGACATTAACACTAATAGATGGTCTCTTAGAGATTTTAGTATGCTTGAAAGGATCATAACCAAGTCCAAATGTCATATCACGAAAGTTGTTTTCCAAGGGAACCTTAATCCATTATTCTTGAGCACCACATCCATTTTCATTATATCCACACCTAGTTAGGATGTGAAAACCAAGACCATAAAGGTTAGTCATTTCCGAAGAAGAAGGAGAATTTTCAAAAAGTGAACAATCAAAATCCTCTAGACAAGAAACCAAGGGAAATGAAGTCTGAGAAGCCACCACAAACTTATTACTCAATGGCCCAGACAAAGTGGATTTCTTTTTAAGTTCTTCTTCTTCTTTCTTCTTTTCGACCTAATTAGGTTCTCTAGAGGGAATTTTGTATTCCCCTATGAATGTAGGATTGAAATCAAGGGATCCCCAGTCATCTTCTGCAAGAACCTTCTTAGGAGAAAAAGTGCCCTCAGTAGTAGAGTCGAGCTGAGAAGACTCTTCCTCAAGAACCTTAGTTCCACTTGAGGAAGTATTGGGAATTGATTCAGATATAGGACATAGGTTTGATGAAGTGGTCACAATAATTGGAGTAGAAGCTTTAGAGGAATTATCTAAGATAGTTGGGGAAGAATTGGTTGAAGAGGATTTAGAACTTGATGTTTGTAAACAACCGTGGAATCTTGTGTCACCTAGCAAAGTATATGTTGTATTGTTGTGAATAATTTTAATTTTCCTTTGCAATGTAGAGGGAACAACTTGCATTCTATGTATCTAAGGTCTCCCTAGCAAAAAGTTGTATGTCAATTCTCCAAACATGACATGGATAGGTGTGGGTAAAGTAACATGACCTACCTTAATAGGCAAGGTGATGATACCTAGTGGAGATTTAGCAATATTATCGAAGCCATGGATAGTGAGAGAATCGGGCTTAATAAGAGATGTATCAACATTGATCCTATGCAACAAGTTAATGATACAAACATTAAGGCCAAAACCATTCTCCACTAGTGTTTATCTTATCACACTATCATTTATAATAACAACAATCATCAAGGGATCATATTGTTGTTGAATTTCACTAGAGGGCGGCTCATCTTGTGTAAACACAATATGAGCCTTGGGTGTTGTAATAGAGTTAATCAAGGAAGCCATATTATTGGATGTCACTGCGGATGGGACATTCAATGTTTTTAAGGCATCTTGTAGAATTTCATGATGAGTCAAGGAAGTTTGAATCAAATCCCAAAGGGATATCTTGGCAGGAGTAGCTTTAAGTTGTTCAACAAGATCATATTCCTTACCAAGGGTTTGTGAAATACGAGGTGCTTGAGGTAGAATGGGTTGAGGATTAGGTAGAGAAGTTGGAACAATCGGAGGAGGATTAGGTTGCCTATTGTTTCTCATGTTATAGGTATGGCCAACTGTATTATAACTCTCATTAGTTAGTTGTCTAGCATAGCTATAAGAACTCTTAGTGGGATTCCTTCCTTGAACTATAATGATATGTTTGTTTGGAGTGCTAAAGGAATCATGACTATATCCACCTTGAACCGTGAAAAGAGGTTGATTAGGAAGAGGTGAAGTTGCAGAAGGACAAGACCCTTGGACAACAAAAAATGGTTTTGTATGTTCATTCACATTGATCCTATTGATTAACCTTTTAGATGCATTATTCTTGTTTGGAAGTTTAGGAAAAGACATAAAGTCATCAAGGGCATCATCCAATAAAGCATGATCATAGTGATTGAAAGACTTATCTTTGTACTCAAAAGGAGACATAACATCATAGAGGGAATCATAGGAGTCGACCATGTTGCTAGATCTAGTGGAGGAGTTGATAGGAATGTACCCATGAGAGGAATCATTCAACTTATCTTTCTCATCACCATGAAATGGCATAGTAACAAGGTTGATTATTTTTTGGCAAAATGAGGGTTTAGAAGGCTTAGGGTTCAAAAAATATTCTAGAGCTTCACCTAATTCATCCTTAGTAAACTCATAATCAACATAATTGCATACATCATCAAAATCATGAACATCTTGCAAATAGAAATCTGACATTTTGAAATGAAAATTGCATGAAACTTAAACGCACAATGCAAGGAAATTGAAAGAAATCTATCATTTTGTTTTTTATTGTTTTGAAAAAAAATGAAATAAACTAGATCTAAATATAACAATGCAATGCAATGAAAATGAAATTAGATTCACGTCGGGCTCACCAAAGATGTGTTGGGGAAAAAGTGAGACTAAGTATGGAAACTCTAATCCCGCTCTCATACACACTCATGGAATACGAAAGAGCCTAGGGAGGCAACGCACTTCAACTACTTCTTATGAGAAAGAGAGAGTTGTGGATTACCTCTTAGGTTTTATATTCCTTTGTTGTAGATGAGAGAGAGGAATGATGCAAAAATGCAATCTAACCTAGAATGCAAGTAAGCAAGCAAACCCTAATCTGAGAATGCAGATCAAAGGATAACTGATATACTACTAAAAAGTATAGATCATAAGGTGAAATCAGAGGTGCATTTGTGTCTGAAATCTAAGCAGAAATGTCCTAGACCATGGTGCCACACCACTGTCCTGATTCTACAATTTTGTAGTTGCAACTGACAAGATGGATTCTGGAGGCTGCAAGACACTGTTCTACCAAATCTTGCTGACAGAGAGCAGGACCATGGCACCACGCCACTATCCTGGGCAGGACCAGGGCACAAAGACCCTGTCCTTAGGGTTTTTATTGAGATCTACAGCCAAGAACTATCCCCGTGTGCTCTTTTGGTCTTGAAACTTCCAACGACACTTGGATTCGAACCTGTACCTAAAGCTAAAAAATAGGGTTTGGGGTGGATATGTAGTGTTTTGCCTTAGTCAAACCCTTGTGTTGGTGATTTTCACCTCCACAAATAGCTGATAAAGTACTAAAAAATGTGTGTGCAAGAACCTTGTGTACATGCAAGATCCTAAAATGAAAGCAAACAATCTAGAGCAACCCTAAAGAGTAACCCTAATTTCTTATAATTGACAAAGTAAATGCTCTAAATCCACAATGCAAAGTGATCTAAAGCATGAATATGAATCTTATGCAAAGAAATGAAAACAACATGAAACCATACCCAACCTCAAGGGAGAGGTACAAGCCAATCATTAGTCAGTGATCTCCTATTGTTCTTCTATATCTTCAAAATCCCCCAATTGATAGAATGATGCGTGATGAGTGTTTGATGGATGAATGTTTGAATGTTTTTGAAGAATTCAAAGATCTACTCTTTCACTGCAAAGAAAGCCCTTATGCTCCAAAAACCTACTCTTAGATCCTTAGAAGAAGACCCATTCAAATGAAGAAAGAGAGCTCTTAAGTATGAAACCCTAGATCTTAATTTTATGTTTAGGCCGACCTAGGATTTGAATTTCCTGCTGATATTTTGGGGTTAAGCATTATTAAATCATAGGATTATGCTCCCAAAACTTCAGGAAAAAAGCCGAGGACCATGCGCATTCCTGCCACGGTCCGACCAACTTTTCACCAAATTTTTGGGGCCGTTAGATATGATGATATTAGAGTGCATCCCAAAGTTACAGCTAATTTCAAGATGTTTTGATATGAAAAATCAGGCCTAAATGATCAAAGTAAGACACAATTAGGGTTTATGATTAAATAATTCATAAGAGGAATAAAAAGGGGCACACTTAGGGTAAAGGGCCCAATTTTATGATGTATGAAGTGATGAAACATGACTTTAGATTTAATTAAATTAATTAATTAAATGCTTAAATAGAAATGAGAAATGCAAGATGCAAGACACACTAGGGCTGGTACTAACCTAAGTGTGAAATTGTACTATCCTAGCAAGGGTGTACAATTTACGACACTACAGTTATGATAAAGACTTGGTTGGGTTTTAAGCATAATCCTAGATTTGGTAGAAGGTACTAATATTAGTTGATGGATTGCATAAAATGTTTTGGGTTAAAATTTTCAAATAACCTTAGGCTAGCTTTTGTTTTAATTTTCAGTTGACTTCAGTTTGATTCTCGCTAGGATTACCACAAGCTGTAAATTTTGTTTTTTACACCTTGGCTAAAACATTGGATAATATGTATTTTAACTTTTTATATTAATAAAATCTATATATTATCAACCAAAAAAACAATTAATTGAAAAACATGGTGGCAACTTGTCCATTATTTTCGCAACTTGTCCATTACTGATGTGCAAGATAGTTAGTTCATTTTGGTAAACTTGAGAATATCGGGAAGTTGATTCGCATGATTGATGTCGTGATGATTGGTATGCTTAGAGAGGTGGAGTTAATGTCAAATTGTGTGGACAGTGTGGGAAATAAAATTGAACAATGTACATTGTGTAGAGAATTGATGTAAGAGTGTTGTGGTGACAAAGGAGGACGTCGAACTTGGAATATTGATGAGTAGCATTTTAATTGCATTGAATGTTTTATAGTTAAATGTGGAGGTATGTTACCTTTCTCATTTAATCATAAACAAAGCATTAACAGAGCAGAGAAGGAATTCTCAGAGGTGGAGTTTTTTAGTTAGAGACCGATTGATGGACACACACTTTCTTGATGCATGAGTTATGCTCAATCGGTAATTGTTCCAACTGGTATTGTGTATTATTGAATGTATAGTCTTTAGATTATTGATATTTTGCAGAAGATGTTTACCGGTCACAGATTGACTGAAGAGCTCAAGCAGTATGGAGACCTCAAGCGGTTCAAGGATCTCAAGCAGTACGAAGGACCCAAGCGGTAGTTAAATTTTGATCAAAACACTATGATCTACCAATCTTCATTTTTGACAACCCATAATCAGTATATTGTATTAACCGGTATTACTCTGTGATGAGTTATCATCCATCGACACTTTGGTGGTGATTATGTGTCATTTTACCAAATGTGTCTAGATGCACTGAACCTAGGAACTTGTAGTCTAATCCTATTGGACTGACATGAAATCAGTTTCCTTTATAAGGACATCATGTCTAGGGTTTGCATGTATGAGAGAGAGTATGAAAGATAGAATAGTAAAGGTTATGTGTGATCAAAGTAGAGAAGATTAGGTTTGTGTGAAGAGACAAAGTGTGGAGATATTGAAGACTGAAGTAATGCTGAAATGCATTAACAATGAGATGTCAAGGATCTAACTAAGCACACTGTGTGATTATCTAGATCATTCACTTGTTGATTACTAATATCTTTGACAAGTCTGAAACCCTTAACCAGGTAGGCCTAGCAAAGCATTTGTAAATCCTCTAACAAGGTGGTTCACAACTGTGGATCTGAAATCCTTTAACAATGTAGTCTTTAACATGACTTATCTCCTAACAGAGATCTAGATTCCTAACAGGATCTGTTCTGGTGAAGAACATTGTATGACCTTAACCGGTCTGGTTTCTATTCTGCAGATAGTTACTTGTGAGTTTCTACTCACTGTGGTTTTTCCCATTTGGGTTTCCACATCAAATATCTCGTGTTATGGTGATTGTGCTCTTGTGGGTGAATTCTTTGTTTGCTATTTGGTTTGCATTTATCTTAACCAGTTTATTAGTGAATCTCCTATACCGGTTATCTGCTAAACTATTTAAGAGTTTGTTTACAGTAATTTTTGGTATACTAATTCACCCCCCCTCTTAGTATTCATCAGATGGAAGAAAATTTTACATTTTAGATGGAGAAGAAGCTTGTGCCCTTTGTGGGAAAGGTATCAAATAGGTAGTTGCAAGGCTTATTTAAGTATAAGGATAACAGATTGAGAGACGTAGTTAAACTCATGCTGGGGGAGGAAATTGTGTTTATAAGTCACAGGTATAGAACAAATATGGAAATTTATTCATTAATTGCAACTTGGGGACTGGAGTTTCAAACTTCTATGAACAAGGTGAAGCAAACTTTGAGGGAGTTAATTGATGAGGAGTTTTTGGGGCACATAGAGTCTAACTTTGAATTGGCAGTTTCGAGCATGGGAATTGATATCAAAGAGGGGATGGAGGAACCTGTGAACATTCTACCATTTGTTCATGGACAGGAAGATGAGCAGAAATCACGGTGCAGGGTGAGGATGGGAGGCATTTAAAACCTTTGCAAACTTGATGCACATATACGCAGTGTTGAATGTGGCGCATGAATTGGCTCACGTGGAACTAGGTAGAGAGATGAGACCTCGAGCTCGTATGGAGGAAGCGATGAAGATCCTAGCCAGGTTCAAAGAAGAGAATGAGGATAGTTAGGTGGTAGGTATAGGATTGTTGTGACAGTCATATGCATAGTTTTGTATATATGTTTAATGGTCATAGCCCTATTTTTTGCTCTTGTTTTATGGCTTGTTTATTACCAGACTGTTACTTGAGCTGGTATGTGTGTTGTTACAGTTGACATTTTTGGGGGCGATTTAGCTATTTTAGACATTATGGATACCATGATGATGTTTTGATGGAGCTTTTTGCAAATTGTGATATCTTTGAAAATTTTAATGCAATAAATAAATATTATTACCAACCAATTTTTTTTTTTTATAAAATAATTAAGCAACAAATATTTGAAATATTGCATTTAGTTTATGATATATTTTATTTTAATTTTTTTTTACATAAATTATTTAATTAAAAAATAATATTATATATCCACTTTTTTAACCCTAATTATTGTTCTTAATTTATTATATCATAGTAAAGATTATATTAATGTTTATATCATAATAAATTTAATATAAATTATTATTTTAGCCTGAGTTAGCCTAGTGGTGGACAACTTGTGTTCTTGAAAGAGAGGTCACAAGTTCAAATCCCACAAGGGGGTAGGGTATGTACACCTTATCGGCTTTGGCCCATTACCAATCTATATATATATATATATATATATATATATATATATATATATATATATATTACTAATAATTTATTATTTTAATGTTTCATATGTCAATATAAATCTAATATTTTTTTAATATAAACTAATTTAAAAAAAGAAAAGAAAAAAGAAGACGTATTGAAAACCTTGAATACCTAAATATCCCTATGTAAAAGTGTAGAGAGTGTGATTAGGTCCTTATCCCTAGTCCACACTTTGTTAGTTGGTCCACTAATCTGGGGTCTTAAAGATTGATATTGTCCTCTCATAGAGATTTCTTGGAGCAATCAGTTGGAAAGACCAACAAATTGCAGGTTTATTTCAAAGAAAAAAAATAAAAATTTGTAATTATATTGCAACAAGGTAAACACAACTTATAGTGATTCTTAAGCAAAGACAACAAATCCATGAGGAAGCATCTATAATTTATCAATTTCTTTATTACTGTGCAAAGTTGAAATAGGATACAAATTAATGGTGCAACAGAGGGCTAGACAAACTTGTGTCTACCTTCAACAATTAACACCAACAAGCTTTTCATGTAATGGGAAAACCTAATTGATCTCATTCAAGTTCATAAAGGGAATTGCCCTGATTTTAAATAATACAAATATAATGTCTATAGGAGTTGTATAGAAGATGCACCATGCCAAGCTTCTTAATTGATGACCTTCTAACACCTTTAAATTTGATTTGATAACCCCATTGACATCATGAATGACATGTGAATTTTCATCAACCCATGTACCTACACATTTGGATCACCATGTGAGATCCAAATTTGTATTGAAATTTCATTTAGAACATATTTTATCTTTTCTCCAGTTTCATTTTACTACAAAATATGAATGGTTGGTGAAAGAAACTTACACCAAGAAGTAGGTAGCAACAAATTGGTTGAGTTATCCTAAAAATTTACCATTGAGAATATTCATTGCACCTAAAACTAAAAAGTATAAAACTAATATTAGATTTGATAAAAGAAAAATATTTTTAAACAATCTAACATATGGGATTACATAGTGAAGAAGAAAGTAGAATGTTTAGAAAATACACCTTGTTCATATTTTTAACAAAATCTGAAAAAAAAAATTGTGATCTCTTTCTTCTAATTTGTATGTATCATTCCTAGCATTGTAAGATAAGTTGGTTTTTGCTATGATAGAATCAAGTTTCACAAAATCATGATCTGCCAAAACATACTTGTACATGCGTTGCCCCTTTATTCTAATGTACCAACATAATTGAAGCTTGAAGCCTTCTGGCCTATTGCAAAGGTCAATGTCATTATGGTAATCAAACATCCTATTACCATCCTTCCTCCATATTCTTTGAACCCTTCCAATGTACCAGGTTCCACAAGAAATCCCTTGTCTTGTACTTTGAGAAACACCTTTTCTTGTAGCATGTTCACCGGGAGGTATTGAATTTCTCTCAAACAACACCCCACAATCTGATCCAATTCCAAAGCTAATTGAAACACCCTTTACTGAGGCCCTCTCATATAGCCTAAATTAGACCCTATTCCTTACTTTAGTCAACCTATCTTTTGATAATGTTGGATTTCCATTCAACTGACAAACCAAACAAGCTTTGAACATATCCTTACCATCAATCTCTACCACCGTTTTTATAATTTTTTATATATTTTCATCAATGGAATCTAAAATTTCATCTAACTCATGCCTCCACTCACTTTCTATTATATGCAATTCACCATGATTGTGTGCCACTGAAGACATGGATTGTAATATAGAGTTGAAATGAGTTGGTGCAGATTCATCAACTACTTCCTCCACAACTTGGAATGTTGGATAATTTTGGCCCTCTATCCATGGTTTAACCCACCAAGAAGATTCTATGGGATTCTCCAGTTGCATGCCAAGAGATGATAAAATATCTTGTGCATCCTTCAATCCTATCTTGAGGGCTTCTATAATTTTATCATTTGTAGATATTGAATCATACTATGATAATATGTTAATGTCTAGTATCCGTTCTTGGTGCAATCTATTCCAAATACTTTCTTTCTTCTTATGAGATTTATTAAAATTAAGCCCTTGGGATTTGATTCTTCTTCTACAACTCTATTTAGGGTTCCAACGGTGTGAAGCAAGTTGGTAAAACCATAGGCCCTTTCTGTTCCAACCATCCCACCAACTTTGCTAAAGAATTTCTCACATACATATGAGCCAGTTGTAATACCCTAAAAATGGTCATCTAAACCATGGGCCCCTAATCTCGACAACATCACCAAGGTCCTGACCAAAGGCAATTAAAATTTAACCTTGAGCACACAATTAATTTCTGAAAGTGAATGTCACATGGCAAATTAATCAACCAATATTAATTAAATATTTATTGATCATTCCAATTAAATCATTTTAAAACAATTATCTGATTTATTTTATTAAATATCCTAGCATATTTAATTAAATAAATCAATTTGCCATTAAATCATCAAAAAAGGAATTAATTGAAAAAAATAATTAAAAATTGAGAAAAGAAATCAATTGGAGATAATCTTGAAAAACAAATTAAAAATTGATAAAAAATCTCAAAGAAAGAAATTTAAACATTTAATTATTAAAATTGGATGAAATAGAGAATAAATCAAGTTTTTCTGATTTTATCTTAATTTTAGTTCAATTTTCTTTAAAACTGAGAAAAGCAGTCAATAACATCAATTCACTTGGATTGTGCTTCCTCTTGGAAAATCTTGACCACTCATCATCATTTGATCTCAGCCGTTGGTTTCTCTCTGAATTTTCTATAAATTTAGGCTCTCATCTCCCATTCAAGGATCTTGGAGAATATATTGTTATTATGTTGTTTTTGCTCTAGGTTCATTGAGAATTTGCATTGAGATATTGCATATTAGTTATTTCATATTTGCTACATCATTTAGCTTAAATATTCATTTCATAGCTTAAATCATGTTAGATTAATCTTGCATATCTAGCTTAAATCTTGCATTCATTTAGCTTATATCCATGCCCGTATAGATTAAAAATCCTTCATTTAGGTGTTGTCTAGTCACTAGATAGGTTAGCAATACGAGAGCAATCTAAACTCACATCTAATAGAAGGCAATAGGTCGCTTTGTAATGATTTATTATTCATTGATTATTGATTTACTAACCATGCATCTAATGACTTAATTGAAGTGTTGTGTATTCCAGATACAGATACAGGTCCACTTTTCACACACACATTTTTGGCGCCCATCGTGGGGCTCAGAATTCAATACTTCGGCCTCAAAATCACTATTTTCTATACTACAGGTCTCATTTGTACAGTCTCTGCTAAATATCGTATGAGTGTTATTCCTACATCGTACGATATTTTGTCAAGGTCTCTATTTTATCGTACGAATCATAAAAGGATCTCATATGAGTTTCTGTTCTGATAACTCGACTCTATGTTTTGTTGTCGAGCCTGTGAGAATACTCGTGCGAGAAGGTATACTCTATCGTACGAATTTATGTTTTGTCATTTCAGAAATAGTTTACTTGCTAGGGTTTTTCTTGAATTAAAATTTGATTATACTAACGCTGATGCTAACCCTGTCTGTCTTCTGTTTATCTGAGATTTTTATAGCCTAACCAGTTTCTTGCAGGACGCTTGACAAAGAATTTATCAATCAAACATACACCTGTCAAAGAATCAAGAACAAAATGACTACTGCTACATTGGTTTTGCAGGTTGCCTAAAGAAAATCAACTAAACATTGTGTATTCATTTAGTATTTTCTTAGGCGCATAAATTGCTATTTGGTTAAAGAACAAATCTATCTTTCGTGTTTTCAAAAAAATCAAAGAGGTAGGAGAGTATGCTCTTGTCTTTTATAGACAATAAAAAATCTAGACCCTCAAAGCTTTTTCTAAGTTTTGAGATTTGTATACATTTAGCGGGCCTGTCACAGTGGGAAAAAGTAATCACCCTGTGAGAATGACCCAAGTGAGTACAACTGGACCTGAACATTCCAACTCACTATAATAAATAGGCCTTTGATGATTAAAGTCTCAGAGGATGGGATTATTTGAGTTTTCTCTTTGAGATCTCTCATATCGAGCATTTTGTAGGGCCTCGTGATCTCAATCATGTTTACGTGACTACAACTTGTTTTGGTACCTTGTTGGCCTCAATCATGCTTGCATGACTTCAAGGGGTAATTTCAAACAAAATTCCTAACTAAGAACTATAAGATAGAAGCTACCCATTTCACCTCTGAAAGGGGGATAATCTTTGTGCAAGAGAGATAGTAACTCTCCCAAGACACTTGCCATATCGTGCCCCCATTAGCATTTGGAGTCGGCTAATATGGCATTAAAAATCCATTGCATGAGACTCAGTGGCCGTATTCTGATTACCTATTGGGTGTGTACCTAAGTCAGCAAGAAAAGGTTTTCTTCTCTAAGCCAACTTCCGTAGGGTTAGCGTAGTGTGATTGGAATTATTTTACATCTTATGTGTTTTCACCCTTGAAACTAAAACTAAAATACTTAAACTGGAGAAAATAAATTGAGAAAATCAACAACTCAGTGATCAAAACTCTGTTCTAGTCCAAAACTGGTCCTTGTTAGTCATCAAAAACTTCGTCCTTTGCAAAAACTAGCTCTCATCAATCACTGAACTCTGTTTGTCAGAAACTCATCTCTGTCCAGTAAACTGTTGTACGAGCTTGCTAAAATATCATCCTACTGCCATATATTATCATATGAAACTTCATTAAACCTCACAGTTTGTCATCTGACCCTTTATCAATTGTCGTATGAAGTTTGAGAAATTATCGTCTAGTCCTTTGTTTTGTGTTGTATGAAAAATCATCATATCCACCAGTTTGTCGTCTGAGGTCTACCCACCTATCGTATGAACCTAGGCAACATCGCGTATGAAAAACTATTTTCATCATCTTGAAGCCATTAAACTATCGTCTGGTTCTATAAACCCTGTCATACGAATTCTTGATTTTTTCAGTCCAGAACAGTCAAACTTTCTTAAAACAGTCCATAGTGAGCATAAAATTGGTTATCATCCCCCCGAGCATAAGCAATCTTGATAGTGTACCCCTATCATTGCGTTGCATAATTTCGTTGATCAACTCTGAGCTAGTTCAAATAACATCTTATCAAACCTAAGTTAACTTAGATAACGTCTTACATAGGATAGATAATTCCTAAAACCAAACCAGATCTTAGTTACTTCCCTCAATCACTACGTTAAACGAACAACTAGGTATAATTTGATCTTGACTTCTGCATCACATCTAGCTCTTGGTCCCGTCAGTTGTAAATGCCTGTTCAAACCAGAAGTTCTCGCAAGAAAGTTGAAAAAGGTAAAAGAGTATCCTTTTCATCAAACGACAATCCATTCTTTGTAGAAGAACTTGTTCCTGATAAACCTTCATCCTCACAAATACCAGTTTTTAATCTACCAATCTTTGATCAGCCCCTATCTCCTACCATGTGTGGAGAAAGGAAATAATGAAAAGTTGTTTATGACAACCTCAACAATCATACCATTGACAGTGATTCTTCATTAGATGAATTTATAGCTTCTGAACCTTTGGAAACTAGTATAAACAAATGTATAAACGATAAGAATTTCTGAAAGATGATGAAAGTCATCATGGCTAGAGAAAAAGAAGTCTATTTTATAGAGCTAGCAAAGAAAGGCGTCAAAATTCCTATCAATTATAACGTTGAAATCCTCATCACTAAAGAGGAAGAGACACCTTTAGCCCTAGTGAAAAAACGCTTGCAAGCATTACAGATTGAGATCACAGAACTGAAAAACAAAGATAAAACATCAAAGCAATATTCTCTGGACACGATACGCTTGTTTCCATTTGACAAAAACCTTTACATGCCTCCATTTCCATCAAGAGTAGAGATGCCTAAGTTTGAAAAATATGATGGGAATGCAGATCCTCAAAACCATGACAGAGAATTTTGTGCTTTATGTATGGAATTCATGCACGAACAAACATACCTCATGCGCCTTTTCCCGAGAAGTTTAGGAGGGAAAGCTATGGAATGGTTTTCAAGCCTACCTATGGGAATCAAATTTTTTGAGGATTTAATCCAATTGTTTCTACAATAGTACTCCTATAACATTCATCATCTAGTCACTATGATCAAACTTTGCAACACTAAACAAAAAATAGGAGAACCTTTTCTCACCTTCCATCAATGTTGGAGAAATATGTTCTCTAGATATTCACGACCTCTTCCAGATTATGAGAAAATGGATATCTTCATCAATAACCTAATCCCTAAATTGAAATATAGTATCCAAATGAAAGTGCATCCTTCATTCAACAAAATGGTAGATAGTGCCCTCAGAATGGAAGATGTGCTCATAAAGAAAGGAGATATATCACTTTGGAAAGAAACATCGCAAGGTTCTAGTTCTAAAGAATAGAATAAATATTGGAAATACGACAAAGATAACAATAGAAACGTTGTTAATGATAGAGTGGTAGACACTGTTCAAGCAAAATCAAAATCCACAATATTTAACCTGGCTAGTGGCACACAAGCACTCAAAGCAGTTGAAATTGCAGCAGAAAATCTTCCAAAAAAATCAAAAGAATGGTTTAAAGAGAAACCTTGGTCTTTCAAAGCCTAACGTGATTTTATTTCTCTAGATGAATCATATGAATCAACTTTTAAAAATTTATTGGCACATGACCTGATAACATTGCCAGACAATTCTAGACCATATGATCTAGAAATTAAACCCAAATGGTGGAGAGAAAACGAATACTGTGACTACCATCGAAACAAGGGTCATAACACAAACAACTACATGAAACTCAGACATGAAATTCAAGATCTCATCGATGCTGGCAAAATCATTGTTGGAAATCATGCGACTAAAGCTGATCATAAGGCTTTTAAAGATCCCTTACCAACTTATGAACAAGGTGATTCCTCAAAATCCAAGGGAGGTGCTAAAGTCAACTATACCTACACTAACAATGACAATGTGATTAACATGATTGAATCATCCCAACCTAAATATGGCAATGTGATCATAATCAAAGATAAACAAAATCAAGCACAAACTGCCAATGTTGTGACCCATGCTCAAAAGAAGGTCACTCTCCAAGGAGCTAGTTCCTCAACCTCTGCTCAAACAACATCAAACCTACCAACTCCTTCCAACAAACAAATAGACACAATCACGGCCAAATCTAAACAGCAGGCTTCCTCATCCTCTGCTAGTTATAGCATTGCCAAACAATTGAAAAGAACTAACGCTCAAATCTCCATTTTGGAACTGCTTAAGATCTCTTCTGATCATAGAGAGATCCTCGACAAGGCTTTTCTCACTACTAGTGTCCCTAAAGATTTAGACATAGATCGGTTTCAATCTATGGTGGGTCACCTAACTTCGCCTCATTACCTCACTTTCTCTGAAGAAGATGATAACTCACTGAATCACCCACATAACCAACCATTACACATCGAAGCTATGATCCATAAACACTGAGTTAAATGTGTTTTGATAGATGGAGGAGCTGGGTTGAATATCTGTACCTACAATCTACTGACATAGCTAGGATTTTCTAAAAATGTAATTGATCCAACAAAGAAAATAATGATCAAAGCTTATGATGAAGAAAAAAGAACCTCTAAACGTTTGGTACTATTACCAATCAAGGTAGGACCTGTGGAAAGAGATGTCATCTTTCAGGTCCTTGATCTTCCTCTTTCATACAACATCTTACTGGACAGGCCATGAATTCATGAAATAAAAACAGTACCATCTACATATCATCAGTGCTTGAAATTTCCTTATAACGGAGTTGAAGTCAGTATTCCTACTGATGTAAGTTATACCTGTAACGCATTAACGCAGAGTGCTGATGCTTTTGTTCCTCATAATAGAGCAACCTCTACAACTGAAAGTTCAGAAACTTTACTGAAAGATTTAGAGAAGTTGAAAATCACAAATACTAGCATGGATGGATACAAAATAGAACCTGTGCTCTCACTAATGTCTCTTCCATCACCAAGGCAATTGGGAAAACCATTAGAGGTTATGAAGCCACAAACTTCAACTCCAAATGTCATTTATGATGGTCTCTTTATACAATCCTCTACTTCCCTTGTAGATGAAATAGAAGACGATGTTGTTCTCAAATGGATTTTCAAAGAATATAGTACAAACAAAGAAATACAACATTGTGAGATTTCCCTGACACAATATGGTCCAGGCTATAAGATGCTTCAATGCATGGGATATTCAGGTACAACTCCTCTAGGAAAGCGTCAAGAAGGTATTGTTGAACCTATTCAACTACAAACTAAGTCGGCAAATGATAAAGCTAGACTAGGATATGATCCAAGAATGTTATCAGATCATAAACATACTTCTCACCATCAACCTAAGTGGAGGAAAAAGGTACTACCTTCAACATCACAGAAAATTAATACTCAACAAACTCAGGAAGAGTGTGATGATGAACAAGAAGAATTGCCAACCTAGAGAGAGGAAGAAGAGGGTAATTGAGTTTTGATTGTATCAGCCATAACACTACAATAAGTAGAAGTCCTAGAGGATATGAGAGAAGAAGTAGAAAGAATCAGAGAATTGTTTGCACCATTGAACATTCCAATCATATACTGGTAGACAACAAGTAGATGATTCAGAAATTGATTCAAATGAGTATGAATGGGGTCCAAATCATCTCTTAGATACATCTACTACAAAAACTCTTGAAGAATCCAGTGATATCACAGATGATGCACAAGAGATGATACGCTTAAAACTGCAAAAGGAAATAGAAGAAATTAGAATAAAAATACAAGAAGACTATGAACAATAGCTAAAGGAAGAAAGGACACAACAAAATTCTTCACCTACTAACTCTCTATCTAATGAGATAGGACAAAACATGTATGGAACTACAAAAGAAGAATTAGAAGCTACATAAGTATGACTAGTCATCATTCCAGAGGAAGCTGAATGGGAAAGACGACAGGGACTAACAAAACCATCAAGGTTATGTCCACAGGTGTGTCAAATACAAGTGATCAATGAACCAAATCACAAAGTAACTTGCAACATCAAAGATGTAGGTATTGATACTATACATAATTTTACTAAATCACTTGAAGACGAGTTGGAAACTTCATCTTATGACTTTGATAACTCAGACAGAAGCTCTATTTATAACAACTATTCAACATCATATTATGACTACTCCGTCGGGAATGTTGAAATGTTGTCTGCTGACCCTATTACTGTCACACCACGGTACGTAGTCCTGTCTGAAGTAGGGGATGATGCTAGGAGTAGGTCAGTTGGGTTAGGTCCACTAAATATTAACATGCACTTCGATAGCCATGTTGTAGCTCTTCCTGGTCTCGAGACACCTACGCAAGGTAGTCTTCTGGAACTCGACTGGTTGGTCCAAAGTTATGATGGTAATACTGTGAACTCCCTTGAACCTGTTCAAACTTTATCCTTGATACATCCTGAACTAATTGACTGTACTCTTTACAACCAACCTTTGAATATACCTACCTTCGCCAATGACTACACATTAGCCTACTATCTTAATGTAGTTGAACCAATAGACTCTTCCACCAGTGACAAAAGTGAGAACATAACTGAAACAGACATCAAGTATCTCAGTCACAAAAATTAAAAAAAAGAAAAAGAAAAGATCTGATGGCAAAAACCACATTATGGTGGTGTCAGAATCAAAAATAGTGAAAATAAAGGATGTACCTAAGGGTGAATACCTCTCTAAGGCCCCTGAGGATGAGATACTTGATATGCTGCCAAGTCACTTCCAAGAAAGGTCCTCAATATTGATTGAACCAACTCAACCAGACAATATTGGAAGTCAAGAGACACCACATATCATATATTTAGCTCAATCACTATCAGCAAAAGAGTTAAAAGATTTCAGCAACCTCTTTTCAAAAAAGAAGATTAACTTTGCATGGACATACTCTAATATGCCAAGACTAGATCCTGATCTCATCATTCATCATCTCTCTAGTACACCAAGAGTTAAACCAGTCAAGCAAAAATGTCGTAAGATGCACCGTCATGTGGCACTACTAGTCAAAGCTGAGCTAGAAAATTTGCTAAAAGCTGGATTTATCAGAGCTATAGACTATACAGAATGGATATCAAACGTAGTACCTGTATCAAAGGCAGACAAATATATTAGAGTTTGCATAGACTTCAGGGATCTCAACAAAGCATGTCTGAAAGATGATTTTCCATTGCCTAACATTGGTATGATAGTAGATATGACTGTTGGATATGATATGTACTCATTAATGGATGGATTCTCTGGTTATAATAAGATCAAGATAGCTCTTGAGGATCAAGAAAAGACAACCTTCATATGTGCATGGGGAACATTCTGTTGGAATGTCATGCCATTTGGACTAAAGAATGCAGGAGTGACTTACCAAAGAGAAGTAACCACTATCTTCCACGATATGATGCACAAAAACATGGAAGATTATGTTGATGACACCATAGTAAAAACCATGAAGATATCTACACATATTCAAGAGCTAGGCCTCATACTGGATAGAATGGAAAGATTCAAGCTCCGACTAAATCCTAAAAAGTGTGCATTCGGAGTAGCATCAAGGAAATTGCTTGGTTACATAATTTCAAAGAAAGTAATTGAGGTTGATCCTAAAAAGGTCCATGCCATAATGGAAATGCCTCTGCCCAAGAATATCAGTCAAATGAGAAGTTTACAAGGATGTCTTCAATCAATAAGGTGCTTTATATCTCAGCTAGCAGACAAAGCTCAACCCTTCACAAAGGTATTAAGGAAAGGAGTTTAATACAATTGGGATGAAGATTGTGAACAACATCTAAAACAAATCAAAGATTATCTTTCTAATACACCCATATTGATGCCACCAATTCAAGGTAAACCATTGAATCTATACATATCAGCTACAATTACTTCACTTGGGGCACTTGTACAATAACCTAATGAGAATAAAATGGAAAGAGTCATATATTATATCAATAGAACATTGGTGTCTTATGAAATGAACTATACAATCATATAAAAGGCTTTTTTGGCATTAGTCTTTGCATCACAGAAATTAAGGCACTATATGTGAGCACACTCTATTAAGCTCGTAGCTAAGATTGATCCACTCAAATATCTTCTCAGCAAAGCAATGCTTACAGGAAGACTAGCTAAATGGGTCATGGTTCTTACAAAATTTGATATTGAATATGTGGAACGTAAAGCCATCAAAGGATAGGTTATTGCTGATCAACTTGTTGATGCTCCACGTGAAGACAGTCAACCTCTACATATAGAATTTCTGGATGAATCAATCATGCACCTTACTCAACGTTCATGGAAGATGTTATGTGATGGGTCTTTCACTCAACATGGTTCTGGTGCTGGAATAATTTTTATTACTCCTTAAAAATATTCAATCCCAAAATCTTACAAGATTCTCTTCCCTTGTACAAACAACATTGCAAAATATGAAGTTGCAGTAAATGGGATCAAGATGGCCATCGAATGGAAGATTTTTGAATTACACATTTATGGAGATTCTCAACTCATCATCAACCAAATCAATGATATATATGAGACTAGAGATGAGAAACTGATGCCTTATAAGAGAATGGTGGATGATCTCAAGAAATACTTTACCTTTGTATCATTTTAGCAGATCCCCAGATCGGCAAATAGAGCAGTGGATGCAATAACCGCCTTGGTGTCTATACCACAGCTACAAGAATCTAATTTTTGCTTTGAATTCCTAGTAGAAGAGTTACATTATCTTGCCTATGATTTTCCTAAGTCCCAGATGGTCTGTTCTATTATTGGACATGACTCATCTCGCTACAACCACATTTACTCTTATCTGTGTGACCAAGTTATCCTTGCTAATCTTTCCCGTAATGAAAAAAGGAACCTAATATGAAATGCTTCATGATACGTTATCATTTCTAATGACCTATTTAGGCAAGGTTTGGATAGTACTTTACTTAGGTGTCTAGAAATTGAGGAGTCCCAACGGACGTTATCGGAGGTTCATGAAGGTGTTTGTGGATCCCATTCGAACGGTCTAACTTTAGCACGAAAACTACTAAGAGTTGGCTACTATTGGGAAGACATGGAGAAAGAGGCTATAAAATTTGCTAAAACCTATGAGAAGTGTCAGTTACATGGGAACCTTATACATGCTCCAACAAGGGATCTCATACCCTTTGTTACACATTGTCCCTTTCAACAAGTTTATTATAACTGCCACTAAGTACTTTATTAAGTGGGTAGAAGTAGTTTCGCTCATCAAAGAAACCGATAAACAAGTAGCTCTATTCATCCTTAATTATATCATCTACAGGTATGATATACCTTCATCCATTATAACTGACAATGGAGGACAGTTCAAGAACAAAGATCTAAATGAACTCTCTAGAAAATTCAAAATAAAATAGCATTGGTCATCCGTGTACTACCCTCAAGATAATGGACACGTTGAAGCATCTAAGAAGAATCTATTGACTATCTTACACAAAACAATAAATAAATATGGAAAGGATTGGCATCTGCAGCTCAATCCTGTCCCGTGGGCTTATAGAACAAGAATTAGAACACCTACTGGGGCTACACCTTTTTCTTTGGTGTATGGGTCTGAAGCAGTCTTACCTATTGAGGTGGAAATACAATCTTTAAGAGTTTCTTTGTAAGGTCTTGTTACTGATGAAGACTACAAAATATCTAGATTGCAGGAACTCGAGTTGTTGGATGAACGTCGACAAGTGACGTTTGATCATCTAAGAGAACATAAAAAGAGAATGTCTAGAGGTTATAACAAAAAGGTTTGACAACGAGAATTTCAGGTTGGTGACCTTGTTCTGAGAGAAAATCCTAAGAACCAATAGTTTCGAGAAAACAAAGGGAAATTTGAACCCAACTGGCTGGGTCCCTACATCGTTATTGCAGTCTTTGGCTCTGGTGCCTATCAACTCTCAACATCAAAAGGAGAACAACTCTATGAACTGATCAACAGAATCCCTTTGAAGAAATTCTTCACCTAAATATTCTTTGCTCCAACAGCCTGTACAGCTAAAAATTCATGAAAAAATCCTAAAAAACTGAAAAAGTCTTGAAAAAAAAAAAGAAAGAGAATCTTTGCCAAGCAGGTGAAAACTTGGTAAACATGTGCCTCTTGTACTCAAGCACTCCATCTATCAACACAATGTTGGCATTTCCTGTTTTCATTCTCGCTTTCCTGCATCTTTTCTTTCACCTGTACATTTCTTTTAGTCACTTTCGTGGCACCCTAGTTCTTTTGACACCCTCATGACTTGAAACTAATCAATGTCCTAGTCTTAGGGTAATCGACTAAGAAATTTACATGTCCTAAGCAGTATCACCCAAGTCATCTTTCAGTCAGTGATACCCGATCATCCACTCTAAGTCAGTCACCTGTCTCCTAACTACTGCAAAGTTTTATCACTGAGTACACAAGCAAAACAAGACTACTAAAAACAATCACTGAACTGTTTGAGATATGCATGAAATTTCCTTTGTATGTTATCTTTTACATTGGATTTTTTTAATTATTCCCTTTGAGTAACTCAAGGAAGTCTATCTTAACTAAGAGGAGCAAGGATTGGGGGCATAATACTTTTTTTTGTTTTTTGCTTGTAGGAATGAATCCAATGATCTGGAAACATCTAAGTAGTTGGGTGTCTGTGATAAGTGCCTTCACATCAAGGTGAAATTGCCACACATACCTTGACTCTGCTTATTTGTATGCTACAAGGAGGTTGGCATCATTTCTTTGTCTGTTGAGGGAATTTCTTTAATGTGCAATCCGGAAGCATGCGCAATCTGTCCAAGGATATGAACAAACAAAGGGTCATTGCGGACAAGATAGTTAATATTGCATATACAAAGAAATGAACTCTATTCTTCTTATCGTGTTTGTAAAATGCTTAGTGATGAAAATTAAACATTTCAAATCTAGTGACTAGGTTTAGGTTGCATTCATTCTAAATTTGATGTATTTCGAGTGATTTTGGCATAATAACAATGATCTCTTTATCTTTTGAATGAGAGTTTGAAGCATCATCATTTCTCCGCTAAGTGGTCTCTGTTTCATCATCATTTATCCAATTGAGTACTCATGAATTAAGATGTTAGCTACATACATAAGCATCTCATATAAATCCATACATTTCATTATTACTTATTTGCATTCATATTATGGCATGAAGAAAAATAAACATTTGCATTACTCATTACTCATTTTTATCATTTATTTGCATATGAAAGAAACAAAAATAAACATCCATATTAGAAAAGATATGCATACATATAGAATAAAGCATACAGAAAAACATCTCATAATCAATCAACACAAGTACAATGAAATCAAATCAAGATCTCGTATATATCATAATCTCAGAGTCTCAGAGTACAAATGATATCAACTATCATATACAATGTCTCATCAGAGCAAAAATCGTATAGGCTACAAAAAATGGGGTATATAACAAAATCTAAGAGCTATAAAAATCTAGCTCTCTACCTCTCCCTCACCGCCAGGTGGTGGAGGAAGTGGAGCCTACTAACCAGCGTCTTGCCTAGGTGCCTGAGCTCCCTTAGATCAAGCCATATATTGAGAATATGGGACAACCTGCTGCACGACTAGTCTGATGCAACACCTCCCGTTGAAGAGCGTCTCGCTCTTCCCTCATCTTAGTGAGTTGTTGGTCTCTCTCTACAAGGTGTGTCTGAGCCACTATCAACTTTGACTACAAACCTGCTAATCTAACTCTCATAGACCATGTTGCATCCGCTTCGCCCTGCTCTCTTACAGGCTCTCTGCCTCCCTCTCCACCTCCCTGCTCATCCATCTGCTGCCTCACCTGCCGAGGATCTAATCTCCCCTCCTTCCCTCTGCCCTTCATTTCCCTGGCACCACTAGCCCCCACACCAATAGCTCCAAGGGATCCACCCTCCCTTCTCTGCCTCTGTCTCCCCCCCAGCTGGTATCATGTTGTTTCTAGCCCCAGGATCACCTCCTGCCCGCCTAGGAACCTCCTCTCTTTGTCCCTATACCTGTGCCTGTGTAGGGGCCTTATCCTCAACCTTGTCTATGAGAGGCGCATGCTCTGTAGGATTTGTAAATCTAGGGAAGGGATTTCTCTGGAACCTCTCCTTGTACTAGGGCAATACCCCTGCATCTGCAATATCATCAAGATAGCCCCATCACAGTCACTATAACTCAACTAGCTCCTGCATGCTCAATGCGTAGGACAACCTAGGGTCCCATCCTCATCTCTCCTCATCACTCATCACTATATCGGGCATAGGCGGTATACTCTTGTGACATACCCTGTGGCTTGCCATACTACCTCACAATTATAGATACCATGAATCGCTCAATAATCGATATCAATCAGCCAGGCCAAGTCATAAACATGTCTCTCCACTGAGCTCTCCAGTCACCCCATAGCTCCAAACCCCTATATGGTCTCCATACTACAATGATCAGATCATCGAGCTATCACCTCCAATACTCTGTCTTTCCCAAATGGGGCTTAGTAACATATCTAGAATATCTACATATGATTGGCTGGTGTGGATCTCTGGCATCATCTACTATCGCTCTACAAATCAGGATGTGCTCCCATGCCCATATATGAAGAACCAAAACTTCTGCTACCATGCTCTTCCCATCCCTGTATGTGATCTCATGCATCTCATGATACATGTGGGCTAATAAGCAAGAACCCCACTCTAATATCTCAGGCTGAGTCAATAATCTCTCGAGCATCCTAGCCCAGCCACATAGGAAGCCCTGTTGTCCCCTGTTCGGCATGACGAAACAACCTATCATACCTGCTAATACACATGCTAGAGGAAACTGCTCACTATACCTAGTCATCATAACATCCCAAGTGATAGCCCACTCCAAGACAGTCTCATCCTGAAATATGCGTCTCAAGGCTAAGATACCAGGTCCCTGAGTAGAATTGTAGTCAACCTTATCCCTAGCAAATGGAATCCTCAAAATCCTGTGCACATCCTCTGGTGTAATGGTCATCTCTCCAACTAGTAGATGGAAGGTGTTATTCTCCGAATGGAAATGCTCAACTAGCGCAGTAAGCATCCTGTGATTAACAAGGATATCAGGCATCTCTAAAAGGTGAGTAAAGCCACACAAATGAATATGTGCTCTATCTACATCTGACAAATTCTGAACTAATCCCATAGTAGGTGGATAAACACAGTGAAACAGGATATCTGGCAACCGAACCTGCAAAAAAAACAACAACGAAGCATCAGTAAGTCATCCAAATTGCACTATGAAACATGTTAAACATCACGCAAATCCAAATACACCAAATGCCAAATCAATATTTCATGTTTTAACCCTAAAAAATGCTCATTGTTTTTCATACAAGTTTTCACAGTTTAGCAGAAACTCGTATCAGTTAGGAATACATGCCGAACGATAAAACATGCTCATACGACAAATGGTGTCTTCTCACATGATAATATGGGCTATGAAGAACAATATCATACGATACATGGGCTGGTACCACATGACAAAACATACGGGCTGAAATGACAAACCACATGAGGGACAGTTTGTCATACAACAGATAGTGTCTTACCGCATGACAAAACGACATTGAATGACTTCAAACGACTTTAAAAAGCAAAAAATTCAACAAAAATTCAAAATTGATGAAATGCAAAGGCTTAAGATTGATCACTTACCATTGGCTCGTAGTTCCACAGCTGATTATGTCATCTCTGACGCTTGAATCGATGCTTTTGGATCGGAATGACCATTTTTCTTCACAGAGGGCTTTTAAAATTTCAAACTTGAGGAGGTGAAAATGAATTGAAAATGACACTTGGACCCCTTATATAGCCAAAACCCTAATTTTTCAACTTGCTCCGATGGACATAAAAATTGTACCCTAAGCTAAATCAATGGTGTTGATTCCATTTTTGGGATTGAAATCAAAATCTGAGATCATCTTCCTAGTCAATTTCACACAACTAAGACCACTTAGCGCTTTCATCACCTGCTCATTCTTTTCTTCTATTTTGTACTCAATTTCTCGTTAATCAATGCTAAATCTCAATTTAATTCTCAAACCAACTCTAATTAATCTTTGTGCTCAAATAACTTATCATCGCTAAAAAAAATTGCTTGAAATCACTACGCAACCCTTGCTATCTTTCGATTTCGCTCCCGAGGGGGCATACTCATGACCTCAAAGTTGAGAATGTCTTTCAAAATCTTCGTTACAAGTCGAGAAACTAAGCTTCATCAAATCAATCTCTAGGGGCATATCAGTTTCATTGCTTCATATCAAGATGATATTGTCTTTGTTTGAATCAGTCTCTTAATGTTAATCAGTCGCTTTTCATCAAGTTGATTATTCATTTAAACTCAATCAAGGGTTTAAAGAGTATCTTTGATCACACTCAATCTAAGAAGGTGTTCAGTTTCATCGCACCGAATCAAGCTAGATAGTTTATCTTCGCTCATCATGTCTTGATCAATCAAGTTCCAGACCGGTTGTTCTCTTCACTCGCTGTGTCTAGTTCAATCAAGTTCTAGATCAGTAAGATCCACTTCTTGATCAATCAAGTTCAAGTTCGGTATATTTTGTCTTCATTGGTTCTAGTTCAATCAAGTTCGAGATCGGTCTCGCTTTAACCAACTCTGTCCAGTTTTATCGCTTCAAAACAAACTGAAGACCTCGCTTTTCATCTAGTTTGTGATCAATCAAGTTCAAAACTGGTATCTCCTAGACATTAACTATTCTTTGAACCAACGCGTTGCTCGCACATTAATTCAAAGAGGGGGAAATTTAATACCTTAAAAACGGTCATCTAAACCATGGGCCCCTAATCTCGACAACATTACCAAGGTCCTAACCAGAGGTAATTAAAATTTAACCTTGAGCAAATAATTAATTTCTTAAAGCAAATGCCACATGGCAGATTAATCAACCAATATTAATTAAATATTTATTTAATTAATTGATCATTCCAAGTAAATCATTTTTAAACAATTATCCTATTTATTTTATTAAATATCCTATCATATTTAATTAAATAAGTAAATTTACCATTAAATCATCAAAAAAGGATTTAATTGACAAAAAAGAATTAAAATTTGAGAAAAGAAATCAATTGGAGATAATCTTGAAAAACAAATTAAAAATTGATAAAAAATCTCAAAGAAAGCAATTAAAACATTTAAATATTAAAATTGAATGAAATAGAGAATAAATCATTTTTTTATGATTTTATCTTTATTTTAGTTCAATTTTCTTTAAAACTGAGAAAAGCAGCCAATCACATCAATTTACCTGGATTGTGCTTCCTCTTGGAAAATCTTGACCGCTCATCATCATTTGATCTCAGTCATTGGTTTCTCTCTGATTTTTCTATAAATTCAGGCTCTCATCTCCCATTCAAGGATCCTGGAGAATATATTGTTATTATGTTGTTTTTGGTCTAGGTTCATTGAGAATTCGCATTGAGATATTGCATATTAGTTATTTCATATTTGTCACATCATTTAGCTTAAATAATCATTTTCATAGCTTAAATCATGTTAGATTAATCTTGCATATCTAGCTTAAATCTTGCATTCATTTAGCTTATATCCATGCTCATATAGATTAAAAATCCTTTGTTTAGGTGTTGTCTAGTCACTGGATAGCTTAGCAATCTAAGAGCAATCTAAACTCGCATCTACTAGAAGGCAATAGATCATTTTGTAATGGTTTATTATTCATTGATTATTGATTTAATAACCATGCATCTAATGACTTAATTGAAGTGTCGTGTATTCCAGACACAGAGACAGGTCCACTTTTCACACACACCAGTCAGTTGAAAAACACATGGCAAGTGAGAGTATTGATCTTGAAACAATCTCAACAACAAAACTACAAAGTGACAAGAAATTTCATGGCTAGATATGCCTCTCTATTGATTAAATTTATGTTGACATTATTATTAGATTCTTTTCGTAGCCAACATAACCATAACATGAAGAAATGATGAACTTGTGAAGCGTTTCACACTCTTTCCCAAAGAGTCAAACTTTGAGATATAAAAATGTCAATGTAGATGGAAACAATCATTAGATATGTCTCTGTACCTACTGTCCTCTCTACCCTTCTAGTGGATGTGCTTCTCCTCTATTTCAAACAACTCTGAACATGCCTCAAAGCAATTCGTTGTGCCAAACCCCAATTATGTCTATCTATCCTCTCTATATCTTCACTTTTAATCTTGTGATCATTCACTTTAAAAGTGTTATAAACCATCCTAACATGATTAAAACTTATCAACTCTTCTCCTAAAATCAAATCTCGTCGACCACTAAATAAAGGACTCAGTAGCTTTTTGCCGTTGTGGATGTAGTCTTGGTCATGCAATCATGTTACATTGCAACCATTGGACAACCCACTTAGTCTCCACCCTTCCCATTGAATTTGATATCGAATACCTTCTATTGATCAATAGTCCATAAACATAAGTTGTCTTCTTCTACTATCCCCATTTGAGGAATGACCAAAAATAGTTCCCAAATTATTTCCCACACGTCTCTTCCACAAAAATTCAATTCTTTCCCATTGTTTATGAACAAAATTTGCATTGAACCTATTGCATGTTGGATGGGAAACCACAACCAAACGAGGAAGATTTTCATGCAAAGGGTTTGCAATAATAACATGTGCATAGTGCCCAATAACATTGTTCTTAAAGGAATCTAGTATGATATCAAAGCCCGCAACTCCCTCACCAACTATCACCAAGAAATGTGATTGGCATCGATGTTCTTCTTTATTACCACAAAAACCCACCAATGTATCACTTTTTGCTACCCACCTAACATACTTTCTCACAACAGTTTCTTCTTCAGCAAGGTAGACATAAATTGGGCCATTTATACCATGTTTGGTTTTATAAGAAGCATACACTTTTCCTACTACCTCAAAAATGTAGTCGTGCTCCCCCGGGATGTATGCCGATGACTTTCTAACTTTCCTCAAATTTGTAGAAATTGAAGGACTGACCATAATCAAGCTAATAAAGCTATGTAATCTAGGACCTCCCCATAACTTGATCATCTCATAAAGTGATTTAGTGGATGTACTATACCTTCTCCCTACCTTTGGATGCATCAAGTTGTGAAAGATATCCTTAACAAAATCCCAAACTGCATCTTTACCTTGTAATTTTCCTTGTTTATGTGCCTCACACACATCCTTGCAAAACCTAAAGACATCCTTCCTTTCATTTGATTCAAACAACTTCTCCTTCAGCGATCTCATTCTAACAGAGAGTATAGCAACCTTTGTCTTTTCCCACCAAAGAGCTCGCATTGTTGATCTTTGGCTAGCATTTGAAACCTTGACAGCTTTTCTGAGTTCATTTTGAGTCAAATAGTCTATTCTTCTCCTTCTGCCTATATCCCTCCCATGTCTTTTATTGGCACATATTGATTCACAATATAAACACATCCTAAAATCATCACATTTTGGAATCATCTTACAAAAGTCGCATGTCAATGATTCAAATGGGATCCCTATCTCAAAATCCCTCTTCCAATGAATATTCCTATATGTGCCATCAATACAATATTCATTACCCTCATAATGTAGCATCATCTTGGTATGCTTCTCTATGGCCCATAATTTTCCACCCCTTTGATAATCCATTAGGATGTTTGTGTCTAATCTCTCTCCATTTATACTAATACAGGAATACCAATACCGCCAACATTGCGATATCAATGGGGATGAATGACCTTTAAGAAGATGATAAAACAAAAAATGAAAAAATTAGAACATATCATATTCAAAATAAATTTGAACTTGGGTAGTTAACACACCTTAAGTAGAAGGATATGCACTTGTAGAACCCCTATGTAATACAAATGGTGATGATGGGGCCAAGAACCTAGCCAAACTTTGTTGGGACTTTTCATTTGTAGGCTTCTTGGGTCTCCCGGATGTGCCACTCCTTAAAACAATTGTATCATGTGAATCCTCATTTGTAGCAGTGGTGTGCTTCTTTGATTTCATGTGTTCATTTAGAGAACTGGCGTTATTACCACTTGCTGGCACCAAACAAAACCATTTATTACATCGTGTATGTTCCATTCTTACTTTTTTCTTATCCTCATAGCCTGGAAGTGTTGCTTCCACTACCTTGAACAAACTAGGCTCTTGTTTCTTGTTGAAATCATCTACAATTTTAATTGCTTGATCAATCTCAAATTGATCTCTAACCACGGTTGTCTATTTTCTATTCTACTTGAATGATTTTCACCATTCCCCTCCATTAAAATGTGATGTCGATGGGACATTGTTTTCATATGATTGTTTCTAAAGTTCTAAATTATTTGTGCTTCCATGGATACTTCCCTTGTTCCATAATCAATGCCACAACTTTCATAATGGATGTTTATTTAGGTTATCCCTTTTCAAAATATACTTTGAGAGTGAGTTTCTCATTGATGAATTCTTCCATTAAACTATTCATTTTTTGATTGCAAGATGCCAATACATTAGGATCAACAACTATGGTTTATTCCACTAACTCAGATCCATCTCCAACTCTTAGTTGTTTATGTATACCTACCTCCACAGTCTCTCTATTGTGTTGATGGTTTGGTGTACTTTCCACTATATTTGACTCAACTGTACCAGCATACACTGTGTCATGTTTCCTCTTAATGCCTATAAGTGTTGTTGTAGCTTTCCTTTTTTGTTCTTGCTTTATATTTAAAGGATGCCCAAGCTCATTGATAAAATCAAAAGGATATTCAATGAGTTCATCATCCACAATTTCATGACGAATGTCAGTAAGTGTACAACCTTTTTGACAAATGATTGTGCCAACAACAAAATTTTCTTCACTAGTAACAATTACATATTCCATTTCTACAATTGGATCCATTTGCATTATTTTTGACATGTACCTATCAGTTGGTTAAGTATTGGATAGAATTATTATAAAAAAATCAGAAGTGTGGTTATAATATTGCTATGAAATGATGTGTGTTTTCATCCTAGTGCATCCATAACTAAATGAAAAAAGAAAGTTTACACATGAAGGGGTTAACTTGGAAATGGATTTTTTTTCAAATGATCATGTAAGTATTTTGAAAAGGTCCCATGTCCTAAGGTTTAAATGTCCTAGGCATACCCACACTATGACCCATTTTACCCTTGTTAAGTGAGCACGTGCTAAAAAATCTTCACTTAAGTCCACCTTTGCACTCCAAGTCACTACAGGATAATGGGATTGTTGTTTAGGAGCCCTTTGTTCCTACCCCATAGGTCATTCGTTAGAAGTATTTAGCAGACACATGATGGTAGGAGGAGCATTTAACAAAGGAACTTTAATCCCGTGAGGTATCTAATGTGGTTGGCTTTGATGTGCAAGATAGCGGGATGTGCCTTGAACGTAAGAGAGTGGATTCCCGCAAGCAGAACAAAAGGAAAGTAAAAAAAAGGGACATGTGGTGCAAGATAGTGGGAACACTTAGAAAGGAGGTTCCCACAGAACCAAAAGGTCATTAGGAAAAGTTGTGCGGGATAGCAGGGCAAGTGTTTTACTTTCCCCATCATCCCACGAATGTATTAAGAGCAAGGAAGGGGCACTATGGGGCAGTGAAGGATAAGGAATAGTGAAGTCCCACTATCCCACGGGATAATTGAAGACCTCGCTATCCCACATGGGTCATATTTTCATAAGGATGGTGAAATATAAGATTTGAATAATCAAAGGTGGCAGAGTAATTAAAGGGGGAGCCATGTCAACAGTCATAGGCGTCAACATGAATTTTGAGCCATTTATCTGAGTATCAACGGTAGCCTTTGAATCTCGAAGGTCACCAACCTGCCGAAGCTTCCACGTATGGAGTAATGGCTATTTGTCTGTGGGAAATAAAAGCATAATTCGAAGAGCAGTTTTTCTTTACCCTGTGATCAAAGAGTGAAGCATAGAATGAAAAGGCAAACCAAAGCTACCAGAGCAATTAGAGAATTTCCAAAGCTTTCAACAACACCCATTTGCATTCAAAGCAGTAAGTCAAATTGCATAATCTTTCTTTATGCTTTCGTAGGAGAATCTAGAAGTATTTGTGTGTGAATTCTAAAGCTCTTGCCCCAGGTTTAGAATGAAGGACTATCTGTGTAGGGTTTTCAATTAGAATTTGTTGTTCTAGATATAACGATGGCCTCCCCAGTTGAGAAAACTATTCTCGCTACCTCCCAAGAAGATCCCCAAGCTAAAATAGGCTTTTCCTAGCCATAAATCACCCATGCAATCCCTTTGACAACCATTCCATGAGTCGCTGCCATTTTTGATAAGCCTGTAGAAGAGTAGAACCCTCTGGTTGTTTCCCAAACCCCTCAAATTGGTGAATCAAGTGCACCACCTAAGTAGGAGGCTACTAAACCCAAAAGAAAAAGAGCTATCAAGAAGGTCATTATAGTATCCTCTGACAATGAGCCTTCTGAGCAGCCAAGCCCTTCTCCAAAAGATCAAAAGCCCACACCCAAAAGAAGGAAGGATTCCCCCAAAGAGCCATCAACACAATCATCTGCACATGTTTCTCTAACTACAGAAAACCCACAAGGAGGGTCTAACCCTCAGGAAGAGGCCCCTAAGCCCAAGAGGAGAAGGGCTCCCACAAAGAAGGCCACACCCATGGCAGCAACATCATCGAGACAAACTACTGAAGTAGAGCCCATTCCTTCTACCATTGAAAAATCCATTAGAAGATCAACAAGAGCAAGTAGAGGAGGCTCCATCCTCATCAGTCCCTACCAAGACTCCCAAGGAGATTCCTAAGGAATTAGCAAAGAAATTGGAAGCCGAAGAGAAAAAGAAGAAGAAGGAACCCTGAAGTCTCAGCCATAACCTTTTAGAGATGTTCAAGAGGTTGACCATGATGGAAATTTTTAAATCAAATTTTGGAGACAAGAATTTTCAGTGCAGGGATGCCCACACCACTAAAAGGGGGTGGGATATTTTCTTCTTTTTCTATGGAAATAGGGACAATGTTGCTCCTTGGAACCTGAATTTGGGAAACCTAGTAGTTCCCAATTTTTTTGTTGAGCAACTTTTGATCAGGGAGTTGGCGAAACATTATCACCCTAAGAGCATGACTGTGAGGACAACTACTAGCCACATCCTTTTGGATATCTCCACATATGCCACAGTTGAATCTTTTGATCTAGATAAAACTACCCTCACCAAGATAAATAAGAACAGGTTGGAAGCAGAGTATACTTCCAAGAAGAAGCTCTATAGGGGAAATATTATGCCCCTTTATATGAAAAGAATGTTCAAGGGAACCAAAAGTTACCTATTTGACTCTGACAAGGAGCCCTTTGAGCTGCAAATTTTTGAAGATTATTTTGTAAGGACCTACTATTCTTTGTGCTAGGTGTTAGGGGATGAATGTAGGATGACAAGGATGCTAGTGGATTTAATGGTCATGGCAATGAGAATTCAATTCCTTGAAACCAGTCAGCTCTATGATTTCATTACATATATTGAAGATAAGCTACTTGAGAGCTTACTCGCTGCCAGGGTTTTAAAGGAAAATTTAAAATTTAAACATTATTCTTTGATATGCCATATGATTGTTTTTCAAAATACGATAGAGTGGGATGATGCATTACAGATTTAAAATTTTGATCCTAGGATAGGGGAGAGAAGACCAGTTCAAAGGTGCACCCAAATCTGGGACAAAGGGTCTAGATTTACAGATTATAGGGCCTTATGTGATCATTTTGTAATAAAGGTTCTATGAATGATGGGGGTTAGGATGCCAAGGATCCCTGTGTATATTTCCAAAGTCTTGAGAATGGAAGATGCTAGGGCAAAGAACATGGAGTACCCAAAGGGGCCCTTCTCCCACAATTTTGGTGATTTTTTCTTCTATGCAGATTGCACAATAATCAGGGTCTATGGATGCTCCTAGCCACCACACATTTTACCAATAACAATCCTTCCATGACTTTCATTCATAGAGCTAATGTGGTAGATAAGAAAATTGTTAGAACAAAGAGAAAGAGGCAACACCTCCCTAGGGATACAACTTTTGATGACTTCATTGTGGGGTCCAATACACTTGAGCATGTACACGACTTGTTGGTGAGAAATTATAGGCTCAAGGTAGGACAAGGAATAAATTTTGATCTGAAAGGATACATTCATGATTTGAGGACCCAAAGGTTGAAGGTGAGAGGTTACTCTCACTAATTCAATGAAAGGGAGGACTTGATAAGAAATGTTAGCTTTATAGAGGCTATACGGAGAAGAGGAAAATATAATTTTATTCAAATTCTAGAAAGGGAAAGAAAATAAAAGGACCCTAGCTTCCAAGGGTTTTGTTCCAATATCCAAAATGGCCTTGTTAGAATGATGAGAAAGGTGTTGCACTACAATGACATTCTCGCTTCATAAAAGAAGAGAAGAGAGGGTGGGCAGGCTGAAGAGAAATTGGAGGAAAGGCCGACATATGAGCCCTCAACATCAAAAGGAAAAGCACCCCTCACCGAGGACTCTTCTCAAGATATCCCCTCACATCCCTCTCCACAACAGGAACCACCTGCAATGAAGGTGGAAAAGGGAAAAGCGAAGCTCTTTGACTTTTTAGAAGTCATTGAGATTGAATTTAATGAAAATTTCAGGTCTCCCTCTCCACCAAGGGATGCCTTCCATGATGATGAAGCAATTGAGGTGCTTGTTGACCTTGATAGGTCTCTCATCCCAAGCACAATTCCATTGGGGGAGGCAACAAATGAAATAATAATTGCTTCAATGCAATTTATGATAGATGATTCTTTTTTCAACACCCTTGAATTCAAATCATTTTGGATGAGGGAGAAATTGAAAGATCTATTTGAGGAGGAGCTCCAAAATTTTGACAAGGACAACATTAAGTGCACCCCAGAAGAAGGAAGAGAATTGGTGAGAAAAAGTGATATAATGCTCATCTCGGGGTGGGATTTAGAGAAATTTTTCTTGTTGAACCAGGTTATGAAGCAAAGGGACCCAATCTATGCTCAAGAATTTGTTGAGAATGGGTTGGTGGTTAATCCAAGTGTAAAGGCTTTTGCACTTTGGTCAAGGGCTCGTAGAACTAATAAGCCTATCGTATTATATGGGGTTGGGAAGAAGGTTGGGGATGTAGTAATTAGAACCCTGGTGGATACCTCATCTATTGAGGTAGCAACAATTACTTGTCATGCTGCACATTTTGCAGAGCTGGCATCAGAGGAAGATGAGAAAAAATATGAAATTTTGAGAAACAAGCATGTGGCTCTTACACATGATCATAATAAATTATTTATTGAAAATGTAAGATCAACAAAGGAGCTAGCCAAGAGAGACATTGGAACCCTAATAGGACCTAAGCCTAAATATTTTGAGAAATTAAAAGAGAACCTTCAAAGGGAAAAGGATGAAGCTGAGAAGAATTATTTTGAGATTAGAAAGTCTTCAATTTTGCAGGTTCCTAACAAGGTCATTGAAAAATTGAATGAGGTGCATACCTCTTATTCTTTGATGTCACAACTCCTCAGCCAATTGGATGAGATTCTTTTAGTCTTTCAACCTATTAGGATTACTTGGCTGCCTAAGAGTCATATCCTAAAAGAGGTCCTATTGGCAGTTAAGAATGTGCCAAATGCACCCCAAATTATGGGGTCAACTTGGAAGAATTATAATTTATTAATTAAGGAGTTGCCCTACATTGAGGAGGAGAAGAAGGAATTGATTGACATGATAGACTCCTTCGAAGGACTTCAAAAGTGGGCTATTTCCACTATTTTGATAGGAGAAGGATAAATTAAGGATTTGTATGTATGGAAGCAGGGATTCCAAGATGCCATCAGTACAGTTTTGGATTCATTGGCTAAGGACCCTGCCCAAGGTGACACATATTATTTAATTATTGACAAAGTCATGAAAGTCAATTCTATGTATCATAAGTTCACCTTGGAGGCCACAATTGTGCCAACTAACAGGACAATGCAATGAGTAAGCTGCAAGGCTTAATAATTTTTGTTTGGTTGGTTGATGAGATTGACACTCTGCACAAGAAGTACTGTTCTTTAGAAGAGGATTAGCTTGAGGAGGACTAGTCTGAGTCATTTCCATTTTTGCACCTCCTAGTTTTTTGGACATGTTTCCTACTTGGGATGGGGTGATATGAGAACTCATTTTTCACTCATCAACCCCCAACGTACTTGACAGATCCAATGCCTAAGTACAAGTTGACCTTGATAGAAGATGCTATAGAAGAATGCCCATGCACTAGTCACATTAAGCCTGCCACTCTAGCCTCCAAAAGTTGTCTTCTTTGTCGCCTTCATTTATGATATCTTGGAGTTTTTGAAATATGCATTGTAAAGATGCCTTAGGGAATAATCTAGCTCATAGGTAATAGATTTTTGACAAGTTTCCTACTAGGCCTTAAGCTTGTTTTTTCTCCCTTGTTCTATAAAAGGGAAATCGGGGCCAAGTAGGAAGGATTTTGAAATCAGTGGTAGTGTGTATTAGGAGTTGAAGTAATAGAATATAGTATTTTTTCTGCAAGTTTTTGCTGAGTGATTCTCAAGTGATGTATATCATATCTTTTGAAAATCAATAAAAGAGATCACTTTCAGTTTACTCCCATTCTTCTGTGTTCATGTTGTATGAATTGTAGTGTTAATGAGGCTATGATTTGTCTTCTCTTAAGAAAGCAATATATGTTTTCTTGACCAGTTTCATTTTTAATGAATGAATTAAATTATGTTCAAAAGGCATTACAAAATATTTAATGGGAGGGGTGAGGAAACTAGGAGTAATCACTTAAATATTTGTGTCAAGGATGAAATATTTGAATGTTGTTGTAATAATGAGATATCACAATGTTGTTTGGTGTTAACTTGCCGATAGACTCTATTTCCCATAGGATAAGCACTGATCATATTACCCATTCAGGATCATTCTTATTTCACCTTTTATATTTTTGCTTTTTACTTTTCTTAATTAGGAGTAGTTGTTAGTTTAGAATCATTCTCAATGTATACAAGAATGACATGAACCAAGGTTGGAGCCATAACTAGATGTTTAATTGTATTTTCTTGGTATATTTTCATTGAGAAATATGCTTTTTTCTATAGTGTCATAAGTCTAAAAGGTTGAAGATTATTTGAATATTGTATAGGGAAACCCACCTAGGTTTTGCAGAGCCTAAAGTGCAGAAGACCTCGGTTTTCATCTGAGTCTTGTTCATTGGCCAAGTCCCATTCTAAGTTTTTCGATAAGTTAGTGGCAATTTCTTTAGAACTTGGAATCTATTGATTTGTGAACCAATAGAGGGTAAGAAGAAAAAGATGCAAGAAGCATAGAGCTTATTAAAGGTAGGGATTGTTAAAGAGTATAGCATGGAGAAGTTCGAGCCATTCATGCAAGAGAAAAAATGAGTCATGCCTGAGGAGATAGTTGAGTAGGTGGTGCAAATCAGGGAAGGGATCAAATATCTGTATAATTGAGAGCAGATATCTCTCATATGTTGTTGTGAACTCCTTTATGTAATGTTTTATACTATAAATATATAGGGTACTTTCCCCTAGGTAGGTCTTACTTAAAAACACTTTGTCGAAGTATTGTTAGATATTGTAAACTGTAATTAGTATTCACTAGCTCTTACTTACAGATCAAATGATGGTTCTTCATGTATTCTTCACCCTAGTTTACTAATATTTTTCATTGATGTAATAGTTCTTTCCATGGTCAATGTTACTAAGTTAAAACAGATGAATGTGAATAATATTTAAATGGAGGGGACAAGATTTTTTCTAAATACTTGATTAAGTATTGTTCCTCGATGGTTCCTTGATCCTCTTTCACTATGAATCTCGAAAAGGCTTGAAGTTCTAGGTTTCTACGAGGTTGACTTCCTGCCTTCTAAATGAACACTATTTGATGTGTGTTTGACTCAAAATGAATATATTTTAAATTCAAAAACACATTTAATACATCCAACTTGTCCTTCGCGACACCAATTTGTGCTTATGTTCAAATTCTTCTCACTTTTTGGAGTGAAATTTTGAGTTCTGACAAAGTTCAAATCTCATCTTGCTGGCAAAGTGGATGTCCATCCCCAACATCTTTTTATAGCTAATTCTTTTAGATTTTTGACTTGTGATCCACCGATTATGACACATGTGGAAGTCCTATGTCCAACCCCTACTCTCGACATTTGACGAATAAAAAAACACCTTCGAATATTCATATTCAGGATAGCAATTTATAAAACCCCTATGTCCTTAATATATCATCAATATATTGCTTTGGATTTTTGGAATATAAAATCCCCCAATATGAATGCATGTGATACCATATTGCCCTAGTGAGTGAAGCCCCCATGGATAAATGGACCTCCATGTTATCACCAAAAAATAATGAAGTACAAGTGACAACGCATGACCACAAACTTAGTGATTATCATAAATCCACACAAGACCTCACATCCAATTTCATGTGAATCCAAACATCTATAAAGATAAACAAGACCAAAGAGAGAATCTACAATTCAAAACATGTAGCATGTATTCTTACATACACCTCTAAATGCTAAGTTGTGATAAGTGTGATCTCTTTCAAAATTACCTAAAGATAATAACATCAATAACACCCACTTGTTCAATTCCATAGATCAAATTAAACACATATCATGTAACCAACATGGATGTAAGCCTCTCAAACCAAGGAAGAATAAATCAAATACATTAAAAATCCAAGGGAGTGAGCCCAATAATATCAAGTGAACCCTTCAAAACCAAATAAAAAATCTCAAGATCCATATCCATGAGAAGTCAAAGCATAAATATAATGCACTTGAAAAAAATAGTGGGAAATAGCTATTTGATGACAAATTGCCAAGTAGACTAAGAGGGGGGAATGAGAATTCTCCTCCAATATATTTAAGTCATCACGACTCATCCAAGAACAATATCATCATAGGTCAATGTTGAATTCATGTGCAACCAAGGTGTAGTATCCTCAAAATTTCCTATTGAAACCTGATCAAAAGTAATCATCTCCACATGTGCCTCTAATCATAAGATAAATCCTAACCTAACCTATGTCTCCAAGTATCCATGAGCACCTATAATGATCAATCCATGCCATAATCCAAAATTAAATATAGAATCATCATGAAGCAATCAAGAAATTGATCATCTACTAAATACCAAGAGTACAAAACAATATCAATGTCACAACTCAGACAATTGACCTAAGAATATAAACATGACAACATGATCTCACATATCCTAAAAAGAATATCATATGGTCAAATGGACATATCAAGCACCTATATCATGCAAAAAATCTAAACTAGTAATCAAAAGTATACCATGAGGTAATACCAAACCTAAACAATACCTCAACGAAAAACTCCAAGAGTCCATGGATCCAATATGCCAACATCTCTAAATTACCAAAATATAATCATGTATTGTTAATGAAATTGAAGATGGCAAAGAACCTTCACTACATAGAAGAAACAAAATCCAAGATTTTATCCATGACACCCAAAACATTGCAGAAGATCATCCACCATCAAATGGTGAATCCACAAGCTCCCCATGGCATCTAGAAAACCATATTATAACTAAATATCATGTGTGGCCCCAACATGATCAAAGATATCAACACCAAGAGCTCCCAAATGGAAGAGTCAAACTATGGTATCCAAACTAAGAAGATTAAACACTACAAAACATCATTTCCACAAGCTCTCATTGAAGTGTGTAAATAACCTATCCATGCAATCATGATAACAATCTCTTAACTAAAGATAATCCAAAGGCCCTCACACAATCAAAGAACTCAACTACAAAACTAGGAGTTTCATAAAAGAAAATTAAAACCATGATCTTCAAACAAGAAGATAAACCATCTTAACCAATTTGGAATCAATCCAATACCACAAAAAATGCACCTACATAAAAAATCATGCCATGTTGAAGTATGAAATGAACATGAAACATCCACGACACCATGATCACCACTAATTGTACCAAAATCAAACTTCCACCATGCTACACATGTCTGCATTACACATAGTCAACAACATAGATCCCCCATAATAATTGCATCTACTAACACCATCTCTCCTCCTCAACATGATAAAATAACTAACAACACAAGTGACTAAACCAAGTGACCAATCTAAATGTACATCAACACTAAAGAATTTATGGATACAAACATCCCACATTCAAGTCATATGTGCAACTAGTAACTATATATTGCCTTTAACATTGCACAACTCGCAGCAACAATGCAACATACAAATCTAATAATATATTGATAACCATGTCATATGAGAGTAATAAGAGATGGACATGTGTGTATACAATGATTCAAACACCAAATCTCCAAGATTCAATTTTTCATAAGCCACAAACTCGCCATAATTACAAGAACCTGTAAACAAATCAAATAAAAATAAATAAAAATAATTCATGTTAAAATATCCCCAAACATGATCCACTGTGTAGTTCTCTAAACAAGATTTTTATTGACTATGAGAAGTCTACAATCTGAATCTGTTTACACAAGTTATGACCTCTCTAGTTTTAAAATGAACATCTAACTTCCAACAAGCATTTCACTATCAAAATGAAAAACTGGAAAAAATAATTACACTACTATGTAGTTCTCACAAATAGCTTTCCAATGACCATAAGAAATCAAAAAACTAATGGTCTAGGTAGAAGTTATGGTTTGTTGAAAAACATGCCTAATTGTGCTATAAGATGGCTCCCTAGTGTCTATCTAGTGGCAAATTGGTGGTTGGAAAATGGCCCTCCAGTGACACTACCCACAGGTGGCGGCAAGATATGACTTTATTTTGCATATTTGGCAAAAAATAAAAAATAAAAATAAAAAATAAAAAATCCTCAAAGGGTGCTAGTGGTCACTCACCATACTAGGGGCATATGCTGAGGGGAATAAACACTTGTTGATGATGGGACTTGCTAGCTAGGGGCCCATATGGCTTTGGAAATGGTCAAGAATGTCAATAGTTGTTGTGACTAGCAATATCTGCAAGTACAATTGTAGTGCCCCTCCCTGACTCATCCTTTATGAGAGAATGTGATAAAAAAAATTAGATTTGTGCTATGATAGTGTCTTTGATATTAGTGGATTCATTATGATTTATGTCGATGAATTTATGTCTTGGACTAATATGTTGTTTAGGCTTATGCACTCACTATTCATGTATGGATTATATTGCTTATGAGGTTGTGATGTTATCTTGATTATGCTAACCCTATTCCATAATTATGAGGATGGTTGAGTTGATGATTGTGACTGTCTTCTAGTGTCTTCGTGATAGGGATGATGTCATACCACTCATTGCGAGAATGATATGGTGTTGCGATTATCTATCACTTACCTGATCATTTATGATGTATATTTATCGTACATTTGTGGTATTGTGTTTTAGTGGTGGATGCAGGATTGTAGGTACCAGACATCGACTCCACCTAGTCTCATAGGTTTGAGCGTGTCTTATCCCAATGACAAGTTGTCAGAGATGGCATGTGTTTCCCTCTCATACTTTAGGCTTGAGTTGATACCCGTGTCAATTAGTGTCTTGTCTTGAGTTGTTGGTCTGCATCATGTGGTATGATGTTCAACCTTATGTGGGCTACCTTGTGAATTTGCGATTATTTATTAATTAATAATTAATCGGTTTATATAATTTATTTAGTATTAAATTAAATTAACGGATGAAATTAAATGTTTGATATTAATGTGTGAATTATTATTATTAGAGATTTATTATTTATTGATATTTATTTCATGAATTTGTATTTACTTGATGATTTTCTGTTATTATTATTTTATGGTCTAACATTTAATTGAATATTTATTATATGATCTTTTGATTTATTGAATTATTATTTATTTATCTATTAATTATTGGTTGAGTATTTATACCTATTTGTAAATGTATTTATTTATTGTTTAATTACTGGTTGAAGTATTTATGCTTGTCCGTACATTGTCATGCCCAAAATTTAGGGAAAAACACAACCAATTTTTTTTTTTTTTTAAAAGACACTAGATTACTAACATGACAAACACGGTAACTCAACTTTATCAAGTGGAATGATTAATTTTTTTTATTTTTTATTTTATAAGGGTAATATTAATTTCACTCAAAAGTATCTTTCGTTTTAGTTGTGTTTATTAGTTCATCATTAGGTCTATTTCTACTAAGTAGACATTAATAAAATTACTGGGTCTGATACCAATTGTTTAATAAAAATCAAGTTCCCATCCTCCCATTAATACATCCTTTCTTAATGTTTTAATTTAAATGCGGACTACTAAATATATTCATTTATTATCTCATCAAACTTCGTCAATAGATGGATTAAATCAAAATTCTCTAAAAATAAATGACAAGGACATAAATAACCTCCAATAATCATTAATTGCTTCTAGGAACTAAGTGAATTAGTCCTAGCACTTAGATTAATAATACCTCATTATTTTATTTATCATCTAATTGAAGTGTGGTTAAACTATTTTGACCACCGGTCAATTAAATCCATAATGAAAAATTCTCCTATAAAATTTAGCATGGAGTTGCCTAGATTTAGGTGGCTAAATAATCTCATATAGGCAAATTAACGTATAATGTTATTGTAAGTTCTGAAGCAATCGATCCACATAATAAACTTTCAATTTATAAACATCACAATTAACGTTTCCTATAATCAATTATAAAATATGAGTATAAGTAAGAAATTAATCTATGGATAGGTTAATATATTTATATAATTAACTATATATATATATATATATATATATATATATATATATATATATATATATATATATATATATCTAAGTCTCTTCATTAGTTTAAAGAGAATATTTAAAAACATGGGAGTAATTATTATTTTCTAATTAACCTTACTAATACCAAGCTCATACAACCTAATTAAATCCTTATAAAAAATGAACCCTACCCTCCACTCCATTTTACTACCAAATTATTTTATTGCCCTAACCCTAATTTCGGGCTAGGGCATAACTATTAATATTTTATTTATATATATATTTTTTTGTGTTGAGGATGTTGTGTGTGCATGTTTTGTTGCAGGGCCGAACGAGGAGCGGCGGCCGTGGAAGTCCTCTGCGAAAGGAAGGAGGAGCAAAGGGGGGGGAAGTGAAGGAGGGAGCGGAGGGCGCTGACGGCTCCACCTGAATGCCACCGAAAGCCCCAAAGGGGAATCCCGACTACCCACTGTGGCTTCCCACAGTGGCGGCCCAAGCCGCCATCGGCCCACTCCCCGAAACCCTACGATAGCAATTCTTTTTTTTTCTTTATTTTTTTTAATTTATATATATATATATATATATATAATATATATATATATATATATATATATATATATATATATTTATATGAATATATCTATTTAAATATATTAAGTATATAAGTATATCTGTTTATGTAAACATATATATGCATATATATTTATATATATAGTTATATTGCCTAATCAAATGTAGTTTAAATATAATCATAAGTATATATTTTATACATTCAATGAACAAGGACAATTAGAGTTAACATTCCATGTATTTGATATATATATATATATATATATATATATATATATATATATATATATATATATATATATATATATATATATATATATATATATATATATATATATATATATATATATATATATATATATTTGTTTATATTTTTTTTTTACAAATATTTAGCTAACAGAATTTAATAGCTTAACCAGCAGTTGTATAAATACGTTATTATTTGTAATAGATAGACCCTTTAAATTTGATTTACTTCTGCAACAAGAGTAAATAACAGGATTAAATAACCTTTAAACATCAACTATAGAACTATGAATTTATTTAAATCAAATAACTAATTACTCCAGATTTCTATTTTTGCAACTAAGTAAATTCCAGAAATCGATAAAATTAACAGCAACCTAACAAATCCAAAATTTATTAAATTAAATCCATAGAAGTAATTATAACTACATTAGGTTTTATTTCTGCAATTATATATATGATTTTATTTCCTGCATCTATATTTATCTGGAATCCGTAAACTTAAATCATGAAATTTGAAATTTAAACTGCAATTTTTATTTATTTATTTATCCACAACAACATGCAAACAACCATTAATCCCTTTCTTTATTTCCTGGATTTATTTCACATACATAAAAGGGTAAAATAAATTTAGTTGCTTTCCCACATTATTAATATACTCAACAATAATTAAATTCAGAAAACAAACTTTAGGAAACTGTTCCAGAATTATTCTTTTCATCTTTTGCAATGTAACAAATAACTATTACATTTTTAGGAATTACTTTAAAAGACACTATAGTCATTTTACAAATAGGTCACTCAACTATTATAATGAAGACAAAATAGCAACATATTTCCAAATGTATTCTGCAACAAATAACTTCATCGAGTTTTCCACTCGTTCCTAATCTCTTTCTTCCAACAACCAACAAATAAGATCAAAGGTATGACCATGGAGTGCTCACCTCCCAGCCTAGGCTAACTGGTAGCCACCCCCGAGCTCAGAGAACCAAGCCCTAGATAGGTAACAAACATGCAAACACAAAGACAGAATACACACAAACTCAAAACACACTCCCAAACCCGGGCTACACTACACCACACATTGGTGTTGTCTTGTCAAGGGTGGTAGTGGACCAAGTACCCTGAGGAGACTGCAAGTATGGCAAAACAAATAGCCATCTCATGGAAAACTAAAGCATATAGCCACCTCATGGAAAACCAAATACAACAAGTATAACAAAATCAACCCTTTATTCCTTATGCCCCTCAAGGCATTCATGCCTTATTTCCCTCCTTATGACCCCCAATGCATAAACAAGCCATGCAGCAAGGGTCACATAAATTCCCTTGTGATCGCTCTCATAACGAGAGTCTCTCACTTGAGGGTTGTCACTTCTACCACCCACAAGATCCTCCTCTCTCCCAAAAGTAGGAGATCTTGATCACTCCCAAACACACATACAAAGTATAAAACAAAATACCAAATAAATTTCCAAGAGAACATGCACGAAAATAAATCTTTTTCACAAACATTACTTACAAACACATGCAATAAGAAATCCATTATATGATGAATACGACCAACCTTAATCTGCCCAAAGGTAGGTTAGTTTTGTTGAGGATGAGCAGCCCAATTCCACAGTTCTTCCCTTCCAACCCTTAGCTAAAATTCTCAAACCAAAATTCCATCTCTTTCTTTACAAAATACTTTTTGTCTCCAAAAATGGAGAGTGGTTGATTACCCTCAAATTTTCAAATTCTTGCTTAAGAAGCTCCTTCTCTCAGTTCTCACAAGTTTCTAAAAACTAAAAAGGTAAGTCAAAATGGGATAGAGAACTCTCATTCCGAAAAGGAAAGTTTACAACTAGGTTCAATCTTCTAATTTCAATTTTCGCACAACTCAGAAAAGTCAAATTTTAGGGTGTCTAAAAGGTCACTTAGGAGTAGAAACTTGCCTAAAATTACCCCTAACCCTTAGGTATACCTTATGGGCTTTAGGAAACCCTATTAAACTACCCCTAGGTGTTCATTTAACCCATTTTAAACCCCTCTGAAGTTTATTTTCGGGTCAAACCTATGTTGACCACCCCAAAGATTCTTTACCCAAGGTATTTATGACATCGTGTTACATTAATTGAAAAAGCTATAGTCGAACACTTTCCCACCAAGAGACAAAATAAAAATTTAAACTTAAATCCACATGTGTCAAGTGACACAAAGAAAACACTTTTAAAATTTAATACATGAAATCGTCTCTTGTGGATTTTACACAAATCAATTAAATAACACTTAACACACATGGAGCATATACTATTATGAATAAAATACAACACAAACGGGGTGTTGTCTCTTCAAATAGATAACCCTTGGCTTACGAACATACATAGGTCTAGGTTTGGTTCTTCATAATATTTCCATGGTCACATGAATAATTCCTGCGCAACTCGATTTACACATTAGTACTTCCAAATAATCTCATATAATATAAAACACATGAATAATAATCCACTTCAAACATTCTGCATACAATGTACATTTATCAATCAATACATCTTTCATCCAAATAACTCCACATAACAATTATCGTAATTCACATAATTTTGATCCATACATTAAAGCATGCATTCCTATTTCTATCATCATAGTAAAGTCCTGCAAATCCAATAATGACATACCTCCTCTCAAATTTATCCTATTCTAGAATCATATAGAGTTCTGTATCTATAAAGCATATAAATGAAGCATCAACATTCATCAGTGTTACCCAATCACAGAATTATATAAGTTCTACATCCAGACATAGCTGACATACGTTAAATCAAGATTATCTAATCAATGGATCTTTTAGGATTCCAAATTCATAACACATCAAAATGTACACCACCAGGTGCAATAACTCTATAACTTGGTTCAATTACTTTTCTCACCAATCTATCTGTCTAACACAGTCTATTCTTTTGAATTATAAAGCATTTATTAATAGGGTCAAACCTGGTCAACTAAGTTAATCAAAGCTTGGTTTGGGGAAGGCCTTACATACATTTACTTATTCATTATTCATTTTGCTTATTTGTTTATTGTTTATTTATTTATCTTCTTTATTGTTTATTTATTTATCTTATTTATTGTTTATTTATTTATTGTTGGGTTATTTATTGTTTATGTAATTATTTATTGTTTTGATTATTTATTTATTTATTTGTTATTATTTTTGTACCTACCCCTTATTATGATTGGACCTCTTGGGAGTTGTGATTGTGAGGATATTATTATTTAATTATTTATTTATTTATATAATTTGTGGTTTATATTTAATTGGAACATTTATTTATAATGCCTTTGATTTATTTTATTGGGATTTAATTTATTATTATTGTTTATTATATTATTATTACATTCTCTTGTTACTAATTGAGTAATTAAATATTATGTTTATACCCACCCTATTATTTTATTGGTTGAGTTTTGAGGTTAAGTAAATAATATTATTTAATATTTTTACCTCGAATTTGGGTAGGGTTGGTATGATTAATAATATTTTTAATTATTTTGATGTCAGCCATGATGGGTTAGGGTTTTGCATTAATTTTTATATATTGAGTTTTCTGAGTTTTGTTGGGAGTGGGCTAGCTAGTGATGATTTTAATTATTGCAAAATTCATGATTTGGCTTGAGTTTGTATTTGGAGTTGGAGCTTGGATTTGGGATTGCGCTTCATCAAATTTCATTGTCCATTTTTTGCTATTACCAGGTTAGACGGTTTATCCTTCTTTGCAATTGTTTTCAAAAAGCTTGTTTAGAAAATATTGTCTAGGGGAAATTTTGGGTTACTAAGAAGTTTGAAATGAATCAATTATAAATGTGTTGATTAGGATTATTGTATTCTTTGGTTTAAACTTTTGGCAAATGCTTGCTGTGAATTTTTGGGCATATGAGAGTTGCTGGTATCGCGAAAATGTTGTTTAGTCTGTTATGTATTCTACAATAATTGTTGTATGTGCGACAGAACCCTGTGTAAACATCATAATTTCGCAAAAATGTTGTTTAGTCTGTTATGTATTCTATAGTAATTGTTGTATGTGTGATATAACCCTATGTAAGTGTCACAGTGTCATGAAAATATTGCTTAGTTCATTATGTATTTTGTAGTAATTGTTGTATGTGAGACAAAACCCTATGTAAGCATCAGAGTGTCGTGAAAACATTGTTTAGTCTGTTATGTATTCTGTAGTAATTATTGTATGTGCGACAAAACTTTGTTTAAGCATCACAGTGTAGCGAAAGCGTTGTTTAATCTAGTATGTGTTATGTGGTAATTATTGTATGCGCTACAGAACCTTGTGTGAACGCTACAGTGTTGCGAATGCGCTATTTAACCTGCTAGATGTTATGCAGTAACTATTATATGTACGACAAAACCCTGTGAATATGTTGTAGAGTGTCATAAACACACTATTTGATTTTGTACTACTGTTTTGGTTTTTTGAGTCACATTTTTTGGGTTTGTTTTTTATACCAGAGGCTATTGTTGGTATCCTTGTGATTCTTAGAATTGTATATTGATCAGATTTGGTTATTTTTATTGTGTTTAATCTCCAGCAAGATGTATCTTGCCTTTCTTTTGAGGATGTATTGTATTAGCTCCAGCAAGATGATATATTCCTTGATGTGGAGGATTGCTTGTGATGGCTCCAGCAAGATGAGCATGCCTTGTTGTTGAGGAATATATATTGATTTGGCTGAGAAAGAGGGTAATTCCTTGCTATTGTTTATTGAATTAATTTGGTTTAATGTTAAGGCTCTTGATTTATCTTGTTGGCTTAATGGCTCTTTTTTATGCTTTAGATTTGTGTTTGTGCATGTCAATGTTATTTGTGATTCAGTTATGCGAGCCTCCTTTTTGTTATTGTGATTTATGTTTCACCCTGAGGTCTTGGTCCATGGTTAGGGGGAGTGGGATTTTGCATGTGTAGGACTAGGGTCATGAGTAATAGGCTTCTAAGAGGTTCCTTGTAAGTATGCTTAGGATCTAGACCTGTCATGGAACCACATGGAGAGTTTTCTTTAAATTTGCAAGTGATAACCATAATAATTAATTAGTGGGTTGGGTAATTAAGACTCACTTAATAAGATAATAATTTAGTTTTTGGCCCCTCATGGCCCTTGAGTAGAGTCTCGGGATGAGCTTGGGAAGACCATAGAGGTGGTTAACCAAACTCGCTTGATTGGCTCCAAGGTTGAGATGGTTCCACATGTCTATCAGGGTGTGGCTTGGACCCTTCTATTGTGAGGGTAGAATGTGATGTCACTCTTTCTCTACATGTGTCCATGATCCTTATGCCTTGATTGTTGGTACGCCTCTAGGAGTTTTAAGCTTTCAATTTAGCCTTGTATGATGACTTGGTTTATTGCATTTGTATTTATTGTAGTGTCTTTGTCCTTTGGTTGTTAGGTGTCAACCTAGGTCTAGAGTGTGTGCGGGACCTTATGTCATCTCCTAGCACGGGGGGTGATTCATATTGGTTCCACATGGTTGGGTGGTTTGATGTCTTCTTCCATTGGGATATTCCTCTTCTTGGATGATAGCGTGCGTGGATTGGATTCTTGAATTCTTCCTCATGTGAATATTCTTTGGAGCTGATTTTTATGCACTTGGAAAAAGAAACATTGTATCATTATGCTTTGCATTTGTAAAAGAGATTATGTACCCTTATGTTATGTATCTTCATATGGATGTTGATATAATTGAGAAAGGGATGATATAATAGTTAGGTGAAGTTATTATGGTACATTCATTTAAGTATTGAATATTCATTATGCAATTTTAGATTGAGTTCTATGTGGATAAGAAAGAGTTAGTGTGTATGCATTTGTATTGTATTGAAATTGTAAGATGGGATTGTATGTATAATCTTACAAAAATTAAATTGGAAGAATAGTAGTTGTTCTTATAGATCTTGTTTAAGAAATGAAAATTATCTAGATGAAATGAATTATGTTACTTAGGTAAATGAGCTAGTTATCTTAGAGATATGTAATGGAACTTGAAAGAATAATTCTAGTCCTATAGAAGAGAATGGTTATACAAACTATGACGCTTTTATGATGAATGAAAGAATGGATATTAGGAGTATTTGCTTTGGTAGTTTCTAAAAGAATCCAAAGAGTATGCTAAGTGACTAAATTATACAAATGTGTTAAGGATTTATTATAGTTGTATGGAAAGTAAATGGATAGATGGATAATAGAATATGATGTTCTAAGATGGATATATGATGTGTTAGGTTTTTGTCAAGTAATGATGTTGAGATACACTAGGGAATAGATTTGCATTGTATGAGTCTATATAGAGATTGTGTTAATAATTAAATGGTCATTTTGCTTGCATAATATGATTCTATGGATATGTTCATGTTGATTTATGCATTCATGTAAATTGTTAATGGTGCATTGATGAATATTGGTCGTAATGTTGCATTAATGGAATGTTAGAAATAGCATAGAAGTAATAGTTACCTTTAAAGAAAAGAAAAATAATCTCTTTTTGTTAGTAGATTTTAGTTTATTTCTCTAGGGTATTTTGGCAAGCATTACAACAATGGATACAATGGTCTATAGAGCCCCCCTCTCTAACTTAATTTTTTATGAAGGATAAAGATAGAAGAAGAGAAAGAAGAATTTGAAAGTGTGTTTGTGATGTTCAAGGCACCCATGAGAATTTTAGGATGAAGAATACAATTATATTTTAAAATAGAAGTGTAGCCAAGAAAATTGAAGGCAAAAGGGTTTGAATATTTGTAGGCATGAAGTTCCTAGAACTCATTAAATTTCTGAATTATGTTTATTGTTGAAATCATTCATAAATGTTACTATTCTAGAGGAATTTTATTGTATGAATGTATATATGAAGGTTGAAATAAATATAAGTTTCAGATTATATTTCCATATAGTGTTTTGGGTGGGATATTAAGGCTACAAATTGGGTAGTTTGATAAGACCCCCAATCTTGATTGCATCATGTACCTTGACAAGTTCTCAATGCAAGGTGTTAAGATGGTGTTCTAGACCCTTTGCTGGGTAATTGGGGCATTGAATGGAAAAGCGGGACAACTTTCAAATTTGAATTTTGGTCCAATAAAACTTCAAACTCATAACCTCTGCAACACTTCAATGTTAGTAAGCTTACTTTATATATGGTGTGCTTAGTCAATCTGGAGGTGTTAGTTATGGAGTACTTTCTCTTATCTAACAACCGATTCTGGTTTTTGATATTAAGTAGCTGGATGCTCTATTTAGTTTTTGATTAGTGCTGTCAGTGTGTTGACAATGGTAATTTTGCTTATGGCTGCCCTCTAGGCATTGTAACTAAGGGAAAGCACCCTTGTTTTTTGTTTCTTTTAATATCAAAAATATTATGCAATTTGTACAACACACCTTTTCTAGCATGAATGTTGTCCTATTGAAGAGAGAATCTAGGTATATTATGTAATTTATATTTTCTTGAAATCAATACAAGCTTGTTCTCTTTTTGGTGGTGAATTTTTATCTAAATCAATTTTCCCTTGTATGTTAGGGTTCTCTTTGTATGAGTAATATTTTAGTTTACATAATATTATATTGTTTCCTATATTATTATTAATTTATGGTTCATTATGAAACTATAATCATATTTGATTATGAAGTTAAATGCTCTATCAAAGCCATTAACAATAAATTTATCAAAATTTAATATCAGATCCTTGTTTGGTTTTACTAGAAGTGGCGAACATGTTTCTTTGTGTTGTGTTGTTTATTGGTTACAATGGGAATATTTTGTGATTTAATGGAAATTATATTTATGTTTAAAGAATAATATCCATCACATTTAGAACAAGAATAAGAATGGGAAATTAGGTTCTTAACCATTGGTTTCATTACAATATGATTCACTATAAACATAAAATATGAATGGATTTTAACTTATCATTTCCCAAATGATCACTACTTTAGCAACATTCCATATATTCAAATAGATGACACATAACAATATACTAGGCATAATTATTGCTTTATATGAATAGGAATAGTATTTCCTAAACAAGGAGGAGTACCCTCCCAAAACTAATGGTTGATTCACTATGCTTCTTTAATGTATCACACCTTAAGAATTTTCTACCACCTAGTCTATTAACATAATAGATGTGGAGAAAACTTTTAAAATATAACATTTGATAAAAACACATTTTTGCAATATAGTTGATATAATCCCGAAGACTAATTTAGCAGAAGAGACATTTATATTAGATATATTTATGTGATGGAACTACTAGAACTCTTTGTCAATATATATAAAAAGAATATGAAATGAATAAAGAACATGAATCTATTTACAAGTAAAAAAAATATTAGCGATATGAACTATAGTTAGAACACCATTAATATGATAGCCTTGCACAAGCTATCTTTGTGTGTGTACATATATACATACATACATACATACATATGTATGTATGTATGTATGTGTAAAGTGGAAAATTGGATCCTAGTGACTCCCCACCTAGGAGAGAGAAAGGAAGCCACTAGGATGATTTTCACTTGGGAAGAACTTTACATTAAAAAGAGGGGTTGAATCCACTAGATCCAAATCCAAAAGAGATAGGGATCTAAACACTAAGTGGATTGCAAGTGGTTGAAGTGTGATTTACCCTCTTTTGTAAATGAGAAAGTTGACTTGTTGACTATGTGGAAAAGAGAGGGGAAATGAGTGAAATGAGGAGCTACCGATTCGGGATAACGCTATAACTTTGGAACTGAGATAATTAAATTGACGTGGATCTACCCTGCAAATTTGGGGAAAAGTCGGTTGGACCATGGCGAGAATGTACATGGTCCGCCATAAAATCCGCAAAACAAAAAGGGTTCTTTCATCTCTGCAAATGAAGCCCAAGCTTGCAATTATAGCTGTGCACCTGCAACCTACACACATAAAAGAGAAGAAAGGGGGGTTGTGGATGGGAGTTTTACTCAGTCAAACCCTGGTTGAGGAATCAACCTAGAAAGAAAGTAATTGCAAATGCTTGAATGTAAACAATGGAGATGTATACCTTGTAGATCTTAAACTTGTTGATGATGATTGCTTTGCTTCTTGAATGTAACCACAAATATTATATGAAATGGTATGTAATGTTACAAAACCCTAACACACACACATGCTTGCAAATGAATATTGTAATGTTGCTCCAATGGATGAATGAAGAAGACTTGAATACTTAAATACTTGATGATGACCTTGAGATATTTTATCTTCTCCTTATGCTCTCTACCCCTCTATGTGCTATCCATCCACTCATCATTCGTCCATGAATGACGGTATTGAATTCCCTTTTATACATGCCTCAAGGATTAACTTTCAACCACCGAAGGCCGACAAACTGGAATAACAAACCCCGAAGAGAAGAAGTGCATAGGAGATCGGGCAACCCACAAATAGGAGCACCCTAGGAGATGGGGACAGGGGCACCATGCCACTGTCCTAGGGGGACAAGGGTGCCACTCCCTTGTTCTAGGGGGGACAGGGGTGCTATGGCCCTGTCCTGCCCTATTTTGGGGCCCGGACAGAGTCAAAAGCAGACACAAGACATGAAGGAGGAAGAGAGAAGTGTTAGAAATGTAGAAATAGGTCTCAGTTAAGAAAGTAGATGTTGTCACCAAGCCGAGGACCCCAAATATGGTTAAAATTGTAGGGGTCACAATTATATGACACTACATTTAGCCCTCACTTTAGCGGGAGTATGGCTTACACCACTACTATGAGTAAAGTAGAAGAAAGAGAGATGAAGATGAGAGATGCAGAGCAAACACCACAAGGAGTACAAGACATCACTAATATTGAAGAGAAAAAAGTCCCCAATCTTAGGGTCTTAACTCATGCCAACATATGCAAGAGCATACAAAACAAAAAGGCACAAGACACAAAAAAAACAAAGACAAAGTGCAAAAAGACACATAACAAGAACAAGACACAAGATGAAAAACTAACTAGCGGAAGAGATCTCGAGCTCAGATGTCTCAACAACTAATCAGGACACAAAGACCAATGCCATCGCATAAACATGAGTGATCACATAAAAGAGAAAATATGACATCACCCATGAACTATCAATAGTAAAACTATGAGTTGATGAGAAGAAGAAGAGAGAGAACATGAATACATGCCTTGCTGATCCATGAGAAGAAAAGCGGAAAAGAAAGAAACGATGGACGTATCGCCCCTAGAGCTTGCCTAGGTGATCCATGTAAAGAGATAGAGTGAGAACTCCATTAGTTCCACTCAACCTCATGTGTGTGCAAGTCAGGTTCAAAGCGCCTCATAGGAGTATATGCCCAAGTACGTGACAACCTATATAGAATGTATAGTACAAGTATTAAGAAAGGTGTGATATCTCTCTCTAAGAGACCATGCTCTGGTTCCGAGAATAATCACCTCGCATAAGAGAAAAGTGGCGTCATCTCGCTCTAAGAGACCGTTCTTTGGTTTTGAGAATGACCCACTGTACAAGAGAAAAGTGACAACATCTTTCTCTACGAGGTTTTCCCCTAGTTCCAAGAATATCTCACTATTCAAGAGAAAAAGAAGTGAAGACATCTTGCTCTAAGAGACCATGCTCTGGTTCCGAGATTGACCCATTGTACAAAAAGTGATGACATCTTTCTCTAAGAGGTTTTCCTCTAGTTCCAAGAATGTCCCACTGTTCAATGCATGAGAGAAGTACAATACAAAGGAGCAATGTGGGTGGCCCCCCTTAAGATGTCAACATAGGCTAATGTTGATATCTTAAAGAAATTAGAACAAGGATATCTACCTTCATCATAAAGAAGATATTCGCTATGCAACAATGTCATAAATCCAAGCAAGAGAGGGAATACTCTTCAAGAAAGGATAAGATAACTGACAAGAGATATCTTGTTGTAAGTGTAAAGGTGATCCTTGGAGGAGAAGAGATCTTTGTTCAAAAGACATCTACCCCCAAGAGGTGTTGTTTTAGACAAATATAACATCTTCTAGAACAAGAAAAGGAAAGAACAAGAATGCAATCCTTCCTCCTATTTCTAGGTGAAAGGGATTCTTGGTAAGGGATGAATCACGTTTATCCCCTGAATCACGTTTATCCCCTAGAGGAATGGTTGGATTTATCATAGATGTACATAACCAAGTGTAAAAGAGGTCGTAGTCAAGGATTAAAACTTCTTGTATAAGAGATAATCCTTAAGCCAATAACCAACAATTCTATTAGAATAACCGGTGGACAACTGAGAGGGGGGGTGAATCAGTTGTCAATAGATTATATTAATCAAACCACTTTATAACCTTTAACCAGAGCATATAAACATTGAACACCAGAATAGCAGAAATAGATACCAGTAAGCAATAAAACTTAAGAATGAAATAGAGAATTAACACAATGCAATCATACCACATAACACCATGATTTGTACGTGGAAAACCTGGTAAAGGGGAAAACCACAATGGGAAGCCTACCCACAGTCAGATAATACTTCTGCAAAAAGTATGTGATACAATAAGGGGCCTACACATGCAAGAAGGCACACTGTCTAGAGCATACTGCTCATTACAAAGGAGTCTCACTGACTACAAAGAGGTTATAACCACCTCAATATAATTGGACAACAATCCAGAAGAATGAACTACTAATGATAGCATCTACCATGCCTAGTTACAGTCCCGGTTAAGCTCAATATAGGAGGCCTTTGACATCCTACATAAACTCAATTTGATCACCTATGATCGACCAAATCTCCTCTGCATATGATATTTCATTCCATGACCAATACCACCACCACGATCTACAATGAGATCTTACATCAATTTATACAAACCCTAAGGCCTAAACCAGTTAGGTCGGCCACCTAAAATATATTACAATAAGATCATTACATATATCCACATTACAATGATATAGCATGTCGGCTTTAGAACAGAAAAATATTAACCAATCCATAAATCATCCGAGTAACATGTAGGGAACACATAACATGATACCGGTCCATATCCTGGACCCAAGTAGATTCACCATGCCAAAGCGATGTCTCCAATCAGTCAAGGCACGAACAAAGATCACCTTTTGTATCCTGAATTCCATCTAGAAGCTGCACCAACACCACCTATGCATCCTGTCAAAGATTCTTAGTAAAAGCTCTGTCTATAAAACCTTAAACCCTTATCGGTATAGGCTTACTAGAGTGTATGATAGCATTTGATCATCAAGTCAATACCAATTGACCAAAACATACTCTAGAAACATGCAACACATCAAACCAAATATATTCCATTGATCCAAACATGTCGGTAGTATCCAACTGATAGTCCCTTCTGTCGATAACACTAGTTCTTCTATCGGTAACCAAAATCTGTCTACTAGTAACCAATCATAACAACTCATGTTGACATTAATGACAAAACATCAATGCAACACATAATCAATTCCTTCATATTGCCAACATAATTCTACACAAGGAATGACATCGAGTAATAGAACTCACATCATCCACTTAATAGGGAAAAGTGGATCCCTAGAGAAAGAGAGAGAGAAGGATCATTGCCCCCCAAGATAAGGGACAATGATAAGAGCTTACACAACCTACTAGAGAGAGATTAAATGTAAGAAAATGTGCAATGAACTTACATGAACACATGTAAGAAAAGACATTAGTAAATGTAAAATACACATCTCAAGAAGTGGTAATCTTTGGAAAGAAGAGAGAAAAAGCATCATATATTCCCCAAGGGGGATTAGTCATAAAAGCATACCATTGTACGAAATTATAATCACATATGAAAAATGCAGCCCCTAAAAGAAATGATGATACATGAGAAAGAAAGAAAGGGGAAGGAGTGAAAATCCTTGCCCCCCAAGTGAGGAGAACAAGGAGAAATGTTACACATTTTCTGATGGTGATTAGTTTCAAGAGATATTTTGTCCTAGTGGAACAAATCCTTTCAAGGAAGGGAGACATACTTCTCAAGAGATCATTCCCTGCTAAGGGGCATATCATACTTGCTAATAATTGAAACCATAGAAGAGGTAAGATTTCCAAGAGAATGAAGGAAAGAGAAGAAGTGCAGTACTCATTAAAGGTGCCCCTCTCCAAGCAAAGAGAAAAAACAAAGAACAATTATATTCTCACATAAGAATAACCCTATGCAAGAAAAGAGATCCAATAATCAGTAATGCATAAAGATAGAGATAAATGTATAGAGAGAAGAAGAAAAAGGACTTCATGTTGCTGCCCCAAAGTATGTTAAAGTGAAACAATACCACCACTAATGATAAAGATTCCCCATGAAATGGGCTAATTATGCCATAGGGTGAAGAGCAACATGAAGGGAAAATAAGTGCTAAGGCACGTTGTTTTTACCAAGAAATACAACTAGATCCTCTATGAGACAAATGTGTGCAAGATCATATTGTAATTGAATAAATTTCTTAAATGCATAACATTTCCCAATAGAATATGAATATAAATCATGAAAAATGCAATATTCTATACCTGTCACTTGCTGAAGATTTTTGTTTTTATTTTGAGGAGGAAAGGAAATGTTCTTGTCATATTTCAATCTCCAATAGATTCTTGCAGCTAATCTGTCGGGATAGTAAATATCGTCTTCTCATGAAGAAGAGGGTTTGTTAGAAGGAGTTTCATTATCTACAATTCTAAATTTACCACTTTCTATGCCACCTTGAATGGATTTTTGAAAATCAGGGCAATCATCAGCTTTATGGTCATGAGTTTGATGAAATGAAAAAAAATGATGCTTTGAAGAAGAAGAATTCTTGCGGGCTCTCTTGATTTGTTGTTTATGAAGCTAATCTTTAAAGTTTTGAAGTCTAAGGAATTTGTCAATAGAAAGAGAAGTACCACTTCCTAGGCCTCTTGTAGTAGTTTGTGTAGGAGGATTTATAGGGACACGAATTCCATGCTCAAATTTCCCAATTCCTTGTCCTTTGAAACCTTGTTTTATAATTATATGACAACCACGACTATAAGAATGTTGCAATTGATTAGATGGAGGAATATGATCATGAATTTATTTGAAATCTGATGTGTAAGGAGGTAGAAAAGAATTTGTAGAAGAAGGAGGAGTATCATGTGAAAAGAGAATCTCTTTGCCTTTATCAAGCTTATCCTTTTTGGAAGATTGGGGAAGAACATCTTCATCATCTAAAAGCTCATTTTTATTGATTTCTATGCGAGGGGAAAGTCATGAATAAAATGCATGACATCATCCTCCCTACATAGACTTCGATATTGAAGATAGGTCCTGGGAGAATAAGGAGGATCTAAAGATGTAAGAATGTTGATGTTTTCATATTGCCCCCCTTGCTCAAGGGTATTTGTATGAGAAGAAGATGGATCCATATTACTTTCCAATGCTTGCTCTCTTGTAGAAAGATCATTGGGTAGAGCATTAGATCTCATTTCTTTCACACAAGATACCCTAGGAGAGGTACAAAGATTAGGATCTCTAGGTTTAGGATCTACAAAAACTTTAAGGTTATTAACATAGGAAATGCACGATGTTAACAACATCACCATAATGCAGCATAAATGACATGAAGGCTTGAGATCTAATAATTTGGAAATCCTAACAACACAATATGACTGAGTGCTATGAAGAAAGAGAAGCAATAGGAAATGGAAGAAACTCTTATCCGACACATGATAAATATATGCAAAAATTAATGTAATCACATGTGAAAGAGCAAGTAAATCCAATTTATTAATTGCCATCAAAAGTCTCTTAAGTGAAATCTTAATTTGCTGGAAAAGCAAATCTAAAATTAGGACCTTTTTATGAAAATTAATTTTAAGATATGAATTTGATGAAATTTTAATTTGTATTCAACCTTAGAGAGTGTTAAAATTGATAAAGTACACTAATTTTTTGGATCTAAGCAGAAAAATACAATCAATTTTGTCTCCCAAAATTTCAGGAAAAAAGTCGAGGATAGTGGCGGGAACGCACATGGTCTGACCATCTTTTTCAAAAAATTTCAGGGATGATAGAGATTATGATTTTTATGCGGAATCCAAAAAAACAACCGATTTGGAGATGTCTAGATCAGTCAAACTTGCAGTCAAAGGTCGAAAATGAAAAGATCTTAAAAATTAGGGTTTTATGATTTAACCACTGAATTTTTAGAATAAAGAGACATTTGAATTGGAATTTTGAAATAGAAATAAGATCCGAAACAAGCAATTAAAATTTTACACTTCACAAGCTTAATTTTCTCAAAATAAAAAATTAGGGTTTTATGCAATTAACCTCTAAATTTGCAAATAGATCAAACTTGAAAATAAAAATTTGAAATTCAAATTGCAATTAATCAGATCTAAGGATGAGAAATTAGAATTAATGTGTAAGACACCGAGTTCACCAAAATGTAAAGTGGAAAATTGGATCCTAGTGACTCCCCACCTAGGAGAGAGAAAGGAAGCCACTAGGATGATTTTCACTTGGGAAGAACTTTATATTCAAAAGTGGGGTTGAATCCACTAGATCCAAATCCAAGAGAGACAAGGATCTAAATACTAAGTGGATTGCAAGTGGTTGAAGTGTGATTTACCCTCTTTTGTAAAGGAGAGAGTTGACTTGTTGACTATGTGAAAAAGAGAGGGAAAATGAGTGATGAGTGAAATGAGGAGCTACCGATTCGAGATCATGATGTAAATTTGGATCTAAGCTAATTAAACTGACACGGATTTTCCCTGCAAATTTAGAGAAAAGTTGGTAGGACCATGGCTGGAATGTACATGGTCCACCACAAAATTCGTGAAACGAAAGGGGTTCTTCTATCTTTGTAAATGAAGCCCAGACCTGCAATTACAGTTGCGCACTTGCAACTTACACACAAAAAAGAGAAGAAAGGGGGGTTGTGGATAGGGGTTTGCCTCAGTCAAACCTTGATTGAGGAATCAACCTAGAAAGAAAGTAATTGCAAATGCTTGAATGTAAACAATGGAGATGTATACCTTGTAGATCTACAACTTGTTGATAATGATTATTTTGCTTCTTGAATGTAACCACAAATGTTATATGAAATAGAATGTAACATGACAAAACCCTAACACACACATTTTTGCAAATGAATGTTGTGATGTTGCTCTAATGGATGAATGAAGAAGACTTGAATGCTTAAATGCTTGATGATGACCTTGAGATCTTGTATCTTCTCCTCATGCTCTCTATATGTCTATGCGCTAGCCATCTGTTCATCATCCATCCATGAATGAGGGTATTGAATTCCCTTTTATACATGCCTCAAAGATTAACTTTCAACCACTGAATATTGACAAAGTGGAATAACAAACCTTGAAGACAAGAAGTGCATAGGAGATTGGGCAACCCACAAATAGGTATAGAGTCAAAAGAAGACACAAAACATGAAGGAGGAAGAGAGAAGTGTTCGAAATGCATAAATAGGTCTTGATTAAGGAAGTAGATGTTGTCGCCAAGGTGAGGACCCGAAATGTGGTTAAAATTGTAGGGTCACAATTTTATGACACTAAATTATGTATGTATGTATATATGTATGTATTTGTGTGTATACATGTATATATACATAAACACATACATACATACATACATACATACATACATACATATATGTATATATATACATACATGTATGTATATATACACATATCTAAATACATACATACATACATACATATATATATACATATATCTAAATACATACATACATACATATATATGTATGTATGTATGTATGTATTTAGATATATGTATATATATATATATGTGTGTGTGTGTGTGTGTATATACGTACATGTATATATGTGTGTGTGTGTGTATGTACATATACATACATACATACATATATATTTGTGTGTGTATAGACATGTGTATACATACATATATGTATGTATGTATACATGTATGTATATATATGCAATGCCCTGCCAGGAAACCCCGAAGGGATTAAACTAAAACACTTGAAAAGAGTGTAAATAATTTTTTTTAAAACTTTAATAAACTAAAAGATGCATTAAGATAAACATTGCATTTAATTTGCACAAACGAAAGACTTAACTTAACTCCTAAAGGGTTTCCCAACATGATTTACATAATTAAACTAAACATTGCTTAACGTTAATTAATCCACTTAAGATGAGTTAATCATAAAGACTCAATTACTCTATACAATGATTGTTTCATACAACTGCATGTGATATCATTAACATTCCTTTGTTTCATTCATGATGATTCTTTCCATTGCATCATCAGTGATTCTTATAAAAGATATACATTTAACCATCTAATTCTCATCAATGCATTGCTTTTACATTTCAAGATTGAAATAATATTACATTGCACTTATTCACTAAGTCTCATAAGAACACATAATATTTACATTAAAATTACATGTTTCCATGAAGGCATACATAATAAGTAATACAACTGAACATATAAGGTCCAAGATATACAAAGAATGATCCAAGATGATAAATAGGATCCAACTGGAAATACGAGATGCTCAAATCCAAAAGAGCAACTGGAACACCTGTGAAGCCAACTCCTACAAGAAGGAACAAACATGCCCAATGGAAAGTGGCACTACCACCCGACCATGTGGCTCAGAAAGAACCACCCCACCATGCTAGGAGATAGAAATAAGACCCACTAGCAACCTAACAAGGTATGCACACATGGTCTCAACATGAAATCAGGTAAACTCATATAAAGCATACACTCAAAAACATGACTCCACAATTAAACTCGAGGTGATATCAACAAGGATACACACTAGTGACCATAAGGGAAGAGTGTCATCACATAGATTGGAATGGTTATCCTGGCAGGCCTCCATAGGCCTTGACCCCCATCTTGGGTTATCTTGGTAGCCTCTCCCAAACTCCCAGCCCCATCCAAGACTCATACGGACCCAAACAATCCTTTCCTGAGGACAAGGTTGTAGGTTTTCCATTCCAGGCCTTCCCACTGCATCCTGAGTCTGTTCTAGCACTCAACCATGAATGGGGTACAATTATCTTAATTAATGTTTTAGCTACCCAAACCCCTAATATATTATTAGGTTATCACCTACTTATCCAACTTTTGAGGGGTTATCCTGCTAACCTCTTTGGGCGCAACACCCACTCGAAAGCCACTCTTCCTTATGACACTACACGAAAATTCCCAAAAGAACTCCAAGGAAAAAGTACCAAAACCAATTTACAAAAAGGATTTCAAGACAACTGAGAAACACTTGGTCATATAAGCCCTTGCATATATGTTAAATCAACTAGCAAAACACAGTCTACTCATGAGACATGACCAAAGGAAAAGACAATACAAAAATTCTGATTCCACTAAAAACTAAGGACTTGCAATATAACTTAGTGTGAAGACAGTAAAAAATGAAACAAACACCTTCGCTCATTACAAAATAAATAATTTATTTTTTTCTCTCCTTCAATACACAATTGACCAAGTTTTCTAAGTTCCTAACTTTACAAATTAAATCATATATTAACAATCATTTTACAAAAAGAGTTAAAAATATTCAAATCAATATTTACTATATCCATTTAGAATTTAAAAAAAACATCTTAATCACATTTGAACCTGTAGCGTCATAATATTTAATAGAATGATAAGAGATAAGGCTTTACAATGGTATTGCTCATTGCCTTCCTATTCCATTACTTCTTTTCAACAATTTCAAAACAACATAGGTCCTAAAATCACATTGACTGATTTAATGCATTGTAAACAAGGTGTTAAAGAAAACGTGTCTGATTTCATTGGTAGATATAAGCATTTGTGTTCTCAAATTTCTTTTCTAGTGCTTGATAATGATATTCAAAAAACAAAAAAATTTAATTTGCAAAAATACATTAGGGATAAACTTCTCCTTTCTGAGTTTACTTCCTTTTTGTAGTTGTGCACAACACTTCATAATTATCAACTGACTATGAGTCAACTGGAGCAATCTACTCCTATGGCTCTGAGTGATAAGGGTGAGAGTGCTCAACAACTGTTTGTGAAGTTCAAACCAAATAAAGGCTTCATCAAATTCAATGACACCATCAACAACAACAATGTGAATGCTACAACAGGTGTGCCTCCTATTTCTAAATTTTTCAAAAGAGAAAGACAATTTACTCCTTTGAATGAATCTTTGCATAGCATCATGTCTCAGTGTTTACAAATAAATGTTATCAAACTCCCTCCAATAAAACCAGTTGACCCTTCTAAGGTAGCCTCACCTTACTTTGATAATAATTCTTTTTGTCAATTTCATCGTCAACCTGGTCATGATACTGAGAATGTTTTGCATTAAAAAGTAAGATCCAAGACATGATTGATAATAATACTATATCTGTCGCAGATGTGAATGATAAGGGAAACAAATTAGTAGCTCCTCTAATCAAAATCTGAAGAATTTTACTAATCCTTTACCCTCTCATACCTCTAACGTTATTGAAACTGAACATACCTCTTTCTTGTTAGGAACCGGAAGGCAACTAAGAGGGGGGTGAATCAGTTGTCAATGAATTTCATCCCAATTATAACTTAATCAAACTTGATACTTAATACCAGTAAACCAAACTTATAGATTAGCACTTAATATCAATACCGGTGAAGCTTAATGCATGAAATAGAAAGAGAAACAACATCCACAACACATAACACAGAGATTTTGACGTGAAAACCTTGTAAGGGGAAAAACCACAGTGGGAAACCTTACCCACAATCAGATGATACTCCTGCAGATAGTATGTGTATACAAATGGGGTCTGCACATGCAGAAAGGCCAACTGCCTAAAGCACACTTCTCAAATGGGAGTCGCAATGACTACAGTAGAATGGTTAAATCCTAGAATAATGTACTATTCAAAATAGCATCTCCAATGCTAGATTCAGTACCAGTTAAGCTCTGATAAACACCTTCAAACCTTCCTTGACCCTTCTCTATGGTCTACTCATATGATCTTCAATATTCACACATACCATGTTACAATACCATACCATAACCATATCCTCTCTGTCATCTCACAAATGAGATCTTACATATATACAAAACCTAAGACCAAATGTGTAGGTCGGCTCACTAAGAATATTACAATTAAATCAATTACAAATAAGTCTTGATGCAATGCATTATGTCGGCTCAATACATTTATAATAATATCCAATCAATAAATCATCTCCATAATGTGTCATGCTGATATGGAATAGATAACGCATATCGGTCCATAACCTAGACCAATTTGTCGATCTCAACAAATATGTCAACCTGATTAGACCAATAACCAAAACACCAAAACCAAGTATCCAAACCATGTCTTCAACATAATCAAGTGATCTCCATATGATAACAAGTCATCATCAGTGTCGGTGAACCATATAACCTGTGGGTGAGCATATACCGGTGACTGTGCATAAGTCACTGACCTTGCCGGTGAACACAATGTGTCGGTTCAACAGTAAACCAATATAACCATAATACTAAATCAACGATGTAGATCTCTAGAAGGATAAGTGTTGACATCAATGACAAAACTAATGCAACACATCCATAATACCAACAATCTCCCCCTTTGGCATTGATGGCAACACTAGATGGAAAAACATCTAAGTGCCAAAACAGAATGCCAAAAACCAAAAATCAACAATCTCCAAAATAGATCAATACCAAAAATCAAAATACAAATACAAAGAGTATATCTCTCCCCCAATGAATAATGTCTCATTTATCTCTCTCCCAAGAATGTTTTTTCCATAGATCTCTCTCCCCCTTTGACATCAAATGCCAAAGCAATAAATAAATACTAGAACATACAACCAACTACTCCCCCTAAGAAGTAGCTCTCCTCCATCAAAGCCGGAAAAAAGATTTCTCTGTTAGTTCCTGTCGGTTTGATGCCAATCTCCAATTATCTAAGTCTCTACCAGTGAGGGTATTACCCCAAGCTTCTCTCTGATACATTTAAAAGTTTCCTTAGGCAAAGGCTTTGTAAAGAAATCTACAATCTTCTCTTTAGGATTCACATAAACCAATCTTACTTCTTTTGCTTCAACATTTTCTTTCAGAAAATTATATTTGATATAAACATGCTTAGTCTTAGAGTGAAATACCAGATTCTTTGATATATCAATTGTTGCTGAATTATCACAATAAATGATTATAGGTTCTTTTCATTTTACCTGTATGTCCTTCAACATTTGCTTAATCCATAATACCTGAGTACAATTAGTTGTTGCTGCAACATATTCTGATTCTGTTGTTGATAATGATGTACAACTCTACTTCTTGCTTATCCATGAAATCAATCTGCTACCAAGAAAGAATGCTTTGCCAGTGGTAATTTTTCTTTCATCTACATCTCCTGCCCAATTTGTATCGGTGTATGCACATAAATCAAAATTTTCATCTTTAGGATACCATAAACCAAGATTTGTTGTGCCTTGTAGATACCGGAAAATCCTTTTTATTGTTGATTCATGATTTTCTTTAGGATTACTCTGAAATCTTGAAACAATACATACTGCATTCATAATATCAGGTCTTGTTTGTGTCAACTACAGTAAATCTCCAATCATAGATTTGTATCTTGTCGGATTAACAGGAGCTGAATCATCCTTTAATGTCAATTTATCAGTTGTAGTCATAGGAGTACTTACCGGTTTAGAGTTTTCCATACCAAATTTCTTCAATAGTTCCTTCAAGTATTTTGTTTGACATATGAATATACCTTTATCAGTTTGTGAAATCTGCAATCCTAAAAAGAAATTTATCTCCCCAATCATAGACATTTCTAGTTCTTCCTGCATCTTGTTAGAAAATTCCTTACACAATCCATCTTCTCCTCCAAAAATGATATCATCAACAAAAACTTCAATAACCAAGATATCATCATTAGTCACTTTGAAATATAAGTTGATGTTAGCATTACCTTTAGTGTAACCAAGCTTCAAAAGATATTTGTCCAATCTAGCATACCAAGCTCTAGGAGCTTGCTTCAATCCATACAAAGGTTTCCTTAATCTACAAACCATATCTTTAACATTTGTCAATGAAAATCCATCAGGCTGTTCAATGTAAACTTCCTCTTCAAGATCACTATTCAGAAATGCACATTTTACATCCATCTGATATACTTTATAGTTGTTATGAGCTACAAATGCAAGAAATAATCTAACTACCTCAATTCTAGCTACTGATGCAAAGGTTTCATTATAATAAATTCCCTCTTTCTGTGAATATCCATTACACACTAATCTTGATTTGTTCCTGATTACCTTACCATCTTCACTAAGTTTATTTCTGAATACCCATTTAGTTCCAATTACATTTTTGTCTTTAGGTCGGGGAACTAATGTCCATGCATTGTTCTTTTCAATTTGTTCTAATTCATCTTCCATTGCTTTTATCCCATGTTTATCTTGACATGCTTCAATAATAGATGTTGGTTCAATTTGAGAAATTAAGCATACCTCTTCATTTGCTAGCCTTCCTCTTGTCATAACACCTTGATACTTATTCCCAATTATCTAATTTTCTGAGTGATTCAATCTTACATACTTGGGTTTATTCACATGTTGCTATTCTTCAGTCACTGTGGAATTATCTGACGATGTCAGTGTGACTGGATCCATATTCTGTACCGGTGCACTCTGTATTGGTTCATTTATGATCATCTCAACTATCAATTTAGAATCTACAGACCTTGAATTTCCTCTAAAGTGTTCATCTATCTTCACATTAGCACTTTCAATGACCTTCTTTAATCTTTTATTAAAACATCTATATGCCTTGCTCTTAGATGAATAACCAAGAAATATTCCTTCATCGCTTCTAGGATCAAATTTACCAACATACTCATCTCTCCTAAAATAACATTTGCTTCCAAATAATCTGAAGTATTTAAGAGTAGGAGTATTACCAAACCATAGTTCATAATGGGTCTTACCGGTTTCACCTTTGATGTGAACTCTATTGAAAGTGTAAACCGATGTATTCACTGCTTCTCTTCAGTACACATGATCATGCTTCTAGCTGTTTCCAGAATAGTTTTGTTCTTCCTTTCCACAATTCCATTCTGCTGAGGTGTTCGGGGTGCTAATAGTTGCCTTTTGATTCCATTCACTTCACAAAATGTATTAAATTTCTTAGATGTAAATTCTCCTCCTTGATCAGATCTGAAACATTTGATTTTCTTATCGGTTTCATTCTCTACCATTGCCTTGTATAACTTGAATTTTCCAAAACCTTTTGATTTCTCCCTCAGAAAAGTAACCCAACACATTCTAGAATAATCATCAATAATTATCATAAAATATCTATCTCTCTGCAGACTTCTTGTTCTTGCCGGACCACACAAGTCAGTATAAATTAAATCAAGAACATTATTGGATTTCTCAAAAATACTCTTAAAAGTTATTCTAACTTGCTTTCCCATTTGGCATTCCTTACATACCGGATTATGATATTTCACAATCTTAGGTAGATCCCTTACTGCCTTAGTTGAACTGATTTTTACAATGCAATCAAAATTCACATGACAAAGTCTCTTATGCCATAACCAACTTTCATCAATATGTGCAATCAAGCATGTCTTATCATTGTTGCTCAAATGAAAGATATTACCTTTAGTCTGATTACCGGTTGCAATCTCCAATCCATTTTTGTTCATGATTCTGCATTTACCATTCGTGAATTGTAACTGAAATCCCTTTTCAACTAATTGACCAACACTCAAAAGATTATGCTTCAAACCTTCAACATAATAAACATTGTTAGTATTGTGCTTACCATCCAAAGATATAGTGCCTTTTCCTTTGATTAAACAAGCTTTATCATCACCAAATCTTCCTAGACCTCCATTATATTCCTAAAAAGACAAGAATTTACTCTTATCACCAATCATATGGTGTGAACATCCACTATCAATGATCCATTCATCTTTTTCTTCAATTTAGCTGTCAAGGCCTACTCTATTGGTGGAACAGTAGGTGTCGGTTGATCTTCTTTTATTGCAACAAATGCCCATCCATGTTCTGTCGATTCTTCATCAGAATCATCTGTAACTCCTTCATCAGCATAGTAACATGATTTATCTTTGTTCTTCTTAAATCAGTATCTCTGATATTCAGGGTTAGGCTTATATGTTCTTTTAGCTTCCTCTCTCAATCTTGCATGTCTATCAGGACATCTAGATGCTATATGACCAACTTTATTGCAATTAAAACATTTAAATGGTGCTTTACCTTCATACTTACTTCCAACTAGACCTTTAGAAATTTTCCTTGCAAATAGTGCTTCAAGTTCTTCCAGATCTTCATTTTCCCTCTTGATATCTTCAAGTTCTTTTGCATAAAGTGCTTTCCAATCAGATTTGTCAGATGACGATGATGATGTTGTAGATGATGATGCTCTGAAGGCTAAATCTGTCTTAACTATAGCAGCAAGACCAAATTCCTCAAGCTCAAATGCTGAAACTTTTCCAACCAAGGTATCTCTTGATACTGATGTATTAGGCATTGTTCTCAACTCATTAATAGCAGTTACTTTCATTTTGTATGCCGATGGCAAAGCTCTTAAAACTTTAGAAACAATTTCATCCTCACTTAAGGAACCTCCACAACATTGTATTCCTAAAACAATCTCATTAACTCTTTCCATAAAAGCAGAAATTCTTTCATCTTCTTCCATTTTCAAATTTTCATACCTGACCCGATAACATTCTAGTTTTGCAATTTTGACAGTGGTATCTCCTTCATTCAATGTCTCCAATTTATCCCAAATATCTTTAGCAATAGATCGTTCTGATAATCCCATGATTTGTTGATCTGATAATGCGCTCAAAAGTGCTTCTCTTGCTTTGCAATCATTTTCTTGATCTTTACCCAATGTTGGTGGATTAGGTTGATTCGGAGTAGGACCAACATAGCTATTCTTTGTAACTTCCCATATGTCTCTTCCAATGCAATTAAGATGTGTCTCCATTTTGATCTTCCATATACCATAGTTAGTTCCATCAAGTTTAAGACTGGAAGGAAATGTTTGCTGTTATAGGATCTCCTCAAGCAGTTAGGCTTCTGCAAAAAGAGGACTTAGCTCTGATACCAATTTTTAGGAATCGAAAGGCAACTGAGAGGGGGGGTGAATCCGTTGTCAATTAATTTTATCCCAATTATAACTTAATCAAACTTGATACTTAATACCGGTAAACCAAACTTATATATTAACAATTAATATCAATACCGATGAAACTTAATGCATGAAATAGAAATAGAAACAACATCCACAACAAATAACACAAATATTTTGACATGGAAACCTTGTAAGGGGAAAAACTAGGGTGGGAAACCTTACCCACAATTAGATGATACTACTGCAGATAGTATGTGTATACAAATGGGGTCTACACATGCAGAAAGGCCAACCGCCTAGAGCACACTTCTCAAATGGGAGTCCCAATGACTACAGTAGGATGGTTAAATCCTAGAATAATGTACTGCTCAAAATAGCATCTCCAATGCTGGGTTCAGTACCGATTAAGCTCTGATAAACACCTTCAAACCTTCCTTGAACCTTCTTTATGGTCTGCTGATATGATTTTCAATATTCGCACATACCATGTTACAATACCATACCATAACCATATCCTCTCTGTCATCTCACAAATGAGATCTTACATATATGAAAAACCTAAGACCAAATGTGTAGGTCAGCTCACTAAGAATATTACAATTAAATCAAGTACAAATAAGTCTTGATGCAATGGATCATGTCGGCTCAATACATTTACAATAATATCCAATCAATAAATCATCTCCATAATGTGTCATGCTGATATGGAATAGATAACGCATATCGGTCCATAACCTAGACCAATTTGTCCATCTCAACAAATATGTCAACCCGATTAGACCAATAACCAAAACACCAAAACCAAGTATCCAAACCACGTCTTTGACATAATCAAGTGATCTCCAGATGATAACAAGTCATCATCAGTGTTGGTGAACCATATAACCTGTCGGTGAGCATATACCGGTGACTATGCATAAGTCACTGACCTTGCCGATGAACACACTGTGTCAGTTCAACAATAAACCAATATAACCATAATGCTAAATCAACAATGTAGATCTCCAAAAGGATAAGTGTTGACATCAATGACAAAACTAATGCAACACATCCATAATACCAACATTTCTCTCCTTTTGATCTCACTACAATGGCTCCAAATTTAGTGAATATGGTAGAGAAACAAGAAACACCTAAGGATCAATGAATCACATTTGATCCTAGTGAAACCATTAGAGCACCCGATGGCCCTTTATACATAGTTGTGAAAATCCAAGACAAACCTTGTCGTGGTGTGCTTATTGATCCCTCTTGCATGGTTAATGTCATCACTAAAGAATATCTTTATTCTTTACATTTGCATAAAGCAATCTTTGATGATACTAATGTGGTTGTTAAATTATTTGATGGATTTTCTTGTCCTACTATTGGTTCTATCACACTCCCTACTGAGGTTCACACTAAATCTATAGATGTCAACTTTTTTATCATTCCTTCATCTAAACAATTATGTGTGAAGTTAGGTTACCCTTGGATATCTTCCATGAAGGCTATTTCCTCTCCAATCCATAAATGTTTGAAATTTCCCCACAATGGAGAAATCATAACTGTTAACCATAGCCTATTTCGACCAACCGAAAGAAGCCCAGGTGTTCCTATTGATTACTTTTGGCCTCAACAATTTCAATCTCTTCCAACAAGAATTGATTCTCTCTTTCAATCTTATCAAAAATGGAAGAAATATATGATCTTATCCTTAACCCAACCTAGAACTCCAACATTTGATATCCCCACTATTCTTGAAGATGAAGTTCTTCCTCTAACTGATAGAACTAATCTTCCTCCTAAGGAATATTCCCAACCTATTCCTATGGATGATACTATGCCTTCTCTTAATAAGAACAACAATATCCCTCCTAAGGTTAGACTTGTACCTCCTCCTCATGATGGACTTGGTCTCCTTCCTACACCAAACATTCCTCCTTTATATGGTGCAGTTCCGCCTCCTTTCTCTAATAGAGAGAAGAGACCTTCCTCTCCTCTTGTTCAACCTAAGAGACCTAAACCTAACCATCCAACTACCAAAGATGAGAACATTCCTCTTTCAACAAATATTTCTCCTTCAACAAACATTCCTCCTTCAATAAATATTCCTCTTTCTTCTCAGCCTTCCGCTAAGACTCGACGAAATTGTTGTGTGAGAGATCGTCGATGAAAATGTCGTGCTAGAGCTAGAGAATTTGTTTCTCAAACTATTCAATCTTCTAAAAAACCAATAGTTGACATGATTCCCTTTTCTCCTAAGCAAGATCTTGAACCCAAATCTCCAAATCATAAGTTGTGAAAAACATGGGATGGTTTTACTTCTATTCATGTTAGAGCTCCTCTTTCTATAAATCTTGATGAATAAATAGGTGAAAATGTTATTCATGATGGCAATACAACTCGTAATGCTTCTGATAGTGACTATGAATATGTTGATATCGACAAACACTTATTTGCAGAATTTTCATAAGCCTTGATCCTAACTCCTCAAATCAAACAAAGTGACTTAGCACATGGGCCTAGTCCTTGTTTGGATCTTGTGATAGCTCCATCTTCTATGCTCAATGTCACTCCTCTAGAATATTTCCCACCTTCCCAAAATAGTGATCAGAAAGATCAGGAGGTGGATGTCGTGCTAGACTAGCTGTATTAGCACCATAGATCCTCCACCTCTGTCCTTTCTTGCTCTTTTGTGCCAATTCTTCTATGTGTATCCCTGTTCTTCTATTTGTTATCCCTAGTGATGTCTACTTGAGGACAATGCAAAGCTTTGAGAACTTTTTGGTCTCTTTCATGTTGACTCAAAAGACACATGTGTTCCCTTTCTTCCAAGGTGGTTTTATTTCTTTGGGGAATGAGGACTATTCTATGCATATATACTTGATATACATGAGTTATCATACAACATAATGACCCCAAGTAAAGTGAATCCACCTTGTGCTTTATGTTTTGTGTTCATTATCCTTGGGTTTATTCCTCGATTGGGGGGCTAAATCCTTGCAATAACGTGCTCCCTCTCTTTATCTCTCTTTGGTGTATCCTACCTTAAAAGGAATCGCTCCCAATAAGGCGTGCATGATCTCTTTAACATGGGGGCATACACTCTGCTCATATTTTCCTTCTTGATACTTTGAGTTACTTAGTGAACTAGGCTTTTCTTTGTAATTTTTTGTATCCTTACTTTTCATGACTCATAGTGAGGGGAACCTTACTACTTGCAGTCATGGTTCTCTCCCTCTTGATCTTCCCTTTTACTTTGTCAATCAAAGTTGTAAAATCCTTAGTCCACTGGGGGCTTGGTATATCTTACCTCCTTCATGTGGTGAAAGTCTTTCAATCTTGTCTCCTTGTACTTTACCGACAGTATTAGCATATGCTTATACTCCAACTAAAGTGGGGGCTAAATGTAGTGTCATAAAATTGTGACCTTGCAATTTTTGACTGCATTTGGGTCTTTACATTGGCAGATGAATCCCTAAGCCTAAATGGAGACCCGAGACATGCTCATACCACCTGAAACTTGCATTTTCTTGCACCCCGCATTGCCTACTCCCACTACCTACCCTAAATTAGGGTAGGACAGGGGCGTGGCTACCCCTGTCCCTGCCCTATTTTGGGCTCCCTTCATTCAAATTGTGCATTGAGCTTGTCAATCAAGAGCGAGAAAAAGTTTTCCTATGTTGGCCTAAGACAAAAAATCAGTTAAAAACCCCTAATTGGCAAGTATATAAGGAGCATTTTCCCCTCCCATTGGCATAAATGAAAGTAAGGTGAACAAGCATTATCATCATTGAACATTCACGCATTCAAGCATCTAAGCATCCTTTCAAGCATTAAGCATTCTGAGTCTCCTTTGAAGGCTAGGTGTTGCATTCAAGTCAAGGATTCAACCATTGAAGAGGAGATCCCTACCAACATTCAAGACATTCAATTCCACATATCCTTTCAAACAAATCTATCTACATTTCAATTACATCATCTCTTGAGGTTAATCCTACTTCAGACATTTCCTTTCATTTACTTGCAAGTATTTTTCATCATTTGGTAACCGGGGTTTGACCTGAAGGAAAACCCCCAATACCAAAAATATTTCCTCTCTTTTCTATGTGTAGGTTGCAAGTGTGTAGTTGTAATTGCAGGTTTAGATTCCATTTTCAGAGATGGAAAAACCCTTTTCGGCACACAGATTTTTCGAAGGACCAAGTACACTTTCAACCCAGTCCCGAAAATTTTTGCTCAAATTTGCAGGGGAGCTTCATCTCAACATCTTACTACTAATTCCAGGTGCAAAACTTCATCCCACATCTCTATCTCAAAATATAATCATTTCTTTGTCATCTTTACACTTAGTCTCAATTCGCTTGATTCAACTTGTCTATTTTAAAAGAGGGTTAATTTACTTTCCAAATTTATTGCAAATTCCCTACAATTCACTTAGTATTCAATCTCTTTCCATTGAGATTGGATCTAGTGAATTCAACCCCCTCTTTTAAATGTAAATTGCAAGAAAAGTTGAAGGGAATCCTTTGTGAAACTTCCACTCCTTTCTTGAGGAGGGTAAAGCTTTCCACTTGATCTCCTCATCACTTTTCACCACATTAGGTGTGTGTGTGTGTGTGTGTATAAATAAAATAAAATAAAAAATCATAAATATTAAAAAATCTGAAATTTTTTTAAATTGAATTTACCTGTTTCCTATTTTCTAAAAAAAACTTCCAACATATATATATATACATTTTATATATACATATGTACATATATATATAAATATTTTTAATTAAATAATAATAAAAATATTAAAATTAAAAAAATATATATTTTTATTTGCTTTGTTGCCATGCAACACCCCAAAGAGGGGGCGGTGGTTGTGGGGCCATGTCGTGGTCCCCCCATAGTCGTGGGCTCCCCATGACTGTGGCTGCCCACAACCATCACTCCCATGGCATGTGGAGAGCCACGACTCCCCACTGCCATGGGGGTCGTGGTGTCCATGGGGCACCCCCCCTATTTTAATAATATATATTTTTTATTATTATTTTTTTAAAATGTTTTTTTTAAACAATAACAAAACAATACAAAACCCAGTAAATTTTTAAACAACAAAAAAAAATTAACAGTTAATTTTTTTAACAAGGTTTTGTAAAAAAAACATAGTATACAATTTTCCTTCTCCCAATTTCCTTTTTTTTAAACAACATATTCTAAAATGAAATGCCCAACACCCAGCAATCTCAAACAACAACAACAACTTCCCAGGTTTCACAAAACCAATAAAATTTGGGCAACATAACCCCCCCATACAAACAATGGATAAATTAATTTTTTTAACCAAACAGAGAAAACCAAAATCACTAATTCAATTTCTTTTCAAACACAACACATAAATAATAACAGAGGGTTGGATTTCAACTAAGATTTTAAAAATGAAAGATTAAAACAACCAACATGGTAAGCTTTCCTCCTGGAAGAAATTTTGGTGAAGAGCACACCAATCCTCCCAAACACAATACCCTTCAACACCAGAAAACTAGACTCTCCAAAAAACAAAACTTCCAACCAAAATCCTCTCAAAAATAGAGAGTCAAGAAATTTCTTCAAAAATGCAAAAAATCCATAATCTGGAAACAATTTCCCATTATATAGAATTTCCCCCAAAAATATCTTTTTCTAGGTCAATTAATTTTTTAATGAAAAATGAAAACTCAATTTCTTTTTTTTTAAACAATACATTTAAATTTAAATTTTTTAATTTGAATTCCCTTTTTTTTTCTTACTGAAAAAAATCAATTTAAACATTAAAATTACATAAAGGTAAAAAATAACTTTATCCTTTTTTTTTATAAACCAAATGAAAAAAACATAATATGAATTCCATTAATAAATCAACAATTCAATTTTAACTAACCAATTTAAACTAACTGATTAATCTATTTAACCACAAAAATGCTCTTAATCGTTTATTTCTAATTTAATTTCATAAACACAATATCCATTAATTATTAATAACTATAAGGTATTAATAATTAATTTCTCATTAAAAATCATAAGAAGAGAATAATTTAAATTCACAAACACATAACACGCAATTCGACAAAACAAAGCAGAGACACGACCCACATACCAACATAGGGAAGGTTGACCGATGACTAGCAATGCTCAGTATCGAGCAAGGCTAGGGATGAAATTTAGGGCCTTAAGACTATCTCCTCCACTTCCATTGAATTAATTAGATACACTCAAACCTATGGAACTAGGTGAAGTCAGTACCTTGTACCTGTAATTCCTGCATCATCGAACCACACACACACACACACACACACACACACACATATATATATATATTCAAACACGGTAGACACACTGGTGAAGAAGAATCATGACGTTCCATGTTTCACCGAAGTGAGTGAAGGAAAATCATCTCCTCGCACCCTATACACTTCCACACATACATGATGACATATACATAACGCATCTCATGCATAAAGTACATGTGTTAGTCCATGGTCAGTAATCCAATAAAATTAACATCTAATCATCAATAAGGAAATAATGTGTAAACAATATTCACTGAAACTCAAATCAAAGCATAAACCAACATAGCATAATATCTGAATAAAACATCACCACACAATGTATCCACAAATATCCTCTAAAAAAGTCAACCATAGTCAAAATAAGTATCTAAAAAGTCTGATCGAGGGAGGGGTACTACAATATACATGTATATATACATATGTATACATGTTTATATACATATGTGTGTATATAGTATGTATATGTATATATGTATTTACATGTATATATATGTACATATATATACATGTGTATATTTGTATATATACATATCTATACATATGTATATTTGTATACATACATACATACATACATATATATATATATATATATGTATATGTGTATATATGCATATATGCATATATACATATATATGGATATACCTATATATGCATATATATGTATATACATATATATGCATGTGTGTGTGTCTATGTATGTATATATATACATATATATATGTATGTATGTATATATATATAAATATATATATATATGTGTGTGTGTGTGTGTGTGTGTATACATATATACATTCATATATACAAAAATATATATATATGTATATATACACATACACACACACACACACACACACACACACACATATATTTGATCAATGAAAACACTAAGTTTTTTAGCTTGGCCCTAGCTCTAGGTGAAGCCACAAATGGGGGGCCTCATCCACGAAATTAACACTTGATAGTCCTTCACCCTAGCATTAATGCTAGTTTGGTCATGCATTTCTTCTCTTGTCTCTCCTCCACCACCAATCCGTCCTCCTCCTCCTACACGTTCATCTTTAGCATTAACACCTGGCTATTTGTCCCCCGTGTCCTTCATCTTGTCTTCTTCCTCCAATATGTCTTCCTCCTCCTACATGTCCACCTTATTTTTCCTACCACTAGCAATACATCCACATTGATAGCCCATAAATGGCATGAACATCATGTGAGACAAGCAGAGATTTGAACCTTGGTTGCACCATTAACAATGCAACCACTTAACCGTCTCACTACATGATGAACCCTAGATATAACTATTATATTTACTCACTAGAAAATGATATATTTAAATATACATAAGCATAGAAAAAAGTATCAATAGTTTAATGAGTAAGATTTGCATAAGAATAAATATTATCAAGATGCTATCACAATAGGTAAAGCTACACAATTTATTTTCCAAATAAATCTTTAGTGCTATCATCACATCCATTCTTATGACCCACACTAATGTTGATTCATGTTCTACGATTTATGGCATTATCAGATTTTCTTTCAAGATCCATGATATCTAGGACCATCTATCCACTACCATTATATAACCCACATGTGTTTCCAATAGAAAAGGGAAACCTGAGTATGTTATCATATGTACTATATAAGTGCACACAAAACCTCATGTACCCTTCATCATCAACCTTGTTAAGGTTCTATAAACTTACATTACTTTGTTTTGATAGTGTTTCACGACTTTATGACTTTCCTTCATCATTACAAGGTACATGACAATGATCCATGAATGAATTTTGATAAGATCTAATCCTAATCAAACCAACTAGTTGGAAGATAACAATTTACGTGGAAGCTTAAACTTTTTAACTTTCATAATGCCTCTATAGCCACCATATCACCAAATAATAAATGTTAGACATCATAAAAGAGAATGGAAATAAATAAAGATAGAAACCTTTGAGAGAAATCTATGTACATAACCTATGAAGATATCCATTTCTGAGTTCTAGTTTTATTATTTCTCACATGTGTCTTTCAACATTCATTATTTAATATTGAAGGATATGCAATCACACATCTCCCTTGAGAGCATTCCATGTAATAAAGACACTAATATAATTTTCTATCATAGTTATAATATATTTCATATACATCAAGTTATCTTATTCATATTTATTGCATTTAATTTTTTATTAATATTACTTAAATGAATAAAATACTTCTATATTATCACCTCATATATCTCTTGGCATCCAAAGATGATTTATAAACTTTATAAACTAAGCAGAATTTAGGAATAACAAATTATCTTAACATATTGTGCCTATTAATTCAAATTACTTTGTCAAAGACATATAACTAATAATTTGGTACATTTCTTAATAGAGTAAATTTGGACAAGAGAATTTAAAATTAATCAAGTGACACTTGATGTGATGAGGATCATCATGATAATTGCCTTCTAAGAATACTAGACCTAGTTAGGAGACACATGCTTTTACATAAGGTACTACCATTAGATCACAATTGGCTACCATTCTATTTTTGGATTGTTCAAGTAACACTTAAAAATCAATTGAATGTCCCTTGATCAAGTTACAATGGATAGAAGATGAATTCTGGAGGTAGTGTGTTAGTTAACTGAACCTATAAACTCAAGGACATGTTGAGCTTCATATGTCAAGGTTAGTTCCAAAGAGATCCAGAAAAGCATGAGATTTTGAAAGAAGGATGACAAATTATTTTTATTTCTTTTGATGTGCATGAGTGTCTATTGACCTTATTAGTGATGAACCTAGTTTGTAAGGCATAACATGTTCTTTATTTACTAACTTCATCCCTTAACTTTTTTACCCTTAATTTTTTTAGGGTCTAATTTGTTGGCATAGAATAAGAAACCATCATGTAGTAGAGGTGTATCTATTATCCACAATACCTTTAGTATTAATATATTATTTAAATACATATTGAGATTCATTTGTCAAAATTAGTTTTAACTTAATCTACATAAACCATGATCTTTTGAAAAATACGGGAAAGTACTTTTATTTCTTTGGATATATCTATGTGTATCTCTAGAGTTCATTGCAAATGAAATTGAAATTCAAGACATAGCATGCTATTTATTCATATTTCACTTTTTTTATGTCCTTGATCATAATATGATGCCATGATTAATGTTTTTCTTTGTATCATTGTAGACTAATTAGATATCTCAAATACTTTTAGTTTCTTTCTATTTTCCCTCCACTATTAAACCACAAAGAATTTGTAGATGTCATATAAAAACATTTTCTCTCATAGGGTGCTTCCTAAGGTATTCTAATGAATACATCCAAAGTAAAATCACCTAATTCTAATAATGAAATAAATGGATATCTAGAAATAGTAACAATTTCACCCTTGTGAATATATTTTAAAGGATATTTTTCTATTCAAGGAAGGCCAAGTAATAGACAAAGTAATCTAAATTAGAAATGACATGACAGGAAATTACTTAAAAAATAGGCAAAGTTAATATGCAACTCATTATAGTCTCAATTAATACTCCATTAATCATATTCAAAGACACTTGATTGTTGTATTCTTGCTATTGAAAATGATGATTAAACAATAGGTATTTTGCACATATATTAAATCAAAGGGTAAATTCAATAATAATACCCTTAATTGTTTTGAAAGAAACATGTTCTCCAATATATAAAGGAAAATAATAAAATATATATGTATGCTCTCATCATGCATGGAAATATATTAACCAATTAGAAGATGTAGAAACATTAGAATCCCTATCAAGCATGAACACAAAGTTATTTCTAGAATTATGTAGATTAATATGCTCTAGCTCATCAAAATATGATTACATCTCATATATCTATATATATATATATATGTTGTGCCTCAAGGAAACCCACATTATTAGACAAATTTTCTACTAGACAAGGAGTTAATTAAATTTACAAATTTTAACTAGAGGAATCAACTACATGGTTTTCCTAATAATTTATTACCTTGACATGAATCATATTATTATTATTGATGAGATATTGAATCTTACAGCTTTATGAAAACCATAAAATGTATTTACATCAAAAACTTTAAACATGAAATTTGAAGTATCCAATGATCACACGGGAGGAAGGGGTTTGTGCAGGATCATGGTAGGCCAAAAAGTGGTGATGTGAAAAAAAAAAGTGTTTTTCCTTTGCCCAAAAATGCAAAAATCCACTTTGACATTTTACTTGGGTTGGGAGAAAGTATATGTTGCCATGGTAAAACCCAAACATAAATGTATGTCCATTTTGTTGAGCATATTTATATATTGGTCGGTATTAGGATATTTTATTAATATTCAAAACATTTTACAAAATTTGATTCAAATTTCTGCCACCTTCCAAGTCACAGTTTCAAGCTCAAAAACCAAATGCCCAAAAACAAGGGCACACTAAACCCAAACCCTACAACTACCATCAAAAACCTACTTCCAAATTACAGTAACAGAGGGCACCCCAAAACAACTTAAAATAGCTACCATCTAAAACATTACAACTCTTTTCCCTTACATACTATGACCTTTACCATATACATATAATGAGACAAAATATAGAAAACTTTAAAATCTGAACAAAAAAATATAAAACCCTACACAATTCATATGCATTTTCAGTTCTTCCTCACAATTTCTAAGGGTCCATTGACCCAGAAGTCGTTCACACAAATTTTTCTTCCAACGCCATCTCATTCCCATGATTTCATTTGTCGCACACCCACTCTTTCTCTTTCTCTCATAGGAAATGATGCAAGAAATCCCAACCTATGAAGGTCTCAACTCATCGCTCATCTCATCCCTTTTTCCCAATGAATGAAGGGAATGAGCTACTATGGGGCATCATCCAGACCTTTGCTCTCATCAATCACCAAAAATCCCACCTCCACAGTGGCCCTCTCCAACACTGATTGTAGCCCATAAATCCAATCATCCCCAACACACCCCTTTAGAACCCATTCCATCTATTCCTTTCTACCCACTTCAAGGCCCCATGTCACTACCAGTGAGATAATATCAAAATCTGTGCAATAACAATGCTCCATCCTCATGAATTCATCTTTGAATAAAATCTCCAACATCTGCAAAAAGACATCTTCATCAAATTTAAAAAGGCTCTTCAGTCTCTTCTCAGTAATCCTCCCCATGAAAGCCAATCGTTGGCATAGTCTAAATAGAGAAAATGTAGCCTCCATATTTCATCACCTTTGTAGTGCCCTTTCATGAGTCATCCCTTATGATGTTTATGATAGATACTCATGGACTTGTTTGTGTTCTTGATACTCTTTACTTCTTGTTTGACTCTTTATATTGATATTCTCTTTGAAATTAGTGGATTCATAATGCAGGAGTATCCCCGGTTCACAACAATCTTGCATCAACCAAGAACATTTCCTTTATGTTTTGTTTGTAGCTTCAGTTTTCTTTCTGTGTGTCCCGATTTTGGCTCACCAGATCTTGTGGAGTTGGATTCTACTTGAAGACTTGTTCATCTTTCTTGCTTTCAAACCACATCTCATTTGCATCACTTTTCGGCAAGATATCGCTACCGGATTCCATGACAATTTCTTGTTACCAATTGTTCCTTTGTTACCGGTTGCCTGAGACCTATGCTAGTGATCTACTGGAACCCATTCTAAAGCTTGTGGAGTCTTAAGCATTGGTCTCAATGTTTCTTGGCATGTTGATGACGTTCTACATTTAATCCTTTGGATTTTCTAGAGGAATCTCTTAGTGGAGGCCGACCTTGTTCATTTTGCACATTAGGTCTTGTTCTTCGGGTTTTGATCCCTTTTTGGGCCAGTTGGATCCTTTGGATTGATATATATATATATTTGTAATCATGCTTTAGAATGTAATCGATTAGAATCAATCAGAGTATCAATTAGATAGACGGTGCCTAGAAGATAGATCTTTCGATTCAAGGTCCCGGTTGTGACCTATTTTGCTAGGCCTATGTGCCAGTATGTTGTATCCCGGTTGTTACTAGTTGGATGTAATCAAATTTCATGCAATAAAAACTATCTATTCTAAATTGCCTCCATCATATCTATGTGTTTCCGTTGTGTTTACTATTGCTAACTAGTTTGGATTGATCTCTTGAGGTCCCTCATCACTGGTGACTCCTTCAAGTGGTATCAAAGCGAAGTTTTGTTTCAGAGGTTGTGTAACCTAAATTTTGTTGTAGAGTGATAGATTGTGGATCCGACCTGCAATTGCAGAGGACTAGCATGAATCAATGGCATGAAGAGGAACTAGGAATGGTGGAGCGTGTGAGAATGAAGATCCTGTTGTGATAGAGATGTTGCGAGGGATAGCATCCCGATTAGAAGCCGTGGAGGTGGCCTAGAGAAGAGGCCGACATATTGAGGATGTAGGTGAAGATGAAGGAGAAGAAGTCCTCACAGAACAAGTAAACCTACCGGCAGTTCATCCGAATGAAGAAAGGTTTTTAAGGGTTTTGAGTAGGGCGAACACTAAACCTCATTTTACCCCACCAGAATATGATGGGAAGTTAGATTCAGATGAATTGATGGATTGGATCTCAAAGATGGAGAAGTGTTTTGATTTTGAAAACACTGCAGAAGAGAGGAAGGTGCAATATGCATGTACCCAGTTGAAAGGTCATGCATCTCTTTGGTGGGAGCATTTGCAAGTTGATAGACAATGAAGAGGTAAAGAAAAGATTAAGACATGGGATTGAATGATTGCTAAGTTAAAATCAAAGTTGGTCCCGATGAATTATCAAGTGGATTTGTTCTGAAGGTTGCAAAACCTGAGATAGAAGGAATCTAGTGTGAAGGAGTACACCAAAGCATTTTACAAATTGAACATCAGATCTGAACATGTTGATGATGAAGTTGAACAAATTGCAAGATATTTGAACAAATTGCGGATGCCTATACAAGATGAACTCAGTATGATCAAATTGGAAGTTTTGAAGAGGCTTACCAGTATGCACTAAAGGCTGAAGAGAAATTGAATAAAATACATGAGCAAAGATAGAGAGGTAGAGATGGAAGGTTTACCGGAGGAAGATTTCAAGGAGGAAGAGGATATACTGGAGGAAGAGAAACCAAAATAGATCAGAACAAGGACATGGAAGTGAGAAAAGAAGGTAGTTCATACTAGAAGGATGATAGAAATTTCTATCGGAGGAGAGAATCGGATGGTTACTGAAATGATAACTTTGGAAGACAAGACAAGAGGACATTTAGAGGAACTTTCTTTAAGTGTGGAGGAGGATACCATGCATTTGAATGTAAGAAGACATAGGCTATCGGAAGAACAACAATGGTGGAAGAAAACCACACCGGATCAGACAATAAACCAAAAGATAGAGAACTGTTGATGATGAGGAGAGCTTTGTATCATACCAGAGGAGATAAAGAACCCTTGCAGAGGAAGAATCTGTTCAAGACCAAATGTAAGGTATCTAGTAAGTGTTGTAAATTTGTTATTGATAGTGGTAGTTTAGATAATCTTGTTTTAGAAGAGATTGTGAATAAGTTGAAATTGGAGAAATTGAAGCACCCTAAGCCTTATCAGATAGCATGGATTCGGGATGAACATAAGTTGTTAGTAAGTGAACAATGTTTGGTAAAATTAAAAATTGGGAATTATCATCATGAAGTTTTGTGTGATATTATGCCTATGGATATTTGTCATCTTTTGTTGGGAAGACCTTCGCAGTTTGATAGACAGGCAATACATGATGGGAGGAAGAATACTTACACTATTGTGGCCAATGGGATGAAGCAAACCTTGTTACCTTTGGAGGAACCTTTGAAGAGTGAAGTCTATACAAATGTTAGAATCTGTTTAGTAGATGGAAGGAAATTCATGGATGGACTGATACATGAGAATGTGTATTTTGCCTTAACTCCTAAGAAGACTGAGAGACTAGAACCGAAAGAAGAACACCCAGAATATGAGGACATCATTTCAGATAATGTACCTAATGGATTGCCACCTATTAGAAGTATTAGTCATTGCATGGAATTGGTTCCCAGAGCTAGTTTGCCTAACAAAGCTGCACACTGGTTGACACCGACAGAGAATGAAGAAATGAATAAACAAGTACAGGAGCTACTGAAGAAGGGTTTAATTAGGGAGAGTCTGAGACCTTGTACAGTACCAATAGTATTAGCACCTAAGAAGAATGGAGAATGGAGGATGTGTACCGATTCAAGAGAAATAAACAAGATCACAGTGAAATACATATTTCCTTTGCCTAGCATGGATGACATAATGGATTGTTTGAGTGGAGCAAAATACTTTACAAAGATAAATTTGAAGAGTGGATATCATCATATCGGTATTAGAGAAGGTGATGAGTGGAAGATAACATTTAAGACAAATGAAGGACTATATGAATGGTTGGTGATGCCTTTTGGATTGACTAATGCAGCAAGCACTTTCATGAGGTTGATGAATGAGGTATTGAAGAAATTCTTGGGTAAGTTTGTCATTGTGTATTTGGATGACATTCTGATTTTCAGTAGAGCAAAAGAGGAGCATTTGTTGTAGTTAAGACAAGTACTACAGAGGTTGAGAGGAGAAAATTTGTTGATCAATATCACGAAATGTACTTCCATGAAGGATGAGCTAGTCTATTTAGGATTTGTGATATCTGAGGATGGTTTGAAGATGGACCATGAGAAAGTGAAATCCAGTGTTGAGGGGCCTGCACCAAAAAGCATTGGAGAGGTAATATCATTTCATAGATTGGCTAGTTTTTACCAGAAGTTTATCAGAAATTTCAGTTCAGTTTGTAACCCTATGACTAAGACCATGAGAGGAGATCGGAAGGAATTCAAGTGGACCACCAGAGAAAAAAAAAGTTTTGAATTGTTGAAGAAAAAAGTGACTGATCAACCTGTGTTAGCTTTACTAGATTTCAATAAGGTATTTCAAGTGGATTGTGATGCAAGTGGAACAACAATAGGAGCAATTTTGAGTCAAGAAGGGAGAGAAGTAGCCTATTTCAATGAGAAATTGAATGATGCCTGGAAGAGATATTCAATGTATGATTGTGAATTTTATACCATAATTCAAGCCTTGAAGAAATTGAGACACTACTTGTTGCCTAAGGAATTTGTGTTGTATACGGATCATCAAGCTTTGCAGTATTTGAACAGTTAGAGTAAGTTGAATCAGAGACATATGAGATGGGTAGAATTCTTGCCGAGTTACACCTTTGTGTTGAAGCATAGAAGTGGGAAATATAACAAAGTTACTGATGCATTGAGTAGGAGAAGGAATTTTCTGACAGAGATGACAGTATTAGGTTTTGAATATTTGAAGACCTTGTATGATGAAGACCCAAATTTTGTAGAACCTTGGAAAGCATTTAGAGAACCAATTATTGTTGATAGGAGAAAATGGTTGGATTATTTCATTCAAGATGGGATTTTATTCAGGGGAGTTCAGTTGTGCATACCTAAGAGTTCCATGAGAGAGAACCTAATCAAAGAAAAACATAGTGGAGGTTTAGTTGGACGTTTTGGCATTGACAAAACAGTTGCATTGGTGAGCGAGTAGTACTTTTGGCCCCAGATTCATAAGGATGTTAAGAGATGTGTGAAGAGTTGTAGAGTTTCTCAAGTTGCAAAAGGTAGTAGTCAGAATGTGGGGTTGTATAAACCTTTGACAATACCGGTAAGACATTGGAAGGATATAAGCATGGATTTTGTACTTGGATTGCCTAAGACACCGAGAGGGAATGATTCTAAGTATGTGGTAGTGGATAGATTTTCAAAGATGGTTCATTTCATACCTTGTAAGAAGACATCAGATGCATTACATGTAGCAGACCTATTTTTCAAGGAAGTGGTGAGATTGCATGGATTACCTAAGAGCATAGTTTCAGACACACACTAAGTTTGCTGGCTATTTTGGGAGAACACTTTGGAAGAAGATGAAGACAGATTTGAAGTTCAGTTCTACTTTTCATCCACAGACTGGTGGACAAACATAAGTAGTTACCAAAGTTTGGGAAACTTGTTGAGATGTTTAGTGGGAGATAAAACCGGAAGTTGGGATTTGATCCTTACACAAGGAGAATTTGCCTACAACAATTCAGTGAATAGAAGTACCAGAAAAACACCTTTTGAGATTGTTATTATAGTACATCCTAGAGGAATAGAAGAATTGAGAGACATTAGCAGTGAAGATCAGAAGAGTTTAGAAGCATAATATTTTGAAGATCATAAGGCAACATTGCATATTCAGGTTAAACAACAAATATAAGGAGAAGGCAGATGAGAAGAGGAGACATAAGGAATTTGAAGTTTGTGATGAAGTGATGGTATATTTGAGAAAAGAGAGATTCCCAGTTGGAATTTATAATAAGTTGCAGATGAAGAAGTTTGGACCCTATAAGATTTTGAGAAATTTCAGTTCTGGAAACGCATATGAAGTGGAGCTACCAGATAGTCTAAGTATTTCACCTATATTCAACATAGCAGATCTTCATGAGTACCATGAACCAGAATTCAGTGAGGATAGTGTTGAATAACTTGAGAAACAATTTCCTTGGAAGGAACCGGATCAGATTGAAGAGATTTTGGACAGTAGGATTGGGCGTAGTACCCGGAACAGTCAGTACAAAGAATATCCTGTGAAGTGGAAGAGAAAACCAGTAGAAGATTCATCTTGGATTTCTCAAACAGAGTTAGACCACCTTGGTTTCTCTCTAATCCCAGCAAAGTGAGGGGCTCACTTTTCATTAACCTCGGATGTCTGATACAGGAGCATCCCTGGTTCACAACAATCTTGCATCAACCAAAAAAATTTCCTTTCTATTTTGTTTGCAGTTTTAGTTTTCTTTCTGTGTGTCTGGTTTTGGCTCACCAAATCCTGTGGAGTTGGATTCTACTTGAAGACTTGATCATCTTTCTTGCTTTCAAACCACATCTCATTTGGATCACTTTCCAACAAGATATCGCTACCGGTTTCCATGACAGTTTTTTGTTACTGGTTGTTCCTTTGTTACTAGTTGCCTGAGACCTATGTTGGTGATCTACCAGAACCCATTGTGAAGCTTGCAAAGTCTTGGGTGTTGATCTAAATGTTTCTTGGTGTGTGGATGACCTTCTATGTTTCATCCTTTGGATTTTCCAAAGGAATCTCTTAGTGGAGGCCAACCTTGTTCATTTTGCACATTAAGTCTTGTTCTTCGGGTTTTGATCCCTTTTTGGGCCAACTGGATCCTTTGGATATATATATATATATATATATATATATATTTATAATTGTAGACACTCAAAATTGTCATGTCTAATTAAATAAATATTTTATTTATTTAATTATCTAAGCCTAATTCTTCTATTAATTAAATAAATCTTTATTTATTTAATTAATTCATCATCCTTTTCTACACATGACACATGTCATTCATCTCTTAATTCCTACACTACCTACCTCTTTCATTATTTTATTATTTCCTCTACCTACCCTCTAATCCTAGCCGACCTCCTTTTTACACCTCTCAATCTTATCCCTCCATTTCTTATGGTGTCTTCTATTTAAGGAGATGCTTCCTTCATTATCAAACCCTAACAACTTGATCAATTGACTACACTATGATCCTACTTGCAACCACATTATGTTCTTTGTTGAGCTCTTGTGCACATAAAATCTGAGAGCAAATATATCAAGCAAGATCAATGGAGATAGGAAGAATGGAGATTCAAAACCCTATTGGACATGTGATGGTATAATCTTTGTGATTTTGTTTTATTTACATTGTCTTAGGTAATCTTCATATGTTATGGTGGATCTTTGTTGTTGTTAGGCTAGGGTTTGGTGGTTGAATTCATTTAGCCTTTCAATCTTGTTATTATTGTATCCATTTTCACCATGAACAATAATCATTCTTTAGAATGTAATCAATTAGAATCAATCAGATTATCAGATAGATAGACTTAGCCTAGAAGATAGATCTTTCTATTCAAGGTCCCGGTATGACCTATTCTTCCAGGCATGTGTGTCGGTATGTTGTAACCTGGTTGTTACTGGTTGGATGTAATCAAATTTCATGCAATAAAAGCTATCTATTATGCATTGCCTCCATCATATTTGTGTGTTTCTGTTGTGTTTACTCTTGCTGACCGGTCCAGATTGATCTCTTGAGGTCCCTCCTCACCGGTGACTGCATCAATTCATTTTGGTTACTATGATGATGTTGATTCTATACTCTAGATTAATTATTGATGTTAAGATTATGATTAGCTTCGTGATTATTCACTATATAGGCGATATGGTTCATGTTTATTTCTTATGATGATTTACCATGTGCTAACCCTAATTTAGTGTTTACATTATATGTGAATGATGTTGATGTCATTTATTGTGTGATGTCTTTTCTATGATGTCTTACTATTGTGGATGTTGAAAGGACGATGTCACATCATTCATATATTAGAAGGGTGTGATGTTTCAATTCTCTTTCACTTGCTTTTATCTTTTTGTTTATATATATGTTGTGTATACGTTTGGTGCTATGCAGGATGTAGATACTAGGAAATGACTTCCCCTAGTCTCACAAGTCTGAGTGTGTCTTTAATCCCAATGGCAGTTGAATGAAGGTGGCATTAAGGCCCTACTACATCTTAATCCTAGTCAGTGTCCTATGTGAGTTCCATTGTTCTTGGTCTCAAGTAGTCTTGTTAGGATTTGAGTGGCTTAATGTATGATGTATTTTATTTAATTTTACTCATGGTTTGATGTTATATGGTTGTGGTAAATAATAAATAAATGATAACATTTAGCCCTAAGTGTGAATGATTAATTATGTGGTATTTAATAAGTGGGTCTCATGTTATAATATTTTTAATTATTATTCGCATTTATAGTGTGGGAATTATTTATTATATTTTATATTTATTGTGGGAGATATTATTTGGTAATCAATTTTCATTACTATTTCATTTTGTTTGTTATTTTGGGAGTGGTCTTTTGATCAAATGGGGGATGCTAATTTGGTCCTCAATGCAAGAGGAAAGGGATGTTTTAGCATTTGAATGTGATTTGGTAATTTTGGGAGAGTGGTTTTGGGGATTTGTATGGTTGTTTATGTGAATGGTTTTTCAAAAAATTTGGATTGTGGAGAAGGGTTTCGATCTGCATGTGTGTGGAGTGAATCTTGATGAGAACTTGAGAAGGGAATTTGTGAAAATTGAAAGGGGGTTGCATGGATTTGTTTTTGAAGACTTGGATTTCATTTGGGATTTTATTTCAGAGGCTTTCTGGTTCATGTTGGATTGTTGTTCGTGAGGAGGTTGTTCATCTTCATTTTCATAGTCCTAATCTTTGTCTTCAAGGTTGGGTTTTTCTTGATTTATTCATGTTTTATGTATTTTTTCTTTTAGTAAAATGAAAAGAAGTGTTTACTTTGTATTTGAACAATGTTTTAATTTTTTTGGAAATGATCTGGTTTCATGCTTTGTTATTTTGTTAAATGTTTGTTTCAGGGGCTCCCATTTCACTCTTTTAAAGGGTTGTTTTTGGTATTTTCCATCTTGTAATTTTCATTTTGGTCATAGGGTATGTAGGAATACATTTCTAAGTAGAAAACTCACCCATCTCAAATGGGTTTGTGTTAGATTTTGCATTTTGGTCATTTGAGTGTCGAGATTTGAGCCCAAAGTCAACCCAAGGTCGTAGTCTTGTTGCTTTTATAAATGTAGTAAAACAATAGGTATATGCATTAAAATAAGTTTCAAAAGCACTAATTTATGTGGCATAAGCGTAATTTCACAATTCGACCACCCAGATCAGGTTTTAGGAGTCTATGTCAACTTGGGTCAATCTAGAGGCTTAGATTTGGGTTTGTAACTCTTTGTTGTACATTTAAAGAGGTTGTATGATTTTATTTTTTATGGATTCATGTGTCTCCTTTTATTTGCATGTGTTTTTTCATTATGGTTCATTGATTTTGCATTCTTGATGATGCTATGAGAGCAATTTGATTAAGGAATGATTTGTGGATCATAAATGATGTTATGGTTTAGATTTATGTGTGGATATTTGGTTTGGATTGGTGATCATAGTCCCAATCCCATGCTCTATGATAATGAATCAGTGTCTATATATGTGTTGTGAATTAAAGACTTATCCCCTTGTTGATTGGGATCTTGTGGATGTCCTAATTCGATTTATGATATCTTTACTTATGAGATGTGATTGTGATGATTCATTATGTGTATCATGGATGATATGATATTATTTTGATCCTCTTGTTCTACTCATAGGTTATTGTATCTAGGTGCAAGTTAGGGGGAGTGGCTTCCAAGTGGGTGTCGGGGCCTAGGTGGTTGCAAGGGTCTCTCATTGGAAGTTTCCTCTCAAGTGGGTGTCAGGGCCCTAAAGTGGCTACCAAGGAATCTCATTGAGAGTTGGATTAATCAAGTGATAACATTAAAATTAAATCCAGTAAGGGTTGGGTTGAACACACATTAATAAGATAATTTTTGGTATCCTACTCATGGTCTGGAGTGCTCATTTAGGCTTAGGATGATATTGGGAAGACTTGTATGGCAAATCAAACTTCCTTGCCTCCATGGAAGGATTGTTCAGTTCCACATGTGTAGTCAAATGGGCACTGGGGTCTAGAGTTTGGTGAGGGTCAAACCCTAGGGAAACACATGTTGATTCCATGTGATGACACTCTTTCCTAGTTGTAGCCCGATACCTTATCTTATGTGGAGTTGTGAAAGCCTCTAGTCAATTGTGCTTTGTGGTTGAGCCTATGTATTGAGATGTTTCTAACCTTCAATATGTTTTGTCTTTGTTAGTGGTTGTATTCCCCTTGGATGTATAGGTGTCGGCCTAGGTCAAGTGATGTTTGTGGGGCCTTATATCATTCTCCGGAGCATAGGGGGTAGACCTTTATGGTTCCACATGGTTGGGTGGTTTATTCCTTCTTCCATTGGGATATCTGATGGTTTTTTTGTGTGCTTGATGGATGGTTCTTCTTATTTTCAATTCTAGTGTTATGGATTTATGATGTAAATGTAATATTTGATATATGTGAAGATTCATCTATGTACTTTGTAATTGAATAACATTTGTATGAGTAATGTATCATGCACCTCTTATTGAAAATATTGATGTAAATCTATAATGAAACTATACATATGATGTAAGATGTAATATAATGATGTTATCATATGTTTAATCAATGTGGTGTTGGCACCAACTATATTTTAGGAATGGATAGATTCATTATGTTTACAAGAATTGATAGGATAGGAAAATTTGGTGTTTGTGTTTAAAATGAATGAAGTATCTAGAAGTGTTAATTATATTATATCTCATCGTTATTATTCCTATGATTAAAATGAGTAGTATCTTGTGCTATTTATGAAGATAAGTCATTAGTTTAAGTAGGGAATGTTTCATGTTTTAGTTGTTGCTTAATCAATAATGACATTGGGAAACCTTAGAGGATATAAATTAGTAATTAGGATTTTATTTCTGCTCATGATTTAATGATGTAATTATGTTAATTTAAATGTATGAATTTCCCTTAAGTTTAATGTGATGTTGTATCTTTAAAAAAAATTATCTCTCAAATGTTTAGTTGGTTAGTTAGTTAGTGTTGTCCTTTGGGGTTTCTTGGTGGGTGTTACATCTGGTATCAGAGCCTGTGTTGCAAACACTGGGATCTTTGGTTAAGGTTGTTGCCCTTAGTCTTTTGTGGTGTGCTAAAGTGTTTCTTTTTGACTTGTTCTTGTCCTTTGGGATTTATGTTTGGGAAAGGTCATTAGGACCTTGGAGATTTTATATGTATTTGCTTTGTAGTCTTTCTCTCTCATTCTTTCCAAAAATCATAATTGTGTGCAACATGTGTATTCATTTCTTGTGCATACCTCCTTGATGCAAGTAGTTATTATATGATGTTGTGTGGCCCTTATTTTCCTTGTAATTTCTAGTGCTTACTCAAATGTTAAAGGTGGTTTTAGATACATAAATGATCCCTTAATTGATGCTATTCTCATATGACTAGTCTATTACGTTGGAATAATACATTGATTTCCTTATGAATAGTAAGATGAAGTGCTTGTCTTCTACATATGAATTTGACTTAGTATAGATCATGATGTGTATGTGAATAACTTGCATGGAATGTGTGTGTGTGTAGTAGTTGAATGATATACTTAATCTCCCCTTCTTCTCCTATCCTAATATGAAATAAAAGGATATTAACCATGATGTATTTGTATCAATTAGAACTATTGAGTGTTATATATGTGATCATGTATGTAAGAAAAATATTGTTTGTATACATCTTACCTTTCAATAAGGATTTAATACTTCTAGTTGCATTTATAATGTTATGAGACCTTATGAAAGGTTGGATTTTCATATCTCAAAGTATTTGGTAAGTAGTTGCATTGTACAATAAAGATGGTGTATTAAGAAAACAAATTAATCATCCTTGAATGACCTTGTATGATCTAGTCATATGTATATGTATACATATAATGATTGATTGACATCTCTCTCCTTCTTCTCTCTATCTGGTTATAAGATTCATAAGGATGCTACTTAGGGGTGTATTTGATATCAAATAGAAGTATTGAATGTTGATTGATGAATATGATCTGGCATGTATAAAAGGAACAAGTTTGGTTAGAATAAATTATGTATTGAAGAACTAGAATTCATGCATCGCATCTATGACCCCATTTCAAAAATGAGTAAGTTGTTGGATATTGTTGAGAAGTTTGCTAGAATAATGTGTTGTCATTGATGTCAACAATGTCAACATATTCCTATGTTCCAGTGTTGTAGTCAGATTGGATGAGTTGGCTTGGCCAATGTGTTGCAGATGAGTTGTTGCGGTTTAATGGGTTTTGATATAAGTATCTCTAGTGGATTCAATAGAAGTTTTTGAGGTTCACATGGTTATCTGATCAAGTTGTGAGATCTGGTATTGTGGTTGATATTTAGTTGTTTGTGTTATTTGGTATTTTGGATTCTACTTTGCATTGCTCTAGAATTGCAATATATCTTGGTTTGTGGATTTAGCAGAGTGTTTGGGATGTTCACATGTGTCTTGAATTTAGATGGTTTGTGATTTGGAAGTCCGCAAGTAAATCTTTCAGTTCGACAGCCAATTTAGTTGGTGTTCTTGAGGCTTGATATAATGATGTTGAAGATTCTAGTAAGTGGTGATGTTGTGGTTGTTGTTGTGGTGATTCACATTACTTGTGGATGTTTCTAGATCATGTTCTATCTGTATTGATGGTTCGCATTGATCATTGTGTGCATTATTGATCATTTTCTTGATCCAGTGGTGTTCTTTGTGTTATCCAACATTCATGATGATTGTAGCATGTTGCATGTTTGAGGTGTAATTGTTGGAGGTGTTGCATGTTTGCAGTATTGGTTTAGGTTCAGACTATGTCTTAGTCAATGTTGTTTTGGTCTGCATGTATTGATTGTAGCGTGTGAGGTTATTGTTTTGTAATTTGTGTTGAGGTTTGAGCCGACCATGAAATATAGGTTGATGATTTGCATAAATACATGTAATATTCAATTGAGAGATGTATTTGTGTGTGTGAACATCTATTTGATCATTCAGTTGCAAAGGAGAAGTGCAAAGAAGTGTGAAGAATTACGAAAGTGCTTAACCAGAACTATAACCAAGCATGAGAAGATGATATTTCATCATTTCATGACTCTCCATATGTAATATTAATGTTTCTTTAAATTAGTGAGCCTTCCCAAGGGTTATAGCCCTTCTTGTTTTGTGATTTGAGAACTGAGCTCTAGGAAATGTGCCTGAATGCATGTGCATTCCCCATTGTAATATTTTCACTTACTATTAACATGGTATTATCTCATTGCGGGTAGGTTCCCACTATGGTTTTTCCCTTAACTGGGTTTTCCACATCAAAAATCTTGGTATTATGTGTGTTATTGATGTGGTGTTGATTTACGCTTTTACTGTTTATTATCAAATCTGAATTTAAGTTTGAATTGTGTACAGTTTGAGAGAAAACCAATTCACTGCTCCCCTCTCAGTTTTCTGCATTGTTGCCAACAATTGGTATCCAAGCTAGATCCTTCAGAAGGAGCTTGACTGCTTGAGGTGATCCGGGATGACAACCTTTGCTTTTAAGAAGGATAGTCTGAGATTTGATGGAACGAATTACAAAACAATAACCTATCATTTGAGATGCATTTGTGAAGACTATTGGAAGATTACTAAGAATATGTATAATGATCCTCAAAATGGTCCTACAACTCCGAATGAGATAAAGGAAGATGAATTCAATATTAGAGCTAAGGAAGCATTGTTGAGTGCCTTATCTAATTCTAAGATAAATAAAGTGATAAATTTGCAGACTGCTCATGAGATCTGGAAGAAGCTAGAGACTTTGAATGAATGTGAGAACCATGTGAAAGTTGCTAAGTTGTAGAGCTTGAAAGGAAAGTATGAGATGCTAAAGATGCGCGAAGATGAGAACATTACCTCCTTTATGCAGAGAGTGAACGAGCTTGTATTGAACATCAGATGTGCCGGTGGAGTGTTGGAAGAATCTGAGATTGTTGCTAAAGTGTTGAGATCCTCGCCTCCTGCTTACAAGCACAAGGTTGTTGCTATTGAGGAGATCTAGACTGTGACAGTTGTGACTAGAGACGTGCTAATTGGGAAGCTTGTTGTCTTTGAGTTGAGCGAGTTTGGTGAAGCCCCTCCTAAGTTTGAATCTGTATTCAAAGCTACTGTATCTGGGAAGCAAAAATATGGTCTTGGAGAAATTTCTACAAGGGTATCTAGATATGAGAAGGAGATGCGAGAGCTTGAAGCCCTAATTGCCTAAAGGTTCCAGTAAGTATGAAGTAAAGTTGCCCCTTAAATTTTTTTCATGCAATAAGATAAGACATTTTGCCTCAAGGTGTCTAAAAAGAGTTTCTAAGAAGCCATTAAAGCCATACAAATATAAATATCAAAATAAGTGTTATTTTGTTACTGATGAAGGTGTGATAGATGATGATTCTGAGAAAGGAAAATTAGGAGATGAGTGGGTGTTCATTGCTATCAAAGAAGATGATCCAGTGACTGCTAATTCTACTAGCTACATTATTGAAGACAAAGCTTTGAATGCTAAAGTTGAAGAGAAAGATGAATGGGTTATTGATAGTGGTTTCTCTCATCATATGACAGGTGATAAGAGTAAGTTTGTGACTATGGAAAAGTATGATGGTGGTGTAGTAAGATTTGGTGATGATGTTGTCTTGATGGTAAGCATAAAACTAATGATGTCTTATATGTTGAAGTACTAAAGAATAATCTTTTGAGTGTTGGATAGATGGTTGATAAGGGTTATGACTTGAAATTCAAGAATGGAAAATGTAAGATTTTGAGTAGCTCTGGAATTGAAATTGCATCAAGTACATAGACTAAAGGTGATATCTTTAACTTGAATGCTAGTAGTAAAATTTGTTTGATTGCTCAGATTGATGAAAGTTGGTTATGGAATAGAAGGATGTGTCATGCAAATTTTTATTGCATGGTTCAGATAAGTTCTACTTAAGCAGTGAGAGATCTGCCTAAGATTATAAAGCCTACTAATTTTATATGTAAGGAATGTCAGTTAGGGAAGTGGACGAGACTTTCTTTCAAAAGAAAATAGTATACTTCTAATGGGATATTGGATCTTGTGCATACTAATTTGTGTGGTCCTTCTAGAGTGAGAAACTTTTAGGGTAACAAGTATTTCATGTTGCTGATTGATGACTATTCAAGGATGATGTGGGTTACTTTCTTAAGGGAGAAGTTTGAAGCATTGGAGAAGTTCAAGATTTTCAAAGCCATGGTTGAGATAGAGACTGGACTGAAGTTGAAGTGTTTGAGATCTGACAGAGGTGGTGAATCTACTTCTGGTGAGCTAAATGCCTTTTGTGAAGAGCATGGGGTGAAGAGAAAATTATTTGCTCTACGGACCCCTCAACAGAATGGTGTTGTGGAGAGGAAGAACATGATAATTAAAGAAGTTGCTAAAACTATGGTGATTGAAGGAAATGTTTCGCATATCTATTGGAGAAAAGATGTGAGTACTGCAATATGTACCTTTGACCAGTTGCATATCAAAGATGATACCAGTAAGACTCCTTATGAGTTATGGTTTGGTCATGTTCGTATAGTTAGATATTTTAGAATTTTTGGTAGTAAATGCTATATCAGAAGAGATGAAGATCTCGGTAAGTTTGATGCTAGAAGTGATGAAGGAATCTTTCTTGGTTATTCTACTAAGAGTAAGGCCTACCGGTATTATAACAAAAGATTGAGGAATATAGTTGAAAGTGCTAATGTGAAGGTTGAAGAAGGAAATGAGAGACAAGTCAAATCGTCTGGATATGATTCAGATGATTAGGATATCAATGTAGATAAAGGAAAGCAAGTGCATAACCAGAATCAAGTTCAAACTGCTCCGAAAAAGTCTAAGAATGAAGGAGAAGGTGCAAGTGCTAATAATGAAGAAAGAGGTCAAGAGTCTGAAAATGAGGAAAATCCTAAGACTCCCAGATATGTAAGGTTAAATCATTCAAAGAATCAGATCATAGGTGATAAGAATAGAGGTGTGATGACTAGGAGAAGGATTGTTGAATAGTATTGCTTGATTTCTAAGATAAAACCTAAGGATGTTAGTGAATCTTGTAAAGATGAAAATTGGGTTAAAGCAATGGAAGAAGAGTTAACTCGGATTGAGAAGTTAACTCGGATTGAGAAGAATAATACATGGTTTCTTGTTCCCATACCTAAGGATAAAAATGTAATTGGAACTAAATGGTTGTTTCAGAATAAGTTGGATGAAAAAGGTGAAGTTGTTAGGAATAAAGCAAGACTTGTCTGTAAGGATTATTCTCAGATGGAAGGTATTGATTTTGAGGATACTTTTGCTTCAGTATCTAGAATTGAAGTTGTTAAACTATTTCTTACTTATGTTGCTTACAAAGATTTCAAGGTGTATCAGATGGATGTCAAGTCAACCTTTCTTAATGGTAAGCTTGAAGAAGAAGTCTACATTGAGAAACTAGATGGTTTTCAACTGACAAATCAGAAGGATATGGTTTATAGGTTGAAGAAAGCATTGTGTGGATTGAAGTAAGCTCCAAGAGCTTGGTATGCTAGATTAGATAAGTATTTGACGAAGCTTGAATTCTAAAGGTACTGTTGATAGTAATTTTTACTTCAAGATTGATAATTATAACATCTTGATTGTTGAAGTTTTTGTTGATGACATTATTTTTGGTGGGAATGATGGTTTGTACAAGAAGTTTATTGATGATATGCAAAATGAGTTTGAGATGTCTATGATTGGTGAGATGAAATTCTTTTTAGGATTGCAAATTACTCAGTTGGATAAAGATATTTTCATATCTCAGTCTAAGTATGTGAAGGAATTATTGAATAAGTTTGGTTTGGATGATGCAAAGCCTATTGGTACACCTATGGTTACCAGATGTAAGTTGACAAAAGATGATGATTCTCTGAAAGCTAATCAGACTAGATACAGATCTATTATTGGTGGATTGTTGTATTTCACTCAAACTAGACTAGATATTATGAATGGTGTTTGTCTTGTTGCTAGATTTCAAGCTAATCCTAAGGAATCTTATGTTGTTGTTGTGAAAAAAAAAATCAGATATTTGAAAGGGGTAGTTGATTTTGGCTTGTGGTATCCTAGAGATGATGACTTTACTTTGAGTGCATTTACTGATGGTGATTGGGAAGGTGATGTTGATGACAAAAAGAGTACTAGTGGTGGTGCATTTTTCTTGGGTGAGAGATTGGTTTCATGGATGAGTAAGAAGCAGAATGCTATATCTTTGTCTACTATAGAAGTTGAATACTTTGTTGGTGCTGCTAGCAATTGTACTTGAGTGATTTGGATGAAGTAGATGTTGAAGGATATCAGAGTTATTTTTGACGAGCCTACTACTATATACTATGATAATTCAAGTGCTATAAATATTTATAAGAATCCGGTGTTGCTTTCCAAGACTAAGCATATATCAATCAAGTTTCATTTCTTGAGAGAGAAGGTAAATGAGAAGGAAGTCAGATTGGAGTATGTATCTACAAAGAAATAGATTGATGATATGTTCACGAAGCTTTTGCCTAATGATACATTTGAGTATCTCAAAGATAAGATAGGGGTGATTGCCCCTCCTGAGGAGAACTCAGATGCATGGATTTGCATTAGTCTAGTGGAATTCACAGAGATGTCTCATGATCCATATTGATGAGTGAGGCTGCTAGTCAAGGGGAGTAGTCAGTGTGTGGCTCAATTGTTCAAATTTATGTGTTTATCTAAGGGGGGGAGATTATCTGGTAAAGGGGGATAGAATTAATATTTTTGTTGTATGTGCCTTTTGCATTTATGTCAAAGGGGGAGACAAGCATGTGAAAACTACTATTCTATGTTGATCTCAAGGGGAGATTGTTGAGAATTATGGGAGATTATTGGTTGTTGATTTATTTCTTTACATTGATTGTTTTTCACATTCATATATTTCCATCAATGCCAAAGGGGGAGATTGTTGGATATTGTTGAGAAGTTTGCAAGAATAATGTGTTGTCATTTATGTCAACATATTCCTGTGTTCTAGTGTTGCAGTCAAATTGGATGAGTTGGGTTAGCTAGTGTGTTGCAGTTAGATTGGATGAGTTGGCTTAGCCACTGTGTTTCAGATGAGCTGCGATTTAATGGGTTATGATATAAGTATCTATATTTGATTCAACAGAAGTTTTAGAGGTTTGCATGGTTATCTAATCGAGTTGTGAGATCTGGTATTGTGGTTGATATTCAGTTGTTCATGTTATTCGGTATTCTAGATTTTTCTCCACATTGCTTCAGAACTACAATATCTTGGTTTGTGGATTTGACAGAGTGTTTGGGATGTTCACATGTGTCCTCAATTCAGATGGGTTGTGATTTGGAGGTCTACAAGTGAATCTTTTAGTTTGGCAATCAGTTTAGTTGGTGTTCTTGAGGCTCGATATAATGATTTTGAAGATTCTACTAAGTGGTGACATTGCGATTGTTATTGTGGTGATTCACATTAATTTTGGATGTTTCTAAATCATGTTCTATCTGTGTTGATGGTTCGTGTTGATCCTTGTGCACATTATTGATTATTTTCTTGATCCGGTGGTGTTCTTCGTGTTATGCGATATTCATAATGATTGTAATGTGTTGCGAATATTCAAGGCATAATTGTTGGAGGTGTTGTGTGTTTGTGGTATTGGTTTAGGTCTAGACTATGTCTTAGCCGACATTGTTTTGGTTTGCATGTATTTATTATAGCGTGTGAGGTTATTGTTTTGTAATTTGTGTTGAGGGTTGAGCCGACCTTGAAATATAGGTTGACGATTTGTATAACTACATGTAATATTCATTTGAGAGATGTATTTGTGTGTGTGAACATCGATTTGATCATTTAGTTGCAAAGGAGAAGTGTGAAGAAGTGTGAAGAAGTGTGAAAGTGCAGAGTTTGAGTTTGTGCTTAACCGGAACTGTAACCAAGCATGAGAATATGTTATTTCATCAGTTCATGATTCTCCGGATGTAATCCAAATTTTTCTATAAGGTAGTGAGACTTCCCAAGGATTATAGACCTTCTTGTTTTGTGATTTGAGCAATGAGCTCTAGGAAGTGTGCTTGAATGCATGTGCATTCCCCATTGTAATATTTTCACTTACTCCTAATAGGATATTATCTCATTGTGGGTAGGTTCCCACTGTGGTTTTTCCCTTAATCGGGTTTTCCACGTCAAAAATATTGGTGTTATGTGTGTTATTGATGTGGTGTTGATTTATGTTTTTATTGTTTATTATCATATCTAAATTTAAGTTTGAATTGTGTAGAGTTTGAGAGAAAACTGATTCACCCCCACCCCCCCCCCCTCTCAATTTGTTGCATTGTTGCCAACATAAGCTAGGTAGAATATCTTTTGCATGAATAATATAGGTGTTGAACAAGGTAATGTTGGTGCATTTCATGTAAATTGTGTATAGAAAATTCAAAATCATTCCTTTGTGTCCCTATTTGATTTGGAAAGATAAAAGCTTTAGCTTCGTGAAAAATTTGCATGGTTTGATGAGATGTTGTGTTTGATCAAACGAATAGGTTAAACAATGATGTTATCTCCTTACCTTATTTGAATTTCAAAAGAATGCGCTTGCTTGATAAATTAAAGTAGAATGAATTAATAATAAGGTGAATGAGGTTGTAACATGTTAATAATTGACAATTTTCTCTAAGTTGCTAAAAACATTAAGTTTTTGAATGATCATTGATGGGTACTCTTTTTGGTTGTTTTATATGGAATTATGATATGTTAGAATTGTCATTTTATAGTTTAGACATTTTGGTTAAGATGGATATAAGTCTTTTTGCAGCTTGAACCTAAAAAAATTGCCATCTATTAAAACAACCTTACTAATATGATAAATCTATTTTAATGATATGGGAATGTTTGATGAAATGTTGGTTGGAAGTAATATTGGTCGAATATGTGTTTTTGTGCATTAACTTTTGTGTGTGCAGTTGGAAGAGAGACTAAGCCAACAAAGAGACAGACATCGGTTGATGTTTTCAGAGAGTTGTAGTCCTACTCAAATAAGGACTATTAAACCAGTCAATTTGGCAATTGATGACCCTAGCATATCTCCCAATTGCAGTTGATCAGTTGCTATTTTAGAACATGTGTTGTTCTGTTGAGAAGATATAGAGGGTGTCATGTCCTATATTCATGCATTGGACTAAGTCCTGAGATGACTCACCCTTCTATGCTTTTACTTTCAATAAAAGTCATCCTCCTAGTATGTTGGGAGTGGATCGACTATGTAGTTAATTAGCTATTGAATTTTCTATAAATCCATCAGTCGTGAATGAAGTTTAGAATGCAGTTTTTATCTTCCAAATACTTAATGTACTTTGCTTTCACAATCTAATAAAGCAAGAGATTTCAATTCTGTCATATCTGCTATTTGGAATTTCAATGTGCATGAGATGATATACAATCTTTAGGTTTGGTTAGAATCTTGGAGGCTCAACCAAGGGGGCCCACTTGGGGAGCATCCACACTTGTTCATTTCTATGCTTTGTTAAGTAAGTTTACTATCGAGCCTAAGTTTGTTGTTTAAGGTCTTTCAGTTGACAATCCTGCCTCCCAAAAAATGCCCATGTATCATTTTGAAGAGGATCATTGAGTTTTTCTCTTCTTGCAAGTACTTTATCCAATGTTTTACAACATATATTAAAATTTAAATACAAGTTTGTCTCATAAAAGGAGCCTTTCTCAAATGATGGCTTACCAAAGAGGTTGTGATCACTCTATGAGCAACTCTCTTATCTTTTTCCCTACTAGTCTTTCCAATAGAATTGAGAGAATTAACATTTTTGACAATAATAGAATTTTTCTCCATATTTTTGTTCACACAAATCTTCAATTTGGCTAGCAAAGGTTGTTGCAAGGTGTGCACCCTTGGCCTCCTTGTGTTGTGCAATGCAGCGCTCAGGTTTGTGACATGTCTTAATCACCTCTTATGGATTCTATAATTCTAGTGGTTGTATCGGGCATTAACAAGTCGATCTTGTGGTGCAACAACAACCATACTTCTAACAAGTGGTATCAGAGCCTAGGTCACAAGTTCAAACCCCCTCGCTTGTGCTAGGGGGATTGTTGCAAGGTGTGTGCCCTTGGTCTCCTTGTGTTGTGCAGTGCAACACTCGGGTTTGTGACATTGCTTAACCGCCCCTTGTGAATTCTATAATTCTAGAGGTTGTATCAGGCATTAATAGGTCGATCTTATGGTGCAATGATAATTGTACTTCTAACAAAGGTCTCGTTTTGTTTTTAGCAATTGGACAAAAAGTTGGCATTGATCGGCCAATATCTTATTGCTAAAATATTCATTGAAAAGTTATGTATCCCACAACTGAATGGATCTTGTTGATCTCTTTCCTTCCAAATTTTTCATAATATTCTCATCAACTTCAAGTAACCATTTTGGGGTTCTTGAAGGTCTTGGATTTGGAATTTGTCTTTCTTCCAAACAAAGGTCTTCATTTCTCATGTAATTTGGCAATACATAACATTCAATTATTCCATAATTTTCAATGTTATCAATGTTATCAACATTTTCATTTGCAATGTCATTTGCAACATTTTCATTTTCAATGTCATTTGCAACATTTTCATTTTCAATGTCAACATTTTCATTTTCAATCTCAATGTCATGTTCAATATTTTAAAACTCAATTTCCTCTTCACTTGAAGTAAAATTTATGGGTGGAGAATATTCCTCACCTTGACCAATATTCGACATACCTTGTCTTCTCTTCCTATGAATTTCACTATCTTTTTCTCTATATGCTTCAATTTTCTCTATTGCATGTTTTCTCTTGCCTTTTTGTTTATGATGATTGCTACTACCCATTATACCTACAAAAAGATGCAAAAAAATGATTAATAAAGTGAAACTTGTTTGAAAGAGTGCATCAAAAGCATAATTTTATTTATATCAAATAGAAAACCTATTATTCTCGATCACTAAAGGAATGTGGGACCATTGGAGTGTTCAAAATCTCCTATTGCCCTTTTTTATCTAGCTTAGGAATGGATATCCATTACCTTTTCACAAAAATAATCACCAAGGGAAATATTTCCCTTTGCCTCCACTTTTTAGGTAGAAAACTTAGATCATAACATATATCCATTATGAACAGATATTAGTTAAGTCCTAATTTATTTATTCATGTATAATATATGTTGTATAGTATATAGTGAGAGAGAGAGAGAGAGAGGAGGGGGAAGGGAGGAAGGAAAATAAGGAGAGAGGGACAGAGGGAGAAAGAGGGAGTGAGAGGGAGTGAGAGACTAGAGAGAGCAAGGTACATACAGGTGTAATGTGGGAGGGATAGCGGGAAAGGTAGATGTGTAGATAGAGGGAGAGCGTCCAAAAGGGAGAGTATAAGAGGGAAACATAATTTATTTAATATAAAATGTTATATCATGTATGTGTGTGTGTATATATATATAAATTTGTTATAGTAAATTACAAGCTAATAAAAAGAAGTCATTAACGCATATCCATTATTATTGGATAGCCATTAATATTAGATATTCGATACTAATGAATATCTGATATTATTGGATGTCCATTTTTTCTGACAAAAATTTGCACCCATGGGATTTGCTTCAGGATTGCTTTAAGATTTAGCATGGATGTGTCAAACCTAGAAAACCAACACAAAAAACATGTTTAGAAGTTTTCCTTGGTTTTCCCTGGACTTCACCCATGTAGCTAATGACTTTTTTAAGCTCGAAATTGATGAAACAAAAAGGTATTTTTACATAACTTTTTATCTTTCCACCAATATAATTTTTGCCTTATTTTGAATTTAATAAATCATTATTATTAATATTTTACATACATTATGACTAAAGTCCTGACTAATAGGTTGATTGAAAAAAATCTATAACTTTCAAATGGTTTAACAATTTTTGAGTCTAAAAGATGCACCACATTCTACACTTCACATACTATAGGATTAAAAAAAAATGAATTTCAATAAGTTTTGACCAAGTTATATATTTAAAGTCTAATACAAAAATATTATGTTTTGTTTGTACTTAGGTTGGTCAGACATACTCTTGATTTTTATCTTTTTCCTAAAAATTAAGTACTACTACATTGAAATTTCAAAATTTCACCAAATATATTTAATTTTTTTTAGAAAACAACTAGCATCTTAGAAACTACATTCAATTTGATACAAATTATGTTTTTTACATATTTTTCAAATTATGTTCATAACCTATTCAATTTTTCATGTCAAGTTGCCTAACTCTATTTTTTTGAATTTTCATCACCACTTAAGGACCTAGTTTGGCCTACCATGATCCTACACATACCTGAAGAATCATCATATTTATACCTGGAATTTGTTTTAACAAAACACGAAAAAATCTCTTGATGGCTAGTAATTTTTCTTTAACTTTAAGGCTCTAAATACAACTCCTTAGCGTTGAATATAGGGTCATACTCTAGGATTATAGAACCATGACTTTAAGATCTAACATGTTGAATGTGAGAAGTATGCATAATGGGAAGAATAGTAGTAGGTACAATGTGAGAAATAGGCATAAGATAATGATTAGTGGTTAGTGTAGACACCTAAAATTGTCCTATCTAATTAAATAAATATTTCATTTATTTAATTATTTAAGCCTAATTCTTTTATTAATTAAATAAATCTTTATTTATTTAATTAATTCATTTATCCTCTTCTAGCCTTATTTCTCATTTAAATAAATACATTTATTTATTTAAATAGTCCTTTTTCTAAATTAAATAAATATCTTATTTATTTAATTGATCCCACTTCTTCTATTAATTAAATCAATCTTTATTTATTTAATTAATTCATTAACCTTTTCTACCCATGACACATGCCATTCATCTCTTAATTCCTACACTATCAACCCTCTCATTATTTTCTTATTTTCTCTACCTACCCTCTAATCTTAGCCGACCATTTATCTTTTACACCTCTCAATCTTATCCCTCCATTTCTTATAGTTTCTTCTATATAAGGAGATGCTTCCTTCATTATCAACACCCATCTACGCTTTTGAACTTTCACATGCAATCAAGCCTACTTCCAACCACACTTACGTTCTTTGTTGAGATCTTGTGCACACATAAAATCTGAGAGCAAATATATCAAGCAAGATCAATGGAGATAGGAAGAATGGAGATCCAAACCCTATTGGACATGTGATGGTATAATCTTTGTGATTTCATTTGATTTGCATTGTCTTAGGTAATCTTCATATGTTATGGTGGAACTTTGTTGTTGTTAGGCTAGGGTTTTGTGGTTGAATCTATTTTAGTCTTTCAATGTTGTTATTTCCATTTTTACCATAAAAAGTTAGAGCTATGAAATATGGAATATGTGGCATACTCAAAATGGGGGAAGAATAGAAAGGGGAGATAGTAAAAAAAACATACTTGGGAATGATGGGGATGAGAAATATCACCTAGATGACTTGATGAGATTATTGTATGACCTATGTCAATTAGTACCTCTATTATACAAGGCTTGTTAATCAAGAAATTATGAAGACCATTAATCAACTATGAAGGATTAACATTGATAAGAACATTCGTGTGATAAGATCCATATCTTGAATTTTTATTAGTTCAACATGAGAAACATGAAAAAATCATCTTTCCCATTCTAATGTACAAGTCGTAGTGTAGCGATCTTGAATCAAAATTTATTTAGTGTAATTTTTATCCATTTTAGATCTTGATCCATGATTTCTCCTTAGTGAAAAGTGGGTAGAATAATGAAACATTGTGTAGCATCCTAAATTGTACTCCCTTACAATTTTGTCCTCATTTGGGCCCTCACCTTGACATTCATGTCTTGATGCCTGATTAGAGCCTTGATTCTGCTCACACCATGCAAATTTTTCATTATTTTTACCTTGCACTTCATTTTCCCCTTGTTTCTTGGTTCTTGATTGTTTAGGACTAGGGAATTGGCACCTTGGTCCTCCCAATCAAGGCACATTTTTGGACCCCTTAACGATTGCATCATCTTGGTCGGGACCTAGATCCCATGTTAGCCCATGTTGGAAAATTAAGTCCCATGTTAGCTCATGTAGAAAATTAAGTTGTTTTTCAATGAGCGAGTATAAAAGGAGGTCTACCCCTTTCATTTTGATATACGATTTGAATCCTTCAAGCATATTCAATCAACCATTCAAGTAAGCAAGCAACCAGTCTTCTTTTAAGCACTGGAGCAAAAGTGAGGTCAAGATTGAAGCATTGGAGTTGGCATTCATGTTCTATGTTTATGAAGACTTCATGAAACCCTAATTCCTCGTGGAGAAAAACAAAAATCCATTAGAATGTATATCATTAGTGTTTTAGTCATTATTCAGCATCTCACTCAAAAGAACACTTCCATTGTTGCAATTCAGTTACATTTCATTTTTATTTCATGGTTTATTCCAAACCCAAGGTTTGACCTAAGGTAAACTCCTATTTCCATTCTCTTGTGTGTGTAAGAACAAGTGCGAAGTTGCGATCTTTAGAATTGATTTTATTTACAATGACAAATAAATTCCCCTTTGGATGGCAAAAAGTGTGGAGGACCATTGTGATGAGCATACTGGTCTCGACATTTCAAGATCTCTTTCTAGGACCAGGTCTGAATACACTTACTTTCTTCAAATCCAGGTTTGTGGCTCAATCCAATTACTATAGCTCACCATTCATGTGTTTTTACTTCAATTCCAACACATTTACCCTAATTTCAGTATTCTACAATTCAACTTAAAAGTGGGCAATCAATTCAAATCTAGTATACCTAATAAGGATTCTCAGCCCTATCCTTGCTGATTTGTGGCTAGATCTATAGGATTTACCCCTCTTTTTAATGTAGTGGTCCCTAAGTATAAATATTATAGGTTTTCAAATATGTAATGGTTGAAAACCTAATATTTTTCATCATTACATATTGACATCAAAGTAAAATATGTACCCTAAAAGGTAATAGAAACCAAGTGAATAATGATCTATGATATAAAAAATAAAATATATTAGGTCTAAAATAAAAGAAAACAATGAAACTAAGGAACAATTGTAGGGGTGTAGAAAATGCTAGGTTTACCAAAAAAAAGAAGATATTAAATACATCTCTATTGAAATATTTAGCCTAATATGATAATTGAGTAATTAATAAAAACTTAGCTTAGACAACTAAGTTGTGTCTAGATATAAAATTAATTCAAAAATTGAAATTAAAAAAGAGGGAAATTGATGCTTAAGTCTATATGTGATAATAGATGTTGATTGGAATATAGAGTAAATTGTTATCTAACTTAGACTTCAACTACTGAATTTGTAACAATAGAGCTCCAATAAAAATAAATGATTTATGATTTGTCGGGGTTAAAATCACATGTGCAACCCTAATCTAGAAAATCAAAATCTTAGACCTGGATTTGAGGACCTAAAATGGGTCCTACTAGTCTTCAAAAAATTGTTTGCCTAAGTAAACCTAGAATTGATGGTTCTTAAAAGCACTTGTAGGGCCTACCATCAATTGTGAGAGCCTACATCTTATCTTGATATTAGTCAATCCCTTCATATCAATTCAATGGTGTTTGAAAAAGGTTGAAGATATGCTAGGAAAAATACAAATGCCTATGTTGTTTGTTCTAATGAATGCAAATATTGATGCAATGTTCTTGTAATGATATGATATATTCTTATTGTTGGGGGGACATCTAAAATGACAAGCTTTGTATTTTTATACAACACCTACCATTTATATTTGAGTCAATAGATAATGACTAATAAAAATTAACTTAACTTAAACCCAAATTAATTTTAATTTTAAGAATTAAAATTGAAATCCATAATCTTAAACTATATTCATGACTACATAAACAAAACAAAATCCAAAACTTAAAAATATTTAAAAATTGCATCCAAATCACTATGAAATGAAAACTTTAATCCTTATTTTTTTCCATATGAAATGAAAACTCTAATCCTTATTTTTTTCCATTAAAAAATACCCTCTTATTCCACAATATACTAAATTTTTTTCCATAAATATACTAATTAAGCATCAAATTATTAAAAAATCAAATCCAAAATACAAGGAAAGTACAAATGATGGGCAGAGTCATGCATGCTAATATTATTTATCTCAAAATGAGAATATATATATATATATATAGTTGTGTTATATATCTTGACAATCTGTATTCCATAGAAAACAAACCAAAGTCATATCATGAGACAAATCAACTTTATGTCATAAGTAAAGGGAAGAAAATAATGCTTGTTAAGTCAATCTCACTTCTACATCATGGAGTTGGATTGGATAGGCATTTGTCTTCTCTCATCATCAACATAACCTTTTATGTGACATATTTTAAACTATTATAACTCATGAAAGGGATTTGAATCACCTTAAATTGGGTGAGTATACTTTCCATTGAAAGCAACTACTAGAGTAAGTTTCGATGATAGATAAATCTAGATTCAAGGTTTTATATTTATCAAACAATTGAGTCAAATGTATAATAAATTTAATATTTTTAATTTTAGATTATAATATTATAAAAATATATGTTTAAATTTAAAATTATTTTTTGATTGAATTGTTATGAGTAGAGAGATTTAGATTATTAAAGTTATTTGAAAAATTAATTTAATCTTTGAAGAGAAGGGGTTCAATTATCGTCCATATTCCAATGGTTGTTCACTCCTTGCTCACCCAACCTGCTAATTACCAACTTTAAAGAAACCAAAAATATGACAAATAAAATTTCACTAATAAATTTCACTTGTATTTCCAATAGTTAAAATTTGTAGACTCTAATTGGAGAAGTTGTGCAATTTTATTGGTACCCATAGCGCACAACTACGTGCATAAGTTTTGACAATTTTGGAGGTGGTTGTAGCACATGGTTTTTAGGGCATCTTTAAGTAGGTATTGGGTGATGTTTCTAAATGACCATTTTTTCACCCTTGTATGCATAATGGATCCCACAATGTTCATCTTTACTACCCAAAAGCCTGAACAATATTTTTAAGCAATTAAGTCACATAAGAAGACAACAACAACAAAAATTATCGAAATCTGATGTACCGTTTAGGATCTGTGGGTGCACAAAGTTAGCTATAACGATTAGTGGTGTTGTTTTTTATATTAAAAGCAACCAAAAAACAAGGGGGATGACCCATTGGAACAACAAGGAAAACAGTGGCAAAACCGCTGTCCGCAAATAACAACAAAGTTACAGCCCTTTACAAATTAGTGGTGTTGTTCTCCTAATACTTTTTAAAAATTAAACTTGAATAGATTTGACATAATAAAAAACGAGTCATCATCTTCACCAATTATACTAAAATTCTTTCATGTACAATCAACTTAAAAAAAAAAAAATAACACTTACTTTGTCTTTACCTATTTCATCAATGTATTATGTGGAAGCTATATATGTAGGCATTGGGCTGGGTGTAAAGTGGACCACTCCGAGCCATGTGCTACCCCATTTAATCCCAATAATAAAGAAAGAGATTGTTACCACAAAATATTACAAGTCTTAATCCAATGATTAGAAATGACAAAACTTCGTAAATAGTTATGATTCAATGTTTTTGGTCCAAGTACAATTGTGATTGAATATGGGATATTGTCCACACCTTGTCTCCCCTTTTCCTTTGACTAAATTACATTACCTGAAAGAAAGTAGGCCTCGAATAGTGCTAGCCCTAAGTTTTAGTAAATTATTTTACCAATTTAAAATTGTATTTAGTAATTTTTTTAATTGTTAGTTTATGTTTTTATTATTATTTTTGAGTTATTTTTTTATTTTTTTATTGAATAGTGTGTTGTGATTATAAATCTCAATTCATTAATTTTTTCAAAATGGGTAAAATGAGTGTAATGAGTTCAAAATGGGTAAAATGAGTGTAATGAGATTGTACGTTGAGAGAGATTTATCATATCAAATTTGATTATTTCAATTGAGATAAAGAGTCAAACTATCAATTTAAATGATATTATTTATAAACAAATAGTCAAGCATGAAGAAAAATCATAGTATCAAGTATGGTAAAAAATGAGAGTTTTAAGAAGAATGGTATTATAACAATTTTTTATTAGAATATAGAAATAATTAAAGCATTATTAAAGAGAGTATTGTTTTTTTCTATGACAGTTTATTATCTTGAAGTTTAGTATTTGTATTGATATTTTTGTTTTCAAATAGTTTAAGTGATTAAATTATAAAAATCAGTCTATAAAGCTTATTTTGAGAGTGTGTGGTCTATAAATAGAATTAATGTTATTATTGTGATAACCGTCATCACCTCCAATCTTTTTATGCTTTGGAGGAGAATTTAAATGTGACGAAGAAATATTGCCTATAAGAATAATGTATCTTTCTCTCTATCCCCACAACTATGTCACTGACAAATAAACTAAATTAAAATGATAAATAACAAATTTTAACAAAAATTCAAAGTTTCAAATTAAATTTGTTATACACATGAGAATTTTTAACCAAGTCAAAATATGTACTAATGAAAAAAGTAAAAATGTATTTTAAATATTTAAACAATAAGAAAATAATAAAGTACCTTAATAATATAGATAATTAGAAAATGTCATTTAAGAGATGTCATGAAAACATCATGAGGGGACTACAAAACCGTCCAAGATGACTCAAGAAACCACTTAGCTTATTTTAAACCCAAAGGAATTGATGAAACTTGTGCCTAGCACCAATACTGGCACACATAGAATTACACTATCCATTTGCATTACCATTTGATTGCATCTTCCTCCTTCATTGAGAAGGTTCAATATACATTATACATCATTACATTGCTTTTCATTCAAATATACTTAAGTTTACATTTACATGAATTGAAAAGAACTTGAAAGCTTAAGAGAGCGATGGAATGAACTTGATGTAATCTTCAATTCCATGAAATTCAGTCCCCAGCGATGGTTATAAATGCCACTTGACCATGTGGAACCTGACAATCCACCCCATTGTGCTCTTGGAGATAGTCACACAAATCATACACTCAAACAATGAATACACATGGGGGTAGGTAGGCTTAAACACACCATACACAAATTGTACAAATCACACATGATTATAAAGCAAACAACAAGATCTAGGAATGAATACAATATCTCCCAAGTACTGCTCAATCTATATTAGGACTTAAATGCTAGAGTGCAAGTAGGGCTAGTGTCATTAGATGAGCATAAAGAGATGGATTCACACTAGACTTAAGTACTTTTCTCATACAAGTTAGAATACTCAATCTTACTCGATCTAATGCTCCATGGGCGAGCAAGTCTTCCCAAGTCATCCTTCACCTAATACAAGCACTCAAGGCATGCAAGAGGCATCTAATTATCTTACTAAAGTTATATCAATGTTTTAATTAAGTTGTTACTTCATTACAAGACTCCCCACACTATGATTTCTAGTGTGCTAATTTAACATCAAATAATCCAAATTCCACTTATTTATCTTTTCCAAACTTTACTCAAAAACTAGGAAATAGAGTTTTCACCATGAAAACAACTTGAAGAACACCAAAAATTCAATGTTTAAATCTCAACATTCTGAGAATTCCCTTTTGATTCCTCTCCACCCAACACTAGGTTTTTACACTTAATTTCACAACTTTCCCATCTGATTGAAATTTTCACAAGGTAACATTTATAGATGCATGGTTTATGATTTTTTATCAAATCAAAAGATTCAATCAATAAAATGAATTGATATTAATAAGGAATTTTCTATAATATTAATATAATTGATTTTCAATCATTTAAAAAACTAAAAGGAAGAAAAAATAAGGAAAAAAATCAAGTTCCTACCTCAAATATGCACCCAAATGAAAATTCGAATATCTTCAAAAATTCAAAAAACCAATCTTCAAATCCATGGAGCAACAAGATCATAAACGCATTCCTAATCCAATGCAATATTGCACACAAAAATTCTAGCACAATTTTCTCCTCAAACTTCCCATTAAAAATCCAAGTGTAGGATGGTTTTGAGCTCTCAACATTCAAAAATAACTAAGTGTTGAAAATGAACTATTTTCATATATAAAACCTCATTAGCTTTTACTTTTTGAAAATAATAAATAAAACTAATAAAATAAATCATATTTCTAATTTCCCCCAATTTGCCATAATGATGCAATGCACACCATTAAATTTATTTCCAGATACAAAATTGATGATAAAATGCAATTTAACACATATACACAAATACTCTCTACTGGTCGACCATAAGGGGATACTAGGGTTTTTTGGACATTACCAACTATAGTAGTCAGGGTATAAACCAGTAAACACATGGGAAGTCACACTCAATTAAGCATGATGGGTAATTTTTAGTAACAATTTGGTCGATGTGCTATCTCTTGTTAACCACTGTCAGGGTATGTGCAGACCTATGAAACTTGGTGAAGTCAATACCTAGTACCTACATCACTCAACAAACATCAAGGGTATTTGTGCATGTATATAATAGCCAAACCACATACAAATTCCTTGATCAAGGTTAGCATCATAAGCATAATTAGTCACAAAATCATACATATATAATCAACTCAAACGATAAACACATAATAACCATACTATCATAATGTCATCATTGTCTCATAAGGTGCACCACATGGATTCCAATACAAAAGAATGGTGGTATGCACAATCCTATCTAACCATATATAGTATCAACAAAGGATAAAAATAATGATGGCATAATGCAAACATGGGAGGCATAACAAAATATTATTAAACTAATAATCCAAAATTAAGAAATTCACTACTTGGGACAATGAGATCTTAGGAAGATGGAAAGAACTTAAATAAACTTATTAATGTTGCGGGGAGGTTTGGATTCTCTTCCCAGACGTAGAACAATAAAGTGGTCACCTCTATTGGTACCTAGCTTCACTATATAGGTCTTAATTCATTTATGCATGTACTCTCATTCAATCCACCACTTATAATTGACTTGAGAAACTTACAAATGGATTCTTTTTGTCAAAATAACCTAATTATTATTTCTCCCCACCCCTCAAGTTCATGTCAAATATTAGAATTTTGTAAATGTATGTGCAATCCTAAGCTTGAATGTGTTTTCCCATTTTCCATTCATTTCATAGTATTGTCAAATTTTAGTGTAGAATTGAATATTTTTTCTTACTTTGATACTTTTAGTTCTATATTGGAGAGTTTCATGTGGTCTCTCAAGGAATTATTTCCTTTCTTCCCTACACTAAGTTGCCTATTTATAAGAATTAAAAATAGGTTGGATATCTCTTCCACCTCTGTTCCTATATATACTTTTGCACTCAGTTTCTTTTCAATCTTCCATTCTCTCATTTTATATACTTTTAAGGTCCATCAAGATTTCCCTTGTCCTTTTCTCACCCCAACCTTATATTCCTTGATACTTTTAACAAATCCTTAATCCCTTGATCTATCCATCCTTGTAGAATTTTCATGTGGATGTAGAGACTTATCTCATATCCACATCCTATATCTAGTTTCAATAGATTTCCCGTCAACTTCCTCCCTAATCTTCCTTTCAAAATTCTCCTAGACATCCATACTTCTTGACTTCATTCAAAAGTCTCCATGAATACCTCTAAAACATTAAGCTCCCAACTTGGACTATATGTGAAAAAGAAAATGAGAATCATGGCACCACACATCCCATTCTATATCCCCTCTCCTCACATATATACAACATACAAGAGACACACAATCAACCTTAGCCAACAAGCCAAAGGTTATGATAGCTAACTAGCCAACCTAAATAACTACTTATATGCTTACTTTTATGAAAATAAACTTGCACAAAATTACTAAGTGGTATTCTATAAACCATATGACTAATAACATGAGCATACACAACCATTTCCCCCTCATTTACTTTTTGGTACTTAATTTTCCTAGTAACAAATCTTTTCTATTGTGCAAACCCATTTTAAATATATATAAATGTTACATACAAGATAAAAAGTGGTTGTAAAAAATATCTAAGCCATGTGATGTATTCATCCATAGATCCCCTAGATGTAGAACCAAACATATAATTTTTATATTAGCATTATGTAAGGTGAACTACACATCTTTTTTCAAAATAACTTATTGTGTTGGTCACCTCATAGCTTTTGATTTAATTTCTACAAAATGTTTATTGTTTCGAATTGCGTGTGTATGTGTGTGTGTGTGTGTGTGTGTGTGTGTGTGTGTGTGTGTGTGTGGGCGTGCTTAAATTGCTTCTCTTTTCATTTACCTTGTCTTCCAAATTGGTTAAATGGGTGCAACATATTGTTTATGAGGAGCACAATTATGTGGCAAAAATTCTATGTAGTTTGCCACTCTACCTTTAGGAGTTTGAACAATAAATGATCATAAAATATCTCCAACATTGGTCCAACTTGCCCTCTTCTAAAATGGATAGAAGGAAATATGAAGTATATGTTAGCCTTTTTAGATGCTCTATGGATTCTTTTGAGTTAGAGTTGGCTTCCGAAAATGGGAGATTAGCCAAGAAGGATAGTTGCCGCAATTATTATATGAGCAAAACCAATATTAGATTCTAGAGCTCTTTATAACACTTCAGTTTCAAGCCACCTTGAGTATGTTTTCGGTATTTAACAAATTTTTAGTTGTTATTTTTCCCTTTTTGAGAGTTGTAAAATGTGTTGCTACGTGTTTTCAGCTTCAAGATTGTTTACTCATTGATACCATTCCTCAAAGTTTGATAAAAATTATTGTTATATCTTTTCTAATCATTATATAAAATTTAAGACCCTTCAAACCTCTTCTTTTACCCTTAAAAACTTGCGAGATAAAAAAAATAATCATTAAAACATTAAATATATATCTTTTATAAATAGAAATAAAAACTAAAACTAATTAATATAGTGTTTGAACTCCCCATATGGAAAATACATATGAAAAAAATAGATCTGATCTTCCATTATTTCATGGTTTAGAGGTCAAACATTACCTACCAAGATTGCTTCAAATTTTAAAAATTTATAAACAATTTAATTATCTGACTCAGGAAGCCTGAAAAGTCCAAGAAACTATCATACATTAGTTGTCAATGTGTACAGTGTGACCCAAGAAAATAACAGAAGCAAATCATTTTCCCCTTGTTTATGCCTGTATGTTGTACTTAGTCAACAAGTCTGCAAGGGTTGTTAGATCTTTTGCCCAATTTAGGGGGCAAAATATTTGACTCACAAGTTGTACTACATCAGCAATAGCCAGAAATTTTTTTTGTCAGGTCACAGTTATTGTTAATTTATGAGAGTAAGAAAAATGGTGATATAAGGACAATGACACATTTGAAATGAGGAAAACATTAAAGGAATAACATGGGAAAACAGCCTGAGTTTAAATCTCAATATTTGACCTTAAAATCATGGAGAAATAATTAAATGAATTGAGTTTTAAATACCATTATATGACCTTCATAACATGTAAAAAAAATTGAATAAATTCAATGTATAAGGTTTTGGTTCAAAGCTGTCCAAATCATATTATCTTTAATAAATAAAAATTAATTGAAAGTCTTAAATAAATCTGCTTTATAGGTCTGGTTCATAGCTGAGTAATATTTTAAGTTGTAATCATTATTATTTGAGAGAGACTTACAATTTTGTGTTCATTTGTAATTATCATCTCTAATGATCTTCGATTTGTAGCTCACAAACCTTACAATTGATAAGAAAACATATATCTTTAATGTTAGAGTTTCCTTCCCAAATAAACGTGAGCTTACAAGTAAAAAAATCTTACTATTTTATCTATAAATGCAAATACATTTTTGTTAATTATTTATTGATTTACTTTCAATTAAAATTTAATTAAGACCTTTCAATTATTTTAAGTTCTTCTCAAAAAATATAGAATTTAAATTATAATTGTTTGTTAACTATTATTTCTCTTTCTGATATTATTCTAGAATTTGATACTAAAATTTTAATCGAACGCTTCAAAAAGTGTCATCCCTCTCACTTTCAATAAGGGTATTGAATGAATTTAAGAAAGACATCAACATCCTATTCATGGGTTCAATGATAGTAAGTCAAATTGCATTAGAAGGAAAAAAACTTAGGTTACCGATTTCTTAGCTAAATTAGTTTATAGTGCAAATACATCAAACTTGAAGTAGAAATAATTAGGATTGCCTTTCCTAGGACTTGAAAATAGACTCTAATGGTGAATGGTGACTTTGATGTTCTTTTGGATTCTTGATTGTTACTAGCGTGCTAGTTCTTATGGTGTTCTTCATGTTTATTCTCTTATCGTTAACATTATTATTTTTTGTCCATAAACGACATAGCTAGAGATTTGATATTATATAGAAAATTAACAAAATTACAAAAGAAATAGCAGAATTTCAATATGCCATTAACAGTCTTTCTTAAAATTAGATAATTCAAAACTATATGTTCAACCTAGAAGCAATCGTTAGAATCATAGAACCAAAACTTTCTAGCAGGTCTCTTGTCCTGACAATTTCACATTATTTCATAGTCATATTAAGAACTAAAATGAGTATAACAAAACACCAGAGAAAATTTAAAAATTTTAAACTTTATTTCTCCAACTCCATCCCTAGGTAGGAGAACCGGGAATAGAGAAGAGTTGACCTCTTCTCAAACCACGTCCACGACCTTGCGGTTGACCCCTTCCTCTTCCTTGAGCACCAACCCAACCTCGACCATGGATCCCTTGTGGTTCATCTTGTTCATCTCCACTTGCAAGCGAAGAGTTGTGCTCTTCTTTTGTTATGAGGAAGCCATTTATGATGGCAAAGTCTTTGAATTCCTCCTCCCTGTCTTGATTTTTAGGTTCATCTGATATAAACTTCCATTTGAGGTACCCGATTGCCATTGTTGCAATGGCCCTATGCTTCATGAGAGCAAGGTCTTTAAGGTCAAGAAGGAAAGGATAGGAATTGATGGTTTCTCCCGACTCTAAGAGAAGAGCCACATCCCCAAGTCGTGGCAGACCAACTCCATGAAGGGCATATTTCAAAACTATTTTCAAACCAGCCAATACTTCTTCATCAAACAAATGAGAGGCCATTGCCTTCACCTCTTCCTTTGGGACATGATTGTCAAGCATCAATGCCACAAATCTTGAGGAAATGTGAGAATTATCACTTGGATATTCGTTTTTGTCCAAATGACCCTGGCCCAAAATCATTTTGATCCCCAAAATTACCAGCGATTCAGAATTGTGGAGAAGTCTTTTAAGCCTTTGGTCGAAAATTTCTTTGAAGGAAACTTGGTGATTCGAGCAAGCTAAAGAGACTGTGGTGTCTGCTCCAAAACAAGAAACAGGGTCTGGATACGCCATACCTATAAAGCCAGAAGGGCCAGCCATTGTTGCAATGGAAAAAAAGGAAAAATCGCTCTCCCACAAACTAAAACCAGTGACCAAGATTGGGAAAATGATGCTTAAGAGAGAACAAATAACATTAAAATAGTTGAGCTCAAAAAATAATGCATTTTGCAAGAACACCTCTCATAAATGATTGCAACATTATTTTTCTAAGTCTAGTTTTTTTTTATCATAAAGACAAGCATTACCTTCTTTCACGGTGATTGTCTATTTGTATTTTCTTGATTTTTTGAAATTAGTGCGTCATGAATCTTTTTAAGACTGACACGCCTACTTTGCAATTTTTTTGTTGTTTAATTAAAAAAATTGTCTTCAATTTTTTAAAATGAATTATAACACTTAGGAACTCTCCATTTTCTACACCAAATTTTTATGTATAATTCTTAGTCCATACCAAATTATGTATGGGTGAATCACACAATCTTCTAAGATCTCTTTTTCAATATTATAGGCATGTGTCCAAGCATCTACTCATTAGAAATAGTATAAAAAATGATTGTAATAAATCATTTTTCAAACTTATTTAAGTTTTAATAGTAGTTTTTATTGAAATTATACAAAGTTAATTTTAAATGTATATGTAAATACCCAACAATATTAGATTAATTAATATGTTAATATATTAAAAATGTATATATAAATATAAAATCAATAATAAATTAGTTAATGCATTAAAGTTTTACTTCTGTTATATATTAAATTTTTTTTACGCAACATTTTTGTTCAAAAAATAAAATTTACTATTTCTTTTTATAATTTGAACTATTAATTTAATCTCACTATTTATTCCTCAAAATTTATTTAAGATTCAAATGTATCTTTATTATATACACTCAACAAAAATAATATTCAATAAACTTCTCCAATAAAAATAGAATAATAACCTGTTTAATATTTAGATGTCTACTCATTGAAAATTTCCGAAGTTCATGATATCTCATGAAAGAGTTAAAAAGTACTATGTACAAAAAGATAAAATATTATCATGCATTTCATGGGTATCCTTACTTTATTTCGAATCTCAGTACAGTGAGAGACACTAAGGCTACTTAGGAAGTTACAAGAAATTGAAATGAATTGATTGACAAATGCAATGCAAGGAAAATGCATTAAAAAAAAATTAGTAAGTTAAAAAGGAAGTAAAAAAGAATTATCTATTCATCGATCCAACTTTCTTTGTATGAAAAGAACGTAACTGTGAATTTTTCATTTGGAATTCACTGAATAATGTGAAGTGAGCACTGAAACTAGCCAAATGAATTACCTTTCTGGATTGCAAGATAAAATATCAATATATTTATTTACATTTATAAACGTTAAAACATATGTCTGCTTGTACTTCCCTGAATCCTTTTGTTTTTCATCATTGTCATGTATTCATGCTTAGCAGTGTTGACCCATTTCTTCTTTTGCTCTAATTTTCTTTCCTCCTCAGACATAGATTCTTCCTTGATGGTGGGCAGCATCATAATCATGGCACCAGAATTCCCTTGGCCTTGACTTGTATTATGATTCACTGAGCAAGTTGCTGCTGATTCATTTACTTTTGATTCTACTGATTGATTATTCACCATAACCCCTGCAATCAATGTGAAAAAAGCCATTTTAAGAATCAAACAGATGCTAAAAATTTGCACTTGAATCAGAATCTCGCACACATTATTCGTAAAAATGTGAATTTTTTGGTTGATTTTCATCGAAAAAGTAATTTATGAAAAAGTAATTTATGTATTGATGCATTCTAGGAACTGGATACCCATTTCAGTTAAGAGATTATGTTGCATAAATTATAATGTATGAAAGTAACTAATACATGGGTGCACTCTAAAGAGTGGATAGCCATTTCATAAGTGAAAGGATTACCACTATTGATATAACAAAATGCAGTGTTTGACAGCCAACTACACTAAGTGAAATGGGTTGTTATCATACAAACCTTCCTTCTGTGCCAATGAAGATGATTGGAAGTGTGGGATTTTTCCATTGCCCTCCTTCTGTAGCAATGAAGATGATTGGAAGTGTGGGGTTTTTCCATTGCCCTCCTTCTGTAGCAATGAAGATGATTGGAAGTGTGGGGTTTTTCCATTGCCATTTGCTGTTGCAGTTCCACTTGCTTCAGGTTGGTGATTATGTTTGGAGTTAATTGTCTCCTCTTCATGGAAATCGCTTACAGTTTCCCACTCTGATTTTCCTTCCTCTTCTTGCACCTCTTCTTCCTCTGATGATGATGATGATGGTGATGGTGATGGTGAAGGTGAAGGTGAAGCTGATGATGTTGATTTGGACTCATTGCTAGACCCATTACAGGCTGAAGGATTTCCATGTTTCCGAGCTGCATCTCTGAAGAGCCAAGTTGTCTGCATTTTCTTCCTCACCAATTGGGTAGCATAATAGGGCACCTTAACATACTTGTTATCCTTATGGCCATTGTTATCTGGTATGAAGCACTCATTAATGAACATGATAGCATCTAGCAAACTTTCCTTGTCCAAACCTTTGATGTCATAAGCTTGAGCTCTTCTCCAAAGGCTCTTACAGTGGGAGTTTACTGGGTTGGAGATAGAGAGGGCTCTGGTTGTGTCACTGATTGCAGAGTCTGGGTCTTGTAGGAGAAGGTGGCACTGTGCTCTGTTACTGTAGAGTACCACTCTTTCTTTCCTGGTCTTCAAGGGGCAGAGTGTCAAAGCCTCTGTATACTTAGTAACAGCTCCCTTAAGGTCCCCAGATGAGAATTTTGAGTTACCTTCCAGCTTTACTACCATAGCAGCTGCCCTTTTCACATGAAGATCTTCTTTGGACATGCTCTTTTCCCATTTCATTCTTTGCGTCAAGTTCCAAAGCTCATCCAGATGCCGCCTCTTAATCAAGGAAGCCTTCTTAGAAGACCCCTGTGTATGTAAATGGGTATGTCTATGTGGATGTTCTTTGAGAAGAGTCTCTATAATCACCTCCCCAACTCTCTTTTTCTCACCCAGATTCTCCATCTCTGCTAAATCTACCAAAGCTACTACCGCTTTATCAATCACCTGATTAAGAAACAAAACAAAACATTAGATCAGCATAACTCAAGACCTGTTACACATGGGATTTGGGTCCTTTACTGAAAAACAAAACTAGAGTACCACTATCAATTGTGAATCTGACCTTACTTCTTGTGTGAGGATCCTGAAGCAGAAGCAGCAGACAATCTATTGCCATGTATTGCCAGTCATCTGAAGACCGGGCCACATTACACAGTGAATCTATCACACCACTGCAATCTGAAATAAAGCTTCTGCCCACTTTGCGATAACATAGTATCCTGAGAAGCCCAACACCCGCAGGGGAATTCTCATTGACGAGACCTCCCCACATCTCTGGCAGTTTATTCAGAAAAACTGGCTTACAGATAACTGGAACAAACTCATCCCTGTATGCAAAACAATTAAGCAGATGTAGAGACCAGCACTGCAACTGACTAGCCCATTCCTCTGCTTTCCTGTTCTCCTGCTCTGCTCCACCCATTCCTCTTGTCAGCAAATCACAATGATAACTGAGCCTCCTGCTTGGGTACTGTACGAATTGTGTATAAACAATCTCCAAACAGCAGGAGGACAATTCCATGGCCAATTCAACAACTTCTTCAGAAACACCTGGAAATGTTGTCTGGTAAGTAGCCAGGTGCCCCAGGGCTCTCACTGCCACTCTTTGCTCCACCCATGTTAGCCTACCCCTCAAAAGCTCCACTAGAGGTGAGACCACTCCTGCCTCTACTGCCATCTCTGCAAATGCTTCCAGATTCATAGTGTACGATCCTATTACATGAGCTGCATAGTAAGGTATATACACATTTTGGTCATTCAAAAGCCATGTCCTGTCCTTGAGTCCTTTCCTAATGAGACGTGACATGCAGTCCAGTATTCCCAGTTTCGGAAGCTCAGGATCATTGGGCCGTGTCATTGCTATGTTCCACAGTGCACTCACCACAAGCACCTGACCATGATCATCCCCACTCCCGGATGGCATTTCCTTCAAGTATTTGGCAATCCCAGCATGCCTTTTGGCAGGATTCTGTTCTTTCATAATGCAGAAGAAGCAGGCAGGACTGCAGATGCCCACAGTATGACACACTGAAGTGCCGTGCAGGCCTTTTCTCATGCCTTTCTTCTTCCCCATCTCCCCTTTTTAAACTTTTCAATGTAAATGGTCCTCAAGATTCTATTTTTAGCTCTGTGACCAAATCAACATCTCTGGACTGTCTAGATAAGTCTTGTTAACTGATCTAAGCCTCTGAACAAATCAAGCATAAACAGAGCCCACTTGAAACTCACAACAGATTGCAAAACTATGTAAAAGTTGATGATCTGTACAATTGAAGACAACCACAACAACCTCTTGACTTTTGGATTCTCTGTACTGTTCCCAAAAGTGACATACCCACTACTACATCATGTTAACTGCTCAATGACATTATTCAATATCCCCTGTTTCTTTACTCAAGCTCTCCCATGCGCCCACAATCCATTTTCCTAGGTCGTGACTACCGCCGACATATATATTTCATATTCCCCCATGCGCCCACAATTCATTTTTCTAGGCCAACATATATACATTTCATATGAATTTCTCTGGCTTTGGAATTCGTTTATAGGCAATGAAGGAATGTTGGTTCAGTTCCTTGAATTCGGTGTCCTTGTTTAAACACCAATCCATTTCTGTAGGGCAGGACCAATTCCAACAAATATACATTACATTATCTATCTAGAATGCTGAGACCGATGAAGAAATGTCGGTGGGCCTTTTAGAATTGGGTATCCTTGTCTAAATGTTGCAGCTCCCAAAGAGATATATATTCATGACAGCCATTTAAAAACAGGCACACAGTCATTGGAAACCATGAACCCAGATACCTATTCACTCGGACCCATTCAAAATGTGGTACATACTCATTGGATACCATGAACTTATAAAATAATTGCTTGCCTGAAGTAGTATACAAACCATAAACGAATTGCCAAGGAATAAGACAATTGGGTATCCATTCTTGTCATATTTGTACTCTTCTAGAAGATCATGGCTGTGGCTGCTCCTTCCCCACGCTTCAGTCTTAATTTCAGAACACATGTAATAAAGTACAGAAATCAGAGATGAATGATGATGAAGGGTCCATTTGTTAAAAGGGAGGTTTTTTAATGCATGCACTAAGATAGTTTTAGAGCCGTGGCAAAAGATACCCATGCACAATATCGATCCAACTGAATTCTTTACCCATTTTTTTTCGTCTCCGTCTTAGGTGCTTAGCTTTATCACAGTCAGCAGGTACAGAATCTGAGCTGTTTTGGTGGTGGCGGTGGCATCATCTTTATCCCTGGACCACACAATTAGCAAATGTTTTCTTTCTAGTTTTTCGTCTTTACGCCTGGGGTCCCTCATTGTTATTTAAAGCTTGGCGACAAACTCGCTTTGTCCCAATCGTTAATGCCCCGCAACAACATTAGGCTTTTGCCACCTTCCCCATTCCTGATTATCTTATTGGACTGATAAATATAGATTTAGAATATAATTTTACATATGATAGAATAGAATTGAACAAATGTGAGTGGGAAAAGATCACACTTTTAGAGTGCAAATGGGCAAAATCTTAGAACAAAACAAACAAACAAATAATATAGGGCAAGAGTTAAAAACAAGAAGAGAGATAAGAGATGTCATCATCCACTTTGGGTTTCATAAATTGGAGATTTTTACCATCATTATTTTAATAAAAGAATAAAAATTATTCAATACAAAGAGAATTACAAGCAAGAAAGGTCAGCAATCTAATAGAAAACAAAACATTAGACAACCCTATCTACATCAACTAACTGCTCCAACATGTGAGACAATTCCAAAGATATTTGTCCCATTTCCACAATATTCCAACCTTGCATTTGCTCAAAAGCCCACTTGGCCAGACAATTCCCTACTCTATTTCACTTCCTAGGAATGTGAGTAAAAGTAACAAATTCCGAAGAATTGCACAACCTTAGAATCTGTCGAATAACTAGGGCTATGTCCCAATGGACATCATCTAACCGTTGCTCAATCAGGCGTCACCACCACTTGCGAATCATATTCACAAACAATCATTTTCCAACCAAGAACACAACCTCTCTCTGTTGCATACAAAAAGGCAAGAGCCTCCATGCAATTATTTGTATGAGATCCTTTAAAAATTGAAAAGATAAACTAGGCAACACCAAAGCCATCACACCCTACACCACCAATACTAGCATGACTAGGATTCCCCCAAGAAGAAACATCAATATTATTATTATCGTCATTATCTTTATTTATTTTTTTATCATAGAGTTGAATGTCACAAATAAGGGATATAACAAGAGCAAGGTGAGAAAATTTGCCAATATTAGGCCAACCACTAAACTCATGACTAGGAGCTTGGTGAGATACCAAATGGTGAGGGGCAGGTTGAGACCATCCTCATTGAGACTACTCATTGGTTGTTTTCACAAGAGGTTGAGAAGCTTGGGAATGTGCATCATGTTCGTCGTGAGTAGATTGACTTTGTCTTCAACAATGTTCATGAGGCGAACAATGGCCTGTGGTAGGAGTCAAAGAAAATTTGGCAATAGTGCACAAGGCATTCTCTAATGGCAACCTTATTGGCTTACACTTGGATTTGCATAAGCGCATAAGAACAAATCATTTTTTCATGTAAAGAAAAAAATGATAATCAATTGAATTTCTAGATATAAAATAGTTTGTCCTTCCATATCTTAAAAAGAATTCGACTTTAAAACAATGCCAAATTTAGGTATATTTGGAAGGGGTTCTAGGCCAAACCCCTAGTAAAATCATATGCCATGAGAACAACTTAGTCAAAAGATTTTAAAAAAACATGAATCCAATCCTACAATAAGCTTTGAGACAAAATCAAAAAAGGTGCTTGAGAGTTTCTTGATGACCACAAAATGGGCATTAAGGATCCTGGATCCTTATATGAGTTAATCTAGAACTAACTAGAAGGCCTTGGCAAGGAATACACTGGGAAAAACAAGAAAGCTTCAGCTTCAGAATATTTGACCAAACTGTTTGAAACTTGAACTTACAGGTGCCCGAAGATAAATGCAACATCCATCCTTAGTTCAAAATTAGACACCATAGACAAATGTACAAAGAGATAACAATAGCCCTTGAGAGGCTTGTAAGTGTTTTAGGATACCATTTACAGTCTTTCCACTAGGACTTGAAACAACTAACCTAAGCTTATGCATTATATCTAAATGTATAGAGTCAATAATAACTTGGAAAGTTTGAGGTAATTGATTGGACAAATAAAACACACCTTTAGCTTTGGTTCAAGTGAGCAAATGCCTATTCCTTCTTAATAAAGATTTGAAAAGGTCTCGATTCCCTTCCTAAAAATATTCAATGCATGCACTCACGGAGTCCTAACTAAAGGATTATCTTGATAAAATCCAACAAGAGACCACCATAGAGATTGTCGATCAATAGAAAGCCAATGTGAAAGTCAGTGTCATTCGAATCTCAAAACACTTTTCATCACAAAAGTAGTTTGAATTTGGATGGGCTCCTTCATGATAAGAAGAGTGTGAAGGCCAATCCTCTTTGAAGCTTATCTTCCATATGGAACACTTGAAGAGATGCAATGAAACATCAAGATTCTTAGGCCTAATTTCCTTCAAGAGATTGAATAATCCACTTAGCATACAAAGGCTAATCCTTGTCATTGACCCAACCTTCCAAAGTTGCAAGGAGACAACGAAATTCGTAAGCTAAATAATGGAAACCTCCACGATTCTTAGAAGAATCCCAAAGAAAGTCCCTAAGAAGCCTTCCAAGCTTCTAATAGGAAGGTGTAGAATGAACATGGTAGGAAGAATAGTAAGCATGAGTAGTTGTTAAAATATTTAAGCTTGCTTGAAAATTCTTTCTAAGAAAGAGGCTTGGTAATCCAATAAGTCAAGCTTATTTTAAATTCTATGCATAACATATTGTCTTAAAGAGGATGGGATGATTTTTAAAAAAAAGGAATTCTTGTAGCGTTGCTTTCTACCATTAAATGTTTGAACTTGACACTTTACATGATATATCTAGACAATGTAAGGCTTGTTTGACGTTACCTCATCCTCTAGAAGAGCAAGAAAATAATCATTGATAAAGAAGATGTCCTTGATAGATCAACCTAAAAATATTAAAGGCATTGGATTGTTGTCCATTGATAGTGAGACAAGGAAAGGCATTTGAGAAATGAATGCGAACAAATTGAACAAAGTGAGGTCCAAATCCTAGAGCTTGAAGCACGACACAAATAAAAGGCTACTCGATTTGGTCATAGGATTTAGCAAAGTCAATTTTGATAAACAAAGCCTATTGTTGTGATTTTTTGTCCCATTTCATTTCTTCCTATACGATAATAATATTATCTAGAATACACGTGGACTTGGTGAAAATATTTGTTCAAGAGGCACTATTTATGGAAGGAGATGGCACAACTTCAAAAGAAGAGCCTTAGTGATGATCTTATAGGAGACATTAGGAAGAGTGATTAGTTTCCAATTACATGTACCTTTTGGATCTCCAAACTTAGGTACAAATTTAATGTTTCTTTTGTTTATTATTTTTCCTATGGAGTTATAATGAAAGACTTCAATATAAACTTTATGGAGATCCTTCCCAATTGACTCTTAGAGAGTCCTGTAGAATTCACAAAGAAACCCATCACTTTCGGGAGCTTTATCATTAATAATTAAAAAATAGCTTTGCAAAGATCAACAAGAGTAAGCAGTTGATCAAATGGCTTGTTAAAAATGGGAAAGTTTATAAGGAAAAACCTTGAGGCATTTCCCTAAAGAATGATATCATTGAAGAGAATTCTCTTGAGCTTTAAATGCATGCCCATGATGATAAATAAATGATTGAAGGATATCAAGAAGTTCAATTAGGAGCTAATGACAATGTTTAATTTTCTTAATGGTATGTGAAGTATGATGAACATGAAGATCTTGAAAAAATACTTTAAACTCACTTTGAGCCAAAATATATGAGCTTTAAATTAAACACCTCTAGTTTTTTTTAATCAATAAAAGGCCTAAGCCAAGGATTATATTAATATTTAAAAGGTATTACAAAATTCTAACATATGTCAAAATTTGGCTCTATCATTCCCAGCTATAACTAATCCGACCACCACAGAACCATACAGACCACAAAAAATAGACCATCTTTCTACATCCACAAGACCCCATTTGCCCTACTGGACTAAAAATATCACCTATCAATGACTAAAATTACGCAACCATCTTCTACAAAATTCCCATTAAGCTCTAGGAACCATACACCACTGCCAATAATCTAAAATACTATAAACCTGATTACCATACCAAAATGTGGTCACAAACCCATAATATACTATGACAAAATTTGAGAAAACCTTTCACAAGACCCTTCATCTATTCTAAGGACAAACTCTCGTTGTCGAAATTATCATCTTCTACTCTGAGACCTTGAATCCTTTTGAAGTCTTTCACCCACTTGTCCTTCTCATCAACTGCATCACCAATCACAGCCCCCAACAACCCATCCTCGGCAAACCCCATAAGTCATTTTAGGAAGTCCAAATTTATGCGAATGTGAGGTTTTCTAACTTCCCAAAAGTCAGCATCTGTAATGACTAGAATTGGAAGGCGAATCACCAGCTTCCCAACTCATTCTATTACGCCATAGCCTTTTGGGCGCAATTTTGTGCGATTGATGTCAATTTCTTGCAGAATTGTGTCCATGTCTCCTAGAAACTCTTGATGGAAAATTCTCTTATAGAGAATATGGCTTTCTATCTTCGGCTTTGCTACCATCAATATTGTCGCCATAAATTGAGTTGGGATATCAATATTAACCCGATATCGGTGTGTGGCAATGAGAAATTTAATGCCCAAAATCTCCTGCAGAGCATGGAGAAATAGAGCATGTGAAAATTTGGTGACTCCAAGTATTCTTTTGTTTGTTTTGACCCCCAAAAAGGCCATTTTCCTTTAATCCGCCACAAGTCTAATATTGGACTCTATTTTCCGCTAAGAAATTCGCTACCACCTGCAAAACTAGAGAGAAAAATTAATGCTGAAAAAGACATAAGTAAAGAATGTTAGTCGGTTATACCAAGTATATAATCCAAAGCCTAGCTTGCTCGAGAAGTACCCACCGAGCCATAAATGCTCCATACACCTTCTACGAGTGAAATATGACAAAGTCTATCGATCTAGTTGTAACTCCACCTTGGCGTTGGCATTGAAAGAAGAATTAATTCCTTCCTACCCTGCTCACTTTGAATTGCTCTCTCCCACCAACTAACTCATCTCATGTGGATGTTGATATGTATGTCTGTCTCATCTCACGTGGGCCCATCCATTCCATCACTTGTCAACGACTTTGCATTTTTTAAATTATCCCGCCTAATTGGGTAGACAATATTTGTGTAGCTTGGGAGAGCCTCTTGCCAATTCCCCGAGTTCTTATGCATCCAAACCCTAAAACAAATGTTCAATGCTAATATGTTCATCTATTTTTATCATGTCAGCTACCTTATTCACGGATTCATCTGCCATCTAATTTCCCTCTCTGTATGTATGATTAAAGGTAACGTCTTCAAAAGATTTTAAAATTTCTCGTGCTCTTCCAAGTAATGAATTTAGCTTCCAGTTAGGTGTTTCCTCTCGCCTCAAAGCGTTGCTTGTAATAGTTGAATCCCCTTGAATTTCCAATTTTTGAATGCCAAGATCCTTACTTTTTATCAGACCAATTAGTAATGCTTGGAATTTTGCTTGATTATTAGAACCAATGACCAACGGATCTGCCAAGCTGGCAATCTTCCTACCATCCCAACAATGAATAACACATCTTGCTCCTGAGATTCCTGGGTTCCCCCTTGCAACTCCATCAAAGATTAGTTTAAACCAGTCCTCTTGAGGAGGTGTCCAGACACATCTAAGTCTTGCTTGCATACTATCTTCTCCACCTATTCCAATGAATTTTGGAGTTTTTAGGCCCCTCCACTTTCCTCTCACATGCCCATCCCAACTAGAGAGGCTCTTTTTCTTCATATTTTGTTTTTCATTCTTGTTGTTTACAACTTCCATTATAGTTTCTTCGATCTTATTGAGGAGGACATCTTCATTCATTCTTACCTCTTTGAAGATCTATCTATTTCTTTCTTTCCATACTTCCCATGCTAGAAGTGAAGGGCTAACTATCCATAAGCCACTGAATATTCCATTCCTATTCAAGGTAGTCCAACTCTTAAAAAGACTTAAAATATCATCTGGGAGGGTAGTTGACCACCCTAACTTTGCACACAACCATTGCCAGTATTTGATGGTATGTGGGCATTGTAAGAATAAATGATCAATGGTTTCCTCTTCTTTGTCACAGAGCACACATTTTGAGGGTCCACTAAACCCAATTTTCTTGAACCAGGTTGTTATAAGGACTCTACCCTTTAGCATTGTCCATGAAAAGATACCAACTTTCGGTAGACAAGCCCTATTCCAACAAAGTTTCAGAGGAAGGTCTGAGATTCTCCAGTCTTGTTGCACTAATAATGCCCTATAACCCTCTTTAGCCGAGTATACACCTGAATTAGCTCTAGTCCACACCAATGTGTCCTATGCAGCTCTGAATGCCATAATTATGCCCTTCAAAATATCATTCAATTGATTAATGTCAGCTCTAAGATCATCCCTATCTTGTAGGACATTCCAAACCCATCCAACCACCTATCCTTCCACATCAAGAGTCACATAATTCCTAACAAAGAGACCCCACCTTTATTCCAAGGTTTCTTGGAGTCTTTCAAAGTTCATCATGGATTTTATTGGGGGATATTCTCCCCAAGATTCATCCTAGAATCGAGCCTTAGCTCCATCTACTATGTCCCATGTGATATTTTTCATAATTATATCCCTACAAGAGAGGATAAAGTTCCAAATTCTGGACCCTCTCAAAGGAGACTCTATCCTAAAGATCACAGTCCGATCTTCCCCCATTAGATACTTTCTCTTAGGAATTTTAACCCACTTAAGTTGTGGTTGTTCATACAATTTCCACACCAATTTAGCTCCTAAAGCCTTGTTCTGCCAAAGTTGATTCCTAAGCCCCACACCTCCAAATTCTTTGGGTTTGCAAATAGAGTCCCATGCTATTATAGCCATCTTCTTTTTCTCCTATAAACCTTGCCAAAAAAATTGTCTCATGCATTTGTTGATCTTCTCAGCCACCCCTACTGGTAGCACTAAACATGACGTCAGATAGATAGGTAATGCTGAAATTACTGCCTTTAACATGATTACTTGGCTCGCTCAAGTTAACCATCTGCTCTTCCAGGAAGAGAGTTTCCTATCCAGTTTCTCTTTAAAACCCTTCCAAAAATTTACTGGTTTGGTGCCACTCTGAAGGGGAAGACCTAGTTAGGTGCAAGGAAGCTTACCTTGATGAAAATTCAATATTCTTATGATTTGTGCTTCCTCCCATGGCTGAAGGAAGAAGAACACTTCTGATTTTTCTATACTTATTTGTTGTCCCAATACTTTGGAGTATTTATCCAAAATGTATTTAAAATTGGATGCTTCTTGAGGGGTTCCTTCTCCCATTAGCATGGTGTCATCTGCAAATTGTTGATGTGTTACCGCTGCAATCTCCCTAGTGATACTTATCCCTCTAATCTTCCCAACCTGTTGTGCCTTTTGGATATTCTTGCCCAAAGCCTCTTCCATAATAATAAACAGGAAGGGGGATAATGGATCGCCCTATCTGATCCCTCTAGAAGCCTCAAAATACCCCACTGGAGATCCATTAGTGATCACTGAAAAATTTGGGGTAGAAATACAATAGAAAATGAGATCTATCAATTGTTTACTGAAGCCAAATGCTTCTAAACCCTTACATAGAAACCTCCAATCAACCTTATCATATGCCTTCTTTATATCCAATTTTATGAGCATACTTAGGACATATGTGGTTTAAATAGAATGAATTGCCTCTTGTGCTATGATGATTCCATCTAGAATAGATCTCCCAGGAACAAACCCTAATTAGATACATTCTTGAAAAAGTAAATGAAATTAGATTTATACATATGTTATTCATCACGTGGTTAAGGTTTGATTAGACTAATAATACTTATATGTTGAAATTTAATCTCTGGTTTCCTTCTTGTAATACGTTGATGATCAAATCATGATAGCTAATGGTAATAGTGTATAATGTTATTTTGAATATTGGAATAATGGAATGTTAGTTTATAGTTCTATTAATAGGAATGAAATGAGTTGTGATGGTTTATAATTTGGGTTATTGAAATTAATAATGACTTGAATTAATTATTGTTTAGACAAGATTAAATTCTCTTGGTATCTTAATTAAGAATGCATTCTTTTATGCTTGGATTCATGAGACCTTGTATCGCTTGATTTTTGTCTTTTTATGGGTTTCCTGGTTTTGATGTTTAAATGCCTTTTTATTTCTAGAGGCTAGAGTAGTGTTAGAGTACCTTTTGTGTATGTTTCTCATTGTCCCTAAATGATATGAGATTTGTCTCTTGCATGGGTTCTTGTTCTTGTTGCTTTGAACCAACCGGATAGTTATCATTTTCTAGCAAGTGGGCTAAGCCTTGCTATGGTTGGAATCTTGTCACCTTGTGTTTTTGGGTGTCATGGCCTTGAGATTTATTTTGATTCTTAGATGCAAGTCAAGGGAGAGTGGCTTTCATTGGGGGTCGAGACCCAAAGTGGTCGAATGTATGTATGTATACATACATACATACATACATACATACATACATACATATATATATACACATATATGTGTGTATTTATTTACACACACACACACACAAACATATATATGTATGTATGTATACATACATACATGTGTGTATGTGTGTATATATATGTATATATATGTATGTATGTATGTGTGTGTGTGTATATACATATATATATGTATGTATGTATGTGTATATATGTATGTACACACACACAGAGATATATATATATATGTATGTATGTATGTGTATGTATGTATGTATGTATGTGTGTGTGTGTATGTATGTATGTATGTATGTACACACACACACACATATGCATACATACATACACACACATATGTGTGTATATATATATATATACATACATACATACATACATACATATATATATATATATATATATAGACACACACACATATATATATACACACACATATATATACATATACATATACATATATACATATACATATACACATATGTATATATATGTACACACACACACACATATATATATGTTAATACTTTTGTATATGTAGATTTGTAAAAAGATTTGATAAATATTTTTATATGTTTATATTTTGAAAAATTTATTGTTATGGTAAAATAGATATATTTGGGATAAATATAGTAAAATGGGTAAATAGTTGTATCATGGATAAATATAGTTAGACTTTGAAAAAGATGGAATAAAAGATAAAATTTGGTTTCTTTTTAGATTAATAGAAATGAATTTAGAGTATAGTTGTGGAATATATATATATATAGATATAGATATATATATATATATGAGAAAATGCGTTAATTATAGACTTAATTAGAAATTAGATACATTCTTGAGAAAATAAATGAAAATAGATTTATACATATGTTATCCATCACGAGGTTAAGATTGATTAGACTAATAATACTTATATGTTGACATTTGATCTCTGGTTTCCTTCTTGTAATACATTGATGATCAAATCATGATAGCTAATGGTAATAGTGTATAATGTTATTTTAAATATTGGAATAATGGAATGCTAGTTTATTGTGTTTTTGATTAAGGTAAAAACAGGTTTTGAAGGGACCCCAAAACCCTTTACATAAGGAACTTAAAAGCTATAGCAATAAGAGACAAAAAGGAACAAACCAACGAAAAACCAGCAAAAAACCATAGAGAACTGGCTAAAGCCCCAAAAAGCCAACAAAAACCAGCCAGACCCGAAATAAGAAACTAATTGATTTTTTTCAGGGCATTAGCCAGGGTATTGCTAATCCCATACAGATCTTTGATATTTTCCCTAAGAATAGGGATATCCTTTGCAGACGTAGCCGCAACTTTCTTGACACTTGCCCTAGTCCTCTTTGCAGCACCACCTGTAGTAGCTTCACCACTGTCAATCTCGATAGTATCTTCATCCTTGTCTAGGTCCACCACTGGTTTAGGAGAGCTGGAATTATCTAGGACCTTAGCAATATCTTCCAGGTTTTTAGTGACAGCTGACAGGATATTCGGGATGAAGCCCAATAAATTTTTCATCGCCACATTCCCTTCTTCCAGCGATTTAACCTTCTCCTCCATATCCTGCTTCCATTTTATCTGATCTCTGTCATCTTCCTTCCTCTTCTCATCCGTCTGTTTTCCATTTTTTTCTAGGTTCTTCAAAAGCTCATAGGTCCATCTGTCATAATCCATTCTAGCCTTAGTGAGTTTTTTAAGGTTATCCAGGAATAACCCTTTACCAACACTTTCCTTCTCCTCACTTAAACTGTCCTTAGTCATATCCTTCTCAGGTTCCTTGTTCTCCTCCCTCTCAAAAATCACATCTTTTTTCTCATTATCCTTGTATTCCACATCCTCCATAGGTTGGTTGTTGTCATTTCCAGGGCTAACACTGTGGATAGGGTTGTCATTATCGGACTCATTCTCACCACCATCTTCCTCAACACCCACCTCCTCATCTTTCCAGCTATCTTCACCATCAGAATCACCTGTATCCATTTCACTGTCGTCTTTTCCAGTTTCCTCTATTTCATTCTTTTCTTCATGGGTTTCCATCCCAGAGGCACTCTTACTTTTTTTGCTGGAGGTCGCCTTCTCCTTGTTGGATTCACCTCCTTCCAGCTTTCTCTTGCCCTTTCCAGGAGAGGCGGATAACCTCTTATTTTCCAGCATGGCGAGGGTTTTGCAGTGCTCATAAATGAGCAACAAAAGCCAACAATGGAGAACTAGATTTGAGGGATTCTTACTGTGTTTATTGAGTGACCTTGAAAGGGACATAAAAAGATAGTAGGGAAGGGATGCCCTTTTGTCATGTCTGAAATGGTTTAATAGAACAAAGTGGTAAGTGTGGGCCCTGGAAAAGCGGCCCTCAATAGTGATATATTCCATTATGGCATTCAAAACCCAACCCCAAATTTTCTTGATATTGGAGGCTTCATAGTAACCCCCTGTGTCTTTGCCAATTTTAGCCCTCTTTTTCCTTAATTTTAAAGGACCCATTACACCAATTTTCAGAAATTTTGGAAATGGCTAGATTTACCCTACCTTTGTCATAATCCACCAGCTTCTCCATAAAGCTTGTGAGGGACCCTTTTTCCAGCTTCGCCCACACTTTCGGCATCACCTTCCATCTTGATGTATTATCTGGTTCCTCCCTCCTTAAATCTCCTCCCATATTCGAATTCGGATTTTTGGCTTTGTTCCTCTGCAAACTTAGCACTTCTTTCTCGTAGATGCTCAAAATATTGAAAAGGATGACCCACAAAGTGTGCGAAGTAATATTAAAAATGGTTGGGATTATGCCGCTTTGCCAAGTAATCATTACCTTTCCATCAAAGCATAAGTTATTCATATTCCCTATCATGATTATGCGGTCCTTCCCTCCCTGTAAATCTGTCCTTTCTAAGGAGCTCTTTAATATTCATATTAATATCTTCCCCATGCCAAATCATTTGAGAATCAGAATTAACTCCTAGGTTCGCCAGATAGTCCGCCACCATATTTTTCTCTCTAAAGGCATGTTGAATAATAATAATTTCTTTAAAACTAGCGATGATTTCCCTAGCTTTCAAAATAATGTTTTCAATTGGCCATGATGGCTTCGACTCCCCCTTCAAACACTTAATAATATTAAGTGAATCTCCCTCAAGCCATAATTTATCATGATTAAGATTCTTAGCAATAATTAGGGTGTTAAGGGTAGCTGAGGCTTCGACAAAATGACTAGTTTGACTCCCCAAAGGACCAGCCACCGCCACTAAGCAACTTCCAGCAAAATTCCTAACAATGCCCCCATAACCATCTTTACCTGGATTCCCCTTCGAGACCCCATCAAAGTTAGCCTTAATCCATCCCTGAGGAGGAAAACACCAAACAAGACCTTCTCTTCCCTTCTCCTTACTAGTTGTGGTAGTAGAGAGGTTCCACCTGTCATTGAAGTCATCTTTAGCAGTCGGTCCATTATCAGTACCATAGATACATTCAAATATACTCCTGTAAATTTTATCCACCACCACTTCAGGATTGGCACTTTTATCCCTAAAAATCATGTTGTTGTGCTCTATCCATATACTCCAGATAACATTCGGGAGGGTAAGTTTCCAAGTCTCCACAATCTTTGGATTGGAATTAGGGCAATGCCATTGCTGCCAAGATTCCCCTAGGGAACTCGGAAAAACCCAGCTCAATTTCCACTTGCTTAAAATGATTTTCCAGATTTCCTGACTAAAAGTACATTGATTAAGAATATGGCAAGCAGTCTCTTCTTCCCTGCAACAAAGAGAACATCTATTAGGGAAAACAAAACCTCTCTTTTGAAGGTTGTCCAGAGTTAAAACCTTGTTTTGAATGAATATCCAAAAAATGATATTAACCTTAGGAACTAACTTTTTATTCTAGACTTTAGCCCAAATAGGGATTTCTTCCACAAATTCATTTTGGATAGCCACAACTGAAGACACAGAATATTTCCCATTCCGGGTTTCCCTCCATATCAATCTGTCTTTTTTGTTGTCTCTAGGAACTTTAGCAGAGAGAGCAATCTGAAGGAAATTTAGCCCCAGACACTGTTGGCTAAAATCAATCCATTTCCCATTTCTCCAGTAGTCTCTGACCAACTCGCCAAACCTGGTTTTGAACCAATCTTTCCAGTCATTAAGGATTGGAACTTCCTCCAGAGGTTTATCCATTATCCACCTATCTTCCCAAAATATTATACTCCTGCCATCCCCCAGATTCCAAATTCAACCAACAGTAGCCCAACTTTTAGCCAATTGGATTGCATTCATATAGCAAAACCTTCAACAATAAAAGATTCATCTAAAAATTCTTCCTCAAAAGGTTGCATATGAAGATATTTTTTTTTCCAAATTAACTTCCATTCTCTTTCCTCCCCTTTCATTCTCCAAATTTGTTTGGCTAATAAAGCCTTATTCATAGAACTTATATTCCTTAAACCCATCCCCCCTAAGGCCTTAAGAGAGCAGATTTTATTCCAGGCAATAAGGGGAATTCTATTTTTGACTTCCACCCCCGACCAAAGAAACTTTTTTTGGATTCTTTCAATTGCTTTTGCAAACTTTCTGGGGATTTTAAACAAACTGAGAGCATAAACAGGCAAGTTTTGGAGAGTGGCTTTGAGCAGAGTAACTTTGCCTGCTTGACTTAGGACTGCCCCATTCCAACCAGCCAATTTTGAGTTAAATCTATCCACCAACTTATTCCAGAAATTATCCTCAGGCTTAATACATAGAGGAAGCCCCAGATAAGAAGAGGGAATCTTAGCTATTTTACAACCAAGAATTCTTTCAATCCTTAATTGCCTTTGAACAGGGGTATTGATGAAGAACAAAGAGCTCTTATCCCAATTAATTTTTTGACCAGAGGTAGATTCATAAATATTCAACACATTCTTCATATTTTTAGCTTCCGTAATAGTAGCTTCCCCCATAGTGATAGAATCATCAACAAACTATTCATGAGTACAAATAAAATTGGATGAAGATGGTTTCAGTCCTCTAAGATTGCCTTCTTCCACATTTTTAAAAATAAATCTACCTAGACTTTCAGCTAAAATAGTAAACAAAATAAGGGAGATGGGGCCCCCCTGTCTAAGACCTCTAGAACTTTTGAAGAAACTTGAAGGGGATCCGTTGACAATAACAGCAGAAGAGGAAGTTTCCATTAGTTGAGAGCAAAGTTGAATAACTTTTTCACCAAAACCAAATGCTTTCATAATCCTTAAGAGAAACTGTCAGTTCACTCTATCATAAGCTTTAGCCATATCTAACCTCAAAAAGAAACCATGATTATTAGCCACTTTCAGAGAATGGATATTTTCATGAATAGATATAATGGAGTCCAAAATTTGTCTACCAGGGACAAAGCCATTCTACTGGACAGAGATAATTCTTGGAAGAATTTCCAGTAGTTTGGAAGTAAGAACCTTGGATAAAATCTTGTAGACAGAGTTACAGAGACTAATAGGTCTAAACTTATTGAGGGAATCAACTCCTTGGATCTTCGGAATTAGAACAATGAAGGTAGCATTCAATTCTTTTAAAAGCCTTCTTGAGCCAAAGAATTCTTTAACACCTTTACAGATGTCAATCTCCACAATATGCCAAAAACATTGGAAGAAGAACATAGGGAAGCCATCCGGTCCAGGATATTTATCTCCTTGAAAGGAAAAAATCGCCTTTTTGATTTCCTGATTAGAGGGGATTCGGGATAAATAGTTATTGTCTTCCACAATCAGGGTAGAAGGAATAGCTTGCAATAGGATGTTTTGATTACTGGTATCCAGGTTATCTACTTCTCCCAAAAGGGTGCCAAAATACTGCAGAGCTTCCTTTCTAATATCATTATCCTCCGTTAAAATCCCTTTATTATAGGATAATCTGGATATCTTGTTAGCTGCTCTATGCTTAAGAGCAGTTAAGTGAAAGAATCGAGTATTTTTATCACCTTCCTTCAAGAACAAGGCTCTAAATCTTTGTCTCCAGAACGTCTCTTCATTGGAAATAATGGTGTGGTATTTAGACAAAAGGCCATTTTCCACAACCCTCAGATCATCAGACAATCCATTCTCTTGGATTCTATCCTGAACTTCTTTTATTTTAGTTTTAATTTGAATTTTACTCTTGAAGATGTCCCCAAAAATCTCTTTGTTCCAGATTTTAATTTTAGCCTTTATAATGTTGAGCTTTTTAGCTATTCTAAAGAGAGTTGTACCCTCAACCTCAGAATTCCACCAATCAACAACACAAGCTTCCAAGGAAGGATGGGATAACCACGCTTTTTCAAATCTAAAAGGGAAGTTTCTCTTGTAAAAGAGATTGGATAATGATTTGACCCAATTTTGATCACAGAAGCAAGAGAACAACTATACTTGGCTAAACACTAAGGAGAAATTAAGGTTCTATCTAACTTAACTTGAATCAGGTCAGCTCCAGTTCTTCTATTAGTCCAGGTATAATTAATCCCTTGAAGATCCACATCCATAAGAGCTTGATCATTAATGAACTCCATAAGGTCTTGTTTCCCATCAAGCTGCAAGGGGAGACCTCTCATCTTCTCTTCCTCTTTTAGTGGAGTATTGAAGTCTCCCATTATTATCCAACTTTGATCAGCAAACTTAAGTCTGTCTTCAGCAAGGCTTCTCCAATATTTAGCTCTCCCAATTTTGGTATTAGGCGCATAGACATTAGTTAACACCCATACAAAGTTATCCTTGATATGCTCCAGCTGCACAGAGTTCCTATTAAAAGCAGAGATGATTTCCTTACCTTTAATGGTTTTTTGGTTCCAAAAAATTGTAGTTCCTCTAGAAGGTCCCTCCGAGCTAGATCCTATTACACCATTATATTTAAAAATTCTAATCTTTTCCACTTTATGCTTAGACATCTTGGTTTCCTGAATAAGGACCACATCTGGTTTATGATCTCTTATGATGTTTTGTAACACATCCTGCTTATGAGGGGCATTCAACCCTATGATATTCCAGGAGATTATCTTCATACTTTAACCGGAGATAGGGCTAACTCAATGGAACATTGTGTTCCATCAACACAGTTCTTCCAGCTTTCCTGTTCCCTTTGGTGTTTTAGAGATGGTCTCCCCTGCTTTTTGTTTTGGCTTCCAACATTTGCCTTTTTCTTATTCTTGCTTCTAGTTGAGATACCTCCATTGAGTTCCTCCTTATTCAATTTTCCTTCTTTTGTACCAAGAATCCTAAGATTCCCTTCCAGGATATCCATAACCACACTATGTGATGGGGTTTTACATTGAAGAGGCTTTCGAATTCCATTGGTTAGAAGCAATAGGGGCTCAATATCAGAAGGGTTAAACTCTTGAGCTTCATTGAAGTTTTCCTCAATTGATTTTGAGGAAGAAGAAACAGGCACAACTTCATTGGGACTTACCTCTTCCTTCTCCTAACTAACAGATCCAACCTCCTGGTCCTCTGGGTTATTTTTGTTGTTTAACTCTCTTCCTTGCTCCCCCTCTTTAGTACTCTCTATTTGGTTATTAGAGCAGACACAATCCTGTTTTTCACTGTTACTGTTCTCACCCTTCTTAACCTCATTTACTAGTTCAATAACTTCCTTATTTGGATCACACTCAATTGATGAGTCTCCTTTTTTATCAATCGTTTGCCATTTCTTTTTATACTTCACATTGCTATCAGTCTTACTTTCCTTACTCTTCTTAAGCGGGCATGATTTTGCCCAATGCCCCGATTTCTTGCAATGGAAACAGGCAACGGGAGCGATTCATATTCAATAGCTTGGGTCCATTTCCCTAGTTTAGAAATAATCTCTATAGATTGGGGCATATCCATCAATTGATTAACATTTACATAGATGCGAGCAAAGACTAACCTTGATTTAGCCGCCGCCATTGGGTCAATCGAAAGAAGTTCTCCAAAAGAATTCACAATACCCTTAAAGACTTCCTCATTCCAGAATTCTAGCGGGAGACCCGGGAGGCGTGTCCAGACAGGCATCGATACAAAGAAGGATTCATCAAGGGAGAGGTTTGGGACCCATTTCTGAAGAGCCAAAGTTGACTTGTTGAACATCCATGGACCTTCACATAGAGCCTTATTCATATCTTCTGTAGAGTTAAAAGCAAAGGAAAAAAACCCCCTAGGCAGCACTGCCACGTCCACTTGGCCTTTTAAAACCCATTTCCTCCTTATGAAATTCCTAAAAACATCAATGTTAGGCCTAAAACCAATAAATCGGCCAACTAAAGTCATGGTTAAACCAGCGACAGTCAAATCTACCAGTTTATCCGGAACAGAAATAGCAACCAGCCCTAAAACTGGATCAGAGATGTTTGTAACTTCCGGAAGCCCTGATTTAGTCAGCAGCTTCACTCCAAAGAGCGAAGACCATTTTTTCCTTTTACCTCTATCATGTGGGTCCCCAGTTTTGGAATCTGTGTCCTCCACCGATTTGACTATATCCTTGTCCTCTTCTGTACCTTGAGACACCTGTCCACTTGCCTGATTGCCAGTTTCGACCCCAGAGACACTGCCTTCCCTAGGAAATCCGCCATTCCCAGATTTGAAATTTGGGATTCCCGCTCACCAGTCTCCTTGTCGCTTCGCACCCATCTTTTGATGCTAGTTTATTGTGTTATTAATAGGAATGAAATGAGTTGGGATGGCTTATAATTTGGGTTATTGAAATTAATAATGAATTGAATTAATTATTGTTTAGACAAGATTAAATTATCTTGGTATCTTAATTAAGATTGCATTCTTTTATGCTTGGATTCATGAGACCTTGTATCACTTGTTTTTTTTCTTTTTAGTGGGTTTCCTGGTTTTGATGTTTAAATACCATTTTAACTCCAGAGGCTAGAGTAGTGTTAGAGTACCTTTTGTGTATGTTTCTCATTGTCCTTGAATGTTACGAGATTGGTGTCTTGCATGGGTTCTTGTTCTTGTTGCTTTGAACCAACTAGATAGTTATCATTTTCTAGCAAGTGGGCTAAGCCTTGCTATGGTTGGAATCTTGTCACCTCGTGTTTTTGGGTGTCATGGCCTTGAGAATTTTTTGATTCCTAGGTACAAGTCAAGGGAGAGTGGCTTTCATTGGGGGTCGGGACCCAAAGTTGTCACCCGGGTAACTCAATGGAAGTTTTGTAATCAAGTTATAACCTAATTAATGAACTTGGAAGGGTAGTTAGTTCACAATAATAAAGATAATTCTATGTTGCCTCTTTTGCCTGCAAACGCTCTTATAGGTTTGGGGTAAGTAGAGAAGGGTCTGGAATGGCTTCCACCAATCTTCTCTCCATGAAAGGTTGGTGTGGTCAACTAGTGTATGTTTGGGGATCGGGGGTCGAGAGAGGTCACCAGGGTAACCCAAGATGGGGGTCGGGGACCTAGTGAAGACCTACTAGGGTAGCTCATGTCAACCTAGTGATGACACTCTTCCCTATTGTTGCCTAGTGGTAGCTTATGTTATGTTTTCTCCTATAGATTGTTTTAGGCTCTAGAAGTAAGTGGTTTAACGTTTGTGACTCTTGTGATGTTTTTGTTGTGAGCCCTTTGTGTATTCTGTTTTGTGGAATCCTCTTATGAGTATAGTCTTATGGTTCTCTTGTGATCCATGTTGGTATCCTTGTATGTTTGGTTTTGCCTTGTGGATCTGGCTGATACCTCCTAGCACTGGGGGTGGACCTTATGGTACCACATGGGTGGGTGGAGTGTTATTCGCACCCATTGGGTTTTTTCGCGTCTTGCTTCATGATTAAGGAGGCTTGTGAGAAGATTGAAGACTGTTGTTGTACTGGCTTCATGTATTCTTCCCTTCATGGGACTCTAAGAGATTTGTATATTGAGGATCCATTGTAATGTATTTAAGTTCATATGTATATTCTTTAGCAATGTAACGAGAATCTTGTACTTATTTAAATGACCTATGTTGTAATTTGTATAGCAGATCTTGTTGGATATATTTGATGATGTTCAACCTTGTGTTGCATCACTATGGGGCCATGAGCACGGTTGCTAGTTGTTTAATGTGTATCATCATTCATCTTGTTGGATGTATCTCTCTTGCATGTGTAATGTAATCCTTTATAAAAAAAAGTTATTCGCATTTTCATTGTTTTGGTTGTTTTAGTCCTCTTGGCCTCATAGCGGGGGTGTGACACTTGGTATCAGAGCCCATGTTCAAACATTGGGTTCTCTGGGTGTTCGTGGGTTCATTCACTGTTTGTTTGTTTGTTTGTTTGTTGTGTGTGCGTAATTTTTTTGTCGTTAGCTTGTCTCATTCGTGTCGTTGTGTTATCCAATAAGATGTCGAGAGCTCGAGGTAGAGGTCGAGGTAGGGGACGCGCCAGAGGGGTAGTAGCTGATAATACCCCTTCTTAGAGTTCTCATGGGGTCCCCAGTAATCAGGATTGTGAGCAGTCAACTACAGTGGGGAATTAGTTGCAACTTTTACTTGAGCAAATCCTAGATCGATTGGGTCCTCACCAGGAGAATGGGACTCATGAGAGGTCACTTGTGAGGCCTCTTTATGATATGTCAAATTGGGAGGCTGCATTCATAAAAGATTTAATGAGAACACAACCTCCTAAATTCCATGGCACCGGAACTATTCTAGAGGCAGAAAACTAGTTGATTGAATTGGATCGAGGCTTCGCTATGCATCCCTTCAATACTAGTACTAAGGCAAGGTGTGCAATTATGCACCTGAGGGGTTTTGCATCTACCTGGTGGCAGTTAGAAGAAGATAAGTTACATTTGGATATCAGCACCATCTCTTGGGAGTTGTTTGTAGAACAATTTCGAGCACGCTTTCTTTCAAATCACTAGAGGCAGCACAGAGCAGATGAATTCCATAAATTGCGATAGTTAAACATGACAGTGGAACAATATGAATAACGTTTCTATGAGCTCAAGAGATATATGAGGATCGGAAATGATGAGACCATGTTAGTGCAACATTTTATCAGAGGTCTCAATGATCAGATTAGTGGAGATGTGAGGGTTTTTGAACCTAAGACCATGGAGGTGGCAGTTGAGAAAGCTCGTCCGGTAGAGGAGAAACTAGCTAGGGATTTTGGGGGTCATATTGGAGTTTAGAATGGTAGCACATCCATTGAAGGTCAGGGGTCTAGAGGGGGCTCGGCCTATGGTCAGCAACAACATTAGCCTGCTGACAAGTGTCACCATGAGGAGGCTTGAGAGGAGAGATAAGGAGCATTAAATGCTTGAGGGGACATGATGGTTACCCTAGGGGGTTGGGTTAGGGTTAGGTTAATGGATATTCCTTTTATCCAATGGATAAATGAATGTGCAAGGGTTAAATGGTTACCTTAGTCAAAGAAATAAATGTTTTTGAAGAGACCCATGAATCAAAAGGATGGTTAAGTTAGAGGAAAGTCTCTAACCAAAGGTAAAAGGTGAGTTAACCATAAATGGTTATTTAAGAGCCTTTAATGGTTTGGAAGACTTTAGAGGTAAACCATTTGAAGACATAAAACCTTTAATGGTTATTGAAGACTTTGGAGGTTTTTGAGAAGTGACTTCTTTTTATTTAGGAATGTGACAATGATTAGGATAGGATTAGGCTAATTAGAAGGAGTTAGAAGAATCTAGAAGAGATTTAGGCATGCAAGTGGATTTTGTAGGAGAATGCAAGTGGGAGGAATTTTGAGTTTTTCAATTAAAATAAAATCATTTATTTCAATTAAATGGTGTAATTTGCATTTGGATAGATATTTAAATAAATATTAATTTATTTAAATGTGAATGTGAATTTTGGATTTTATTTAAATAAATCTTAATTCATTTATATGAGAAAAATGAAGATAAAGCATTAAATGGTTGAAGACTTTGAGGGAAACCATTAAAGACTTAAGAAGACTCTAGAAAGAAGCCATTGAGTTTGAAGACTTTAAGGGAAAACCATTAAAGGCTTGAGAAGACTCTAGAAGGAAGCCATTAAGTTTGAAGACTTTAAAGGAAGCCATTAAAGGTTTCAAGTGGGTGAGGATAAATAGGATTTTAAATAAATAATTTATTTATTTAAAAAAGTTGTGCAACTTGCATTTGTAGGAAAATGCAAGTGGGTGGAGGATAAAGGTGATTTAAATAAATGTTAATTTATTTAAATGTGAGAGATGGGATTTTGGGGGATTTAAATAAAAATGTGAAAGAAGATTTAATTAAACAAATATGATTTATTTATTTAATTAATGGTTTGAATTTGGTTAAGTGAATTAAATCAAATAAATTGAATAATTTATTTAATTAATAGGAGAAGAGGGTTAAGATGAATTAATTAAATATTAATTTAATTAATTATTGATTGATGGTTAAATAATCAAATAAATACTAAATATTCATTTAATTAAGTGGACAAATTTATGTGTCTATAGTAACAATACTCTAATGCTCCCTCCTTTGTTTGAGGGTGAGAGATCCTTTTATAGGGAAAAATGTTGTTTGAATGGCCAAGATTGAGTGAGTTTGTGAAGGGATAGGATTGATGGGTTTGTGATCCATGTGATAGTTTTCAATCCAATCCCATGATGACAAGTGTCAACATGTAATGGCTTGAGAGGAGAGGAAGGGAGCATTAAATGCCTGAGGGGACATGAGGGTAACCTCATGTGGTTGGGGTTATTGGATAAAGCTTTTATCCAAGGGTAAGGTTATTATCCAATGGGTAAACTCTTGTGAAAATTTTACCCATGGTTAAGCCTTGACCAAAGGGTCAAGACCCATGTGGGTTGGAGTGTTGGAAGATGAAAGGCATTTAAGACTATGTAAGAGCCTTAAATGATTTTTGAAGACTTTTGGGAGGGAGGTTTTGGATTAGGATTGTGCAAATGTTTAGGAGTGAGATTAGGCTAATTTGGAAGGGGTTAGAAGAGTCTAGAAGGGTTTTAGAGAAATCTAGAAGAATCTAGAAAGAGGTGGGTGTGGGTAAATAGGTTTTTATTAAAAGTAAAAATCTATTTAAATGTGCCAATTGCATTTGTAGGAAAATGCAAGGGGGGGGGGGGATTTTAAATAAATATTTATTTAAAAGGGGAATTGGATTTGTGATTTTAAATAAATGTTAAATTTATTTAAATGAGAGGAATGAGATAAATTAAATAAGTTAGATTTATTTAATAACCGGACTACAGTTAGGGATTTTAATTTAAATAAATTTATGCAATTTATTTAATTAAAATAGCAGAATGGGGGCTGAATGAAAGAATTAAATATGAATTTAAATAATAGAGGAGTATTAGTACATTAAATATTTATTTACTTAGTAGATAGATTTATGTGTCTACAATATTAATTGAAACTCCATGGTGTAGTTGTTGTTCACCCAACTCTTAGTTCCACCATAGTTGAATTACAATTTATTTGGAAAGAAAACATTTAGGTGAATTAAACATTGAGTTGTATTATCAAAATAAAAAATATTCATTATTGTATCATGTCCTTGCTTAGTTATGATGCATGGAGAGTTAGGCTCTATATTTTGTTTACTAAATTAAGTGTACACATGAAGATGCTAAGAATGTTAGTAAAACAACTTTGGATAAAATAATGTTAAAAAACATTAGTAGAATTCTAAATATACATAATAAAAAAATTGGCAAGAGTGGCAAAGAGAAGAAAAGGTATTGAAAATTATCCAATCAACTAATGTTGGAGTTTTAGACGTTGACTCCCAAGGTCTAACATGAAATTGAATATTGAAATCAAATCTTTGGTTGAAAAATATTGGCATGATAAAATAAGGGTATCACATAATGCTAGGGATGTTTTGAAATTAAGAGTGAAGTCCAAAATTTGTGATCCTCATTTTAAACACATATTAGACACAACTCAACCCAAATTTTCTAGAAATTTTTTAGACGCTTAAGTGTTACTTTGAAATAAGTTACAATAAGTCAAAGATCATTTGAAAAATGTAAAACTTGGTTTGTAAAATTTAATAAGCAACAAATCTCTCATTGTTGTAAAACTCATGTACCATTTCAATATTATTATGATGTTTTTTGATATATACGTTGTACTTCACGTATGAACATGATTATATAGGAATGTAGTATTAATACGCCACTTGAAACAATCAAGGAGTTTATAGAAAATTTGTTTTGTGAAACATCTAATGGGCAATTATATTATTTAAGTTCATGTATTTTTGGAAAATGAACTAGATGTAACAACTTTTCATTCTTAGGAGAATCTATTCATGAAAGTATTTTCAATGATTTTGGACAACAATTAGTGGATGTTAAAAGATTTAAAAATGTTGAGTATTCTTTTAAGGAAAATTAATGTGCATACATTCATATTAGAATTAAAGAGTGAGATTGTACCAAAATGCGTGAAACACTCTCACCATGTTTGATGGCTTGCTGGACAATTTCACAAATGTAGAAACACTTTTTTGGTTGGAATTATTTTGGTATTGGAAAAATTGGTCCTCATACATATTGATTTTTTAATGCTATTGGAAAATATGTTGGTAAATTAAAACATGCCTCTAAAATTGTAGGTGATTCCTTGTTACAAGCATGTAGGTTATTGTGGTGAAAAAATATTTATTACAAATTCCTTATAAATAAGCTGTGACAAATTAACATGTAGGTTACTAGCAATTCATAATTTTTTAGTGATTTGGGCCCTCATTGGTTACACTATTTGTCAAAATTGAATTGATTTGAATCAAATATTCCCTAATAGTCGAAGATTCACTACCAAAAACATCCTTGAAGCTTTGGATTGTTTTTCTTTATTTCCTCAACTATATTAAAATGAAATTATTAGTGTTTATGAAGAGTAAGGGACAACTACATGAATTAAAATTATTGATGGTCCTTGTATTCATCTATTCTTTTAGAGTTAGGCTCTATATTTTGTATTCATCTATCCTCAGTCATGTAAATGCTTCTATAATGATTGCGCAACACTAAATTCCTTTTCAAATACTAAATTAAGTGTACACATATGTGAAAGATATTCAAATTATATGCTTTTTTCAAATGATCCAAATAATTAGAATGAATATATTTAACACCTTTAAATACAAAGACATGATAACATATTACGCAAGCTTGTCTTTAATGAGCACTAGATGGGAAGGTTAAAAATAGGAAGTGGTTTATGAACTAAAAGAATTGAAATAAGATGGGTTGAGTCAATGACTATGAGGACAACTCTATGATCATAGACTAGTCTCAGGGTTGAAAAGAGATTAGTTTGCACACGATAGTTTGTACGTAGACATTAATGCTAGTGTAGAAGTAATAAATAATTGAATTGGACAAATGTATAAATATATAAGAACATAAGAGATGATTAAATATATTTAAATATATCTCTCAAAATAAAAACAAAATTAAATAAAAATCTCACGGAACATAAAATTTGGAGCAAGAGTGAACGCTGGTTGAACATCCAGGTGAATTTGGATGTGTTTGGGATCCAGAATTGCCAAGAAAGAGGGATGCAGTGAAGAATGAGATATAGCATAGCGTACCAGAACATTTTCCTCCAAAGCTGCCCACAAACCATAAGATTGAGGCAAATGAACTGATACAACAAGCAGCATAATCAGCTACTAATGACTTTGTGGTGCGTAAATAGAATCAAATAGAAGAAATGAGACATATACATCCTAATCATATGTGAACCATGCTGAAAGAAAAGGCAAAGGCAAATGGCTTTCAGATTGAGTATATCAAATGTGCTGTATTACATGTATAATCAAAGCGAAAATCCCAGGAAGGTTTTAAGGTTTTTCCTGTGGGCAACTCAGCAAGGTTTTCAGCACACTCCTGAGCCTACTTCCTTTATTCTCCAAATCCTTGCCAATGCCAGGATGCTCGCTGAAGCACAGAGCCTCCTGCAACAGGTTATTGCAGGCAAATTATCTAAATTCTCTTACTATTACCGGTGTAATTGAAAATTTGGTAGATAACCACAAACAATGTAACTCAACCCATGTTGTATTTGATATGATAATTAGTATATATTCTCAAGCTAGAATGATCCCAGAGCTCCTTATTTCTCTTGACCAGATGCAAAACCGTGATTTTGTTCCGTGTATAAACACTTGCAATGAACTCCTCAGTACCATGTTAAAATCGGGTAAGGTAGATGTGGCTTGGAGGATTTATGAAGAGCTTTTTAGGGGGAAGGTTTTGCCTGATGTTTACACTTCTAGTATGATGATTAGTGCTTGCTGTAAACAAGGTGATATGCAAAGGGCAAAAGAATTATTTGATGAGATGGAGAGAAAAGGTTGTGCTCCCAATGTGGTTACGTATACTACTCTCATCGATGGTTTCTTTAAGTTAGGAGATATTGAGGAAGCTAACAAACTGTTTGATGAAATGCTTGGGAGGGGCTTGGTTCCCAATGAGTTTACATATACATGTCTTATAAATGGATACTGCAAGAAAGGGTTTATGCAGGAGGGCTTTAGACTCCATAACGAAATGATGAAAAAGGAATAACCCCAAATCTGTTTACATACAATTCATTGATTGATGCACATTGCAAGGAGGGCAATTTGATGAAAGCCTTTGATTTGTTTCGTGAGATGCGATCAAAGGAAGTGATGCATAATGTTGTTACTTACAATGCACTCATTGATGGGCTCTGCAGAGTTGGAAAATTGAAGGATGTTCGCAAAGCTTTGAAAGAAATGGTGACTGCGGGTCTGGTTCCTAATATCGTTACTTTCAATACATTTATTAATGGTCATTGCAAAGAAGGAAATGTGGGAAAAGCAAAGAATATTTTGGCAAAGATGAAAAGCAGGGGCTTGAATCCTAATGTTATTAGTTATAATACTTTAATCCATGGATTTTGCAAGGTTGGGAAATTACCAGAAGCAATTGGACTCTTAGAAGAAATGCATGAAAGAGGTTTGGCGCCGAGTACTTTTACTTATACATCCCTTATTGATGCATACGTCAAAGAAAATGATATGGAAAACGCCTTTAAGCTGCAGAATGATATGGAGGAAATGGGTTTGAAGAGCAATGTTGTTACTTACAGTGCTCTCATAAATGGGCTCTGCAAAGGAAGTAGGATGAGCGATGCAAATCGATTGTTCAATGTCATGCAAGAGAAGGGAATGGATCCTAATGATGTGACTTATAATACTTTGGTTTATGGTTACTAGAAAGAAGGCAATTCAGAAAGAGCTTATGGTCTGTTCAGGGAAATGGTAGAAAAACGCATAGTGCCCAATATTGCTAGCTACAGCATTGCCATTGAAATCCTTTCCAAGGAAGGGAGTTCGATAAAGGCCAATGAACTTCTGGAGGAAATGGTTAAATCTGGCTTGAATCCCTGTGCTACAACTTATTTGGCTGTGCTTGGTGCCAATTTGCAAGGTTGACAATTTTTTGAAATTATAGATGTGATATTTCCACATTCCATTTGGATGAGTTGGAGTACTTCTGGTAGATACTGTTAGAGAGTTTTTGTGTCAATTACATCAGCATCGCGGAGTGTGTTCTGAAATGTTGATACAAAAACTCTCACACAGTTTCCACCAATTTGATCTGAAACATTGATACAAAGACCCTCACACAGTTTCTACCAATTTCTTCTTCATACTGATGATGAATCATGGAGTGTGATTGGAAATGCTGATACAAAAACACTCACACAATTTCTACCTGAAGCACTTCAACTGAGTTTGTTTATAGACTTTAAACCTTGAGCTGAGCAAGGTAACATATTCTGCTTCTAAAAGTTTGGCAGTTATTATGTCACTGATCAAAAGGTTAGACAACCTTTGAATTTTTGGATTCAATTATGGCTTCAAGTTTTGAGGCAGGGGAAATTTGCTTTGATGGATTGATTTTTGAATGATTTCATGAGGGGGATCATTAAAATAAAACCTTTGAAGGCAAGCCCTTGTTTCCTCCAAAAGATCTTCTGATTGCACTTTCAAGATATTGATCTTCTCAAGATACGTGAAGTTTGTTTTGTATATGGGAGAGATTTAACGCATAAATAGTGATGGTTTTATTTTATTTTTTGGCTCTCTCTCTAGGTGAAGGAAGAGATATCTGGTTCAGTTCTTTCTACTATGGTACTGCCAGATAGTAACTCAAAGATTCATATGATAGCTTTCTAATGTTTACTATTTTCAGGAAGCTAGTTGACACTTGTTCATGCTCGGAGGTCCCTACCTACAATATTAGACATTTGGTTGTTGATTCTGGTATGTGATATAGGATCTCAGAGTATGATTCTGTGAAAACTTCTGAAATAAGGCAACAGTTAATCTGCCAGAAGCATTATGATTAATTGCATCTGCAATGCGTGTTTTTGGCCCCGCTAGAAATTGTACTAAAATTTCAGAGGAAATGATGTTTTTATTCAATGGAAGTAGTTTACAGTGACAGTCATATCAAGGATCCAATTCATTTAAAAGTGATGGACAAGATGGTATTGGTATTCTGTTCATGCAAACATAAGTTTCTTTTGAACATGGTTACATTTTAAGATTTTTTAAATGTCCTTTACAAAAAACACTCTTTGTGAATAAGCTTCCTTATTTACACTCGTCAAATGGGTGAAACAAAGTTATAATTCAGTTGCTTTACACAGTTTGTAACACTAGAATGCCAGTTCGTACAAATTTACTATCTATACTGACGAATCCATCATTAAAACAATCGTGGCAAATGTCATCTAGTCTTGTAGGAAAGTAAGAATTTATTTATTTTTCTTTTTATTTATCAACTTTTTAGAATGTCAAATCGTTCAGTAATCTTGTTTGAGGACTTAGCATAATGCGATTCTAGGGTTGTATGAAGCTACACTTTTTTAGTTAGATATTCACACATTTTATTCTGTGTTTTTTGTTTAAATTGAAATGTGTCTCATAAAAACGAAAAGTGTGCTCCTCATGCAGCAGACTTTATCTACCTAAAGGTTGATATTGCTATATAATCTGAATGATGATGAAGTTCAATACTTTCGAAACAGGAAAACATATCCATTACATTCTGTTACAACGAACGCCTTCTACAACTTCAAAAGGAATGAATTATATTACTTTTTTGGCAAAATTTGCAATCTTATACAGTTGTATGATTATCAAATAGTAATGAAACTCCTGTATTCATTAAAAGTCCACATGATATGCAATTTTAATTGGGATTCTGTATAAGGAAGGTTTATATTATGTGGACACAGATACTCTTTCATTGATAAGTTATTGGGGTTTCCAATCAGTCCCCCATGCTTTGAAAGAAATTTGTAATAAGAATGAAAAGCATCTGGCCAAGAGTAGCATTATATCTGCAAACACAAATGTTTAAGAACCCCCATCGCTTATCATGAATTCTATATTGTGCAAATTGAACAAGGATTTCTTGTTGTGATACCACAGTGTAATGTCCCCTTCTAATCTGCAGCACTAAGTGTCTTGTCAGTAGATGTTTACGCCCGAATAATTGGATAATATGGCGTTCAGAATTATAGTTACTTTCAGCTAGAAGCGGCTGAGTATGTGTATCTTTCAGTTAGGAGCTATTTCTGTCAGCTCTTTCAGCAGTGTGCAAATAGTCAGTCTTTAAGCAGTGTTAGTTAACACCAAATATTTGAAGATGTTATTGGTCAGTTAGCTGCCATGATTGAGGAGTTTATTGTCAGTTAGTTGCCACTGTTTGTGTACTGACTTCCTATGATTGGGGTTGCTGAGAGTGGGGCTTACAAAACAGCCTGTAAGGAAAAAGTGAAGGGACCTTTTGGAAATTAAAAACTAAAACTCAGTTTGATGCTGTGACAGCAGCTTTAGTGCTTGGGACAAAGCCTTGGGCGGATGTACTGTTCTCTTGGGGATGAAAACCATCAGGAGACAATCAGAGTAGCAGGGCAACTAGCAGATTTGTGCAGGGCAAGGCGACAGCAGGGTCGTGTAGCATGTCCAGGAACACTGGAACATTCAGTCTGCATGCTGGAGACCATTCAGTAGCTTCAAAGGAGACCCATTTGTATACTGGGTACACCCAGTGAGTTGTATCAGACCAATATTGTAGTTTTCCATTGATCATATGTGTCTGCAATAAAAAAAAATGCTGTTCAAGTTTTTTTTGATTTTTTTGTTTGTGCAACTAGTCTAGGACTTTACACTAGTACCAGAGGTGTGATCCTGCCAGCCTGTGACTCATGGATGGAATTTTGAGAATTATGGTAGAAGGAAAAAGAGCAGATCTTTTTCAAGACACACTGATGGAAAATAGGAGGAGCCAAGATAGAATCATCAATCTAGTAGAATGAAATGAAAGTTGCAGCTTCAGAGTAGCGTGCAAATCCAAAGTCATCTAGAAAACCATGAAGAGTGGAAAACTCAGCTTCACATAATTGACCAGCAGTTAGTCAAATGGGTTCCATTCACAAACCCATTAGTCCCATGTTTTTACAAAAGAGTGAAAAATCAGATTCTGAGACAGTTACCATATAAGGGTTAGACACACTCATTACAAAGTATCAAGGGAAATCAAAAGACTTCAGAGCTATGGTAACTTTGACAATTTCTAGGAGATACTCAGGGAAAAGTGACAAAGTGAAATCACCCATGGCAACAATTGAAAGGATGACATTAGAGATTTGAAACAGAAAGTGAAGAAAGTAATACACCTACTTTTGATGGCAGTAGAAATATCAATGAGTGCTTACACAAGTGAGGTGTTTTTCTCAATGGACAGAATGAGAAGTAGATTATATGTTGAATGCAAAGATCCAATATTTAAAAGAATACTCGTTGGTTTCTAGCAATGTCTTGGAAACATTCATCACGATCTTGAACATTGAAAAGATGGAACCATTTCCATGTGAGAGAATGGTTTACAAGGTAGCTATGTTGACGGGCACAAATCTTTGAAGGATGTTTCAATTGATTCTTGTTCTACTAATAATCTTAATCTTTGCTACAAATATTTTAAAAATTTCCAAGTCAGCAATGGAAAGTAAACATTTTGCTTGCCTGTTGGATTACCATGCAAAAAATAAGGAAGATAGTAGCAAAGATTTGTTGCACAATTTTGACACCATCTCATTACAAAGCAAGCATTCAAGGTGGGAACCAACTACAAAATAGAATCCCAACAGGCTTTCCAAAAAAGAGACAAGTGTTAGTTGACAAAGATTCAGAGCTCAAAACAGCTAGGCACACTGGCCCAGGCAAGTCACAAAAAGGTCAAACTGCTCATCTATAGTTTATGGATCAGCAGCTGTAATAACACTGAGTTCTTCAATAACTAGGTATGATTCAACATGTATGGAGACCAGAGAGAGGTTTTCCAGAGCTATACATTTTTATCTTGTGGGCTTTGTTGTTTGAGCATTTTCTTATCTGTATACCAAGGATCGTGATAAAATTATGCTAGCAGGGCAGGCAATACTGACTAGAAGTCAGATATTTAATTGGTCTGGAAATGCATGTGCATGCCTTTGGAAGCCCATGGTAGAAGACATGTATATGTGGAAGAATCTAGGGAAGCTGAGTTAGCACATGCATTAGCTGATAAGCATAGCAAGGAAAATGCTTAAAATAAGGAAGAGGTAAAGTCGGATGGAGGCCCTGGAAACAGTCACTGTCATCAAGAGCAGAAACATACAACATCACACAAGCAAGTAAAAGTTTCTCATGATGAGTCTGAGAAAGGAAAATCTTCTTTGGATGATGAATCTGATAAGGAGGATATGATGAGTGCCAAGGGTAGACCTAACAACAATGGGGAAATGAGAAATCTTTCATATGGATATTGCTGGAATAAATAAATTCTTTGAAATGCAGAAAACTGAATGGGTGAACAGCAGATCCAGCTGTTGAAGATGGTCAATAAAATACACAACAAAAACAAAGACAAAATATGTAATGGAAGTAATTATTGCTCCTGTAGACTGAAACCGGAATAATAGAGTTTCAACTAGATATAGTTTTAATACATTAGCACTAAGGTGGGCTACACATTTTGCTTTCTTTAAGTCTGAAGAGAAACAATTTTTAGCTTCTCAGCAAAGGTCTCAGCCTGATATCAAAGGCAGAAGTGATGAAGAGAGAAGAGATGGCCTGATTCATTTTCTACTACCAGATACTTGGTAGAAGAAAGAGCAACAGCATTGGCAGCTCAGAAGGAAAAACTTGCTGAAAGTGGGAAATCTGCTTCTTTAATTGAATGGGTGCTTATGTAAGATAAAGACTTCAAAATCCAAACTCAATCTCCTCCACTTGATGAATTGTTCTTGCGTGTCTTGTGCAAACATGTTGAATTTACTTAGTCATTGTAAGGAATCCCTTATGCAACAAAGAACAAATCTGTTGGGCTTTCTGTGTATCATAAAAGGTGACTCCTCAGGTTCTATGATTGTTCATCACAGGGTCTCAAAAAGAGATATGTGTTCTAAATTGTTATCTTGTATCAAACATAGATCTTACCAAGCTGGTGGCACAATTTTTAACCACTAATTTAGAGGTGCTTTGGTTAGGCATGTGTGGACACGGTTTAACAAATTGTTTAGTGCAAGCTGCTTTTGCTTGCCCATCTGTGGGATTTCCTTGTTTAAGCTGCCTTTCATTAAACACAATTAGGGACTTGCATTTGGAGGAGTGTGATCGGCTACAAGCATTCAAGTATGGCCTGCGCTGAAGAAGATGCACAAGTTAGAAGTACTATTAGTTGCAGGGATGATGAGTATTACTGATGTATTTGTTACTGAAATACTCTTTTATTTGGGTTGGCATTTGAAAGAGCTTTCTCTAGCAGATTGTGGACGTTGACTGATGTCACCTTGGAGGCAATGGATTACTATGTGTGGTGGACTGAATATCCTCTTCTTTGACAATCTGTATTTGACTGACATGTGTTATCTGTAATTTTTCAAGTTGGCCAAATTTTAAATTTTAAAATTTTGCATCTCAAGAGCCAAGCTATATTGCAACACATGCTCGTGTACACATGAATGCGAATTTCTAAGTTCACTTTGTAGTCGGGGATGTCACCCTCTTTTCTGTATAATTAAATTGGTTTAAAAGTTCATATAACTGCCGACATGGCCGACAATATAAATGACTAATAAGAGCAATTGTTGAAAGCATCCATGGTTTGGATTGTCAATGAAGGGAAATGACACGTGCTCATAAGACGATCACAATTTCATATATGTGTACCTTGGAGGACGTGCTCGAAGGTAATAAAGCCATGAAGGAAATAACTTTAAACATGGACCTGGCAGGCAATTTAGAAGAGCACATTATTGAATTTGAAGTCCAAGTGTCAAAGTCGGCAGATCGTGTAATGTCCCCTTAGGAAATCCATTAAATAATTAAGTTTAAGTTGTCAAAACATAATAACTTTAAAGACAACTTAATTTAATTATTATTTAATGCAGATTAAAATAACTTTAATGACAATATCAAATTATAAAGTAAAGTCACTAAAATATTAAAAAGGAATTCCAAGAGACACTCAGTGGGTGAATAAAGAGTCACAAGGTTGGCCTATTTAATAACGTGGAGAGGATCGTTTTGGACATGCTTCGTTTTATGTTTGGAAATTGATTTTCTTGGAAAGTTTATGGGAAGCTCTAGTTTTCAGCAGGTTTGAGGACTTAAACCCTCGAGCTTGAAGGCAATGGACGGAAATCCATTGTCAGTTGGAGTTGGAGTTATGCAGGTGACTTACATGTGCTTCAAATGCTTTTTGCTAGTTGTCCAATCCAATTGTGAATGCTGTGGTTGAGATTGGTAATTTCTATTGTTGTTCTACTAAGGATTTTAATGCCATGTTTATTTCTAAATTCAGAATTATTATTTCAGTTTGAAAATTAATGATCATCAGTTAATTTGATGGTGTATTGAAATCATTTGCATGCAGATTTGTTGTTAATATTTCTGTGAATCATTGTGTGAAAATTTTAGAACAAGTATTCTAAAAGAATTTTTTAGTGGTATCAGAACTGGTTTTCCTGCCAGCCTGTGAAGTCTATGAGTCACATATGAGTGCAGGCTTGGTTGTTTGGTGTAGCTAATGATATATTCAAATAAAATAACTTAATAAAATTGTCGACTTAGTCATTAGAAAGTTTGATGAATATTATTTATGAGCTTGTGTCGTCAGAGTTTCCTTCCGCAACAGGCAACCGCCGTCCGACAAATTTCTTCTGGGGTTAATTGAAGAGGGAACGGCTTCATACTGCTATCTTTCATCACGATCTTTTTCTTTGGCAAGTAAAGTCTTGCTTGGTCGCTTGAAGATCTTTAGTTTGGCAATATAGCCCTTCGGGCATGGCAGATTAAATTCCATTGTGGTTAACCGCTCCTATTTTAATGTTGTTGTTGTTTTCCCCGAGTGGCAATTGGTATGAATAAAGAATCGTGGTGTTTAGAAGACGTTCATTGCTTCCATCAAATTCCTTTGACTGGAGAGACTTCTGCGATATTGACTCTATCTTATACGATGCCAGTCTCAATGTATTTGTCAGCACTTTCCATCTTCCCTGGTAGTTGAAGCAACTCTTTCGAAACTGATTATTACTGGCGCCGTGGAAACCAATAATAATATTTCCGATTGGAAATATTTCTCCTTATTGAGCCGCGTTTTGGGTGTGAGCTTCTGTGCATACTTTTTTGGATGGTTGTAGTGCCGGTTCGGGGGTTTTACCTTGGCTCGTTATCCACTCCCTTTCAAGTTGGGGTGGAAAATCTGAGTTTGAAATATTCATAAATCATAAAAAGTATCAGGCCTTTCCAAGTTCGTGGCTGATTCACTGATAACGACTCCTTGGCACATATGATTCGTTAGTCGTGGGCATCTATCAGGCAACAGAAGCAGCTTGGACATCATTGAAATAAAAATTTGGTAACGGAGAGTATGTGTGGTGAACACTACTAATATTTCAGAATAGATTTTGATTAGTTGTTGTGCAACATGTCCTTTTGATCGAGGAAAGACCCGAGTCGGGTTGGTGACCTGAGAATTTATACTGTGGACGATAGGAGGGGATTGTGCTCTCATTTATAAGTGCCTAACGCCTATATAACGCCATTATTCTATTGATTCTTTGTTGAACCCTAGTGGACAATCTTCAACACAGGTGTCCATCGATTTCATTTTCTCCGAGGGACATGAAGGGAAAGTTGATTTTGGGCATAGTTTTAGTTTACGTATTCAGCAGGGTCATGGCCTTGGGAACTGAAAGCAATCCTCCAAAGTGGCAGGTTAATGGCATTGGGTTAGCCGTTGAATTCAGGAACTGCCACGGAATTACAAACTCAACGATTCACAGTGCTGGAGGGATTTAGAAGATGCAGGATTAGAAGATGCCTAGTAGTGACCTGGGTGATTCACAGTTTCAGTGCTAAACGTGGGAGAATTTGGAGTTGCTAGACGTAGCACACGGCAGATACACTGTCACAGCGTATTTCACAGAATCGGGTTCCTTAATGATGTTGTTTGGTTTGGCTTAGTTCATGTTTGTTGAATGCCAAAAATCGATTCATTCTCTGCTTTATTACAAGCAATAAATTTGTATATAACTTGGAGTTGTGACCATTAATGGATTGGAAAAGATATGCATAGCTGTTGCCAATGAATGCATTTATTATGTTTCCTCCATCAATGAACGCACACCAACTGTTTGTTGAAATGACCATAAGTTTGGCATATTGTTTTCTGTAAGCTATATTGTGTTTTTTCCAAGTCACGCACCAGGTATTAACAAAACTCATACCTCTATAATAAGAAGAAAGACATCAGCACTTGGGTTGTATGCAAGGGATTAGAGAAAAACACTGATTTTCACATAACCAAGAAAGACGGTGCAAAAATTTTGGTTGCAATTTGGGGTAAGACATTTCAGAAAACAACAAGAGTCACATTGGTAATCAAACAGAGGTAGCATCTTACAAACTGTGGAAGTGTACATCAGATTTGGTAGGACATTCAGTTGGAGAAAACAAAATGAAGACAATGGCAGATCGGAAAAATGTTCTTTTTTCAAAAGAACTCAATGATACATTTAATGGTGTTCAGCGAAGGGACTTGCAGAAAGAAAAGGAAATAGGAAACTGGCTCTATGTAATTGGTTTGCAATTGGAATCCGTTAAACTTCTTGATGGTGTTCTCTCTAAGTCGCAGGAATTAGACTCATATTTGTCCAAAGTAGACCAATCGGATCGGAGGCTTCTGATTTGGGCTTTGTAGCCCTCAATGCTTGCTTTGGTCCAGCACAGGTTACTAGAACATCTTATGAAGAATTCAGACTTGCAGTGGCTACTTGTTTCAGTGAGATTATAAGAATAACTTCTTCTGTAGCACCCTATAATGATAACATATTGAAGAGGGTTCTATAACTGATTGTGGAGAGCATTACATGGGTTACATGATGTCAAAGCCCCTACTTTTGGTAAGAGGGCTAAGATTTTAGAATTTTTAGCAAGTACTGGATTATTCATCGTTATGTTGGATCTCAAAAGTAAAAAAATGATTCTTCAAATGTTCAATTGTTTCATTGTTGAAATCAGGAAACACCATTCAGATAAGGTGAAGACAAATATGTTCGACATATTGTCCATGATCCTAGATGAGGATCAGGATATTTGCAGGCAGTTGCAATCAGATTTGTTAGCTATTTGGAGAAAGGAGCTGGTTGTCTCACCTTGTGCTTATGAGTACTCCAAAGGGTTGATTGAGTAGAAAATTGAAAGGGTCAAGGAACAAATAACTGAAAATGAACTAAACTCCATGGGTTTACAGGTTTCAGGATCTCCGAAAAAGAGCAAAAACCAAATGAGGAGAGAAAATTTGTTTCAGATGTCAGAAGGCTTAAACACTTGATCATATTTGTGAAATTAATACGGAAGATGATGCATTGCAGCCAAGTGGTAATGAGGGCAAAATTACAGATGAGAATGCTTCCATGTCTCATGAGGAGCAAGCTAAAATTACAACCTTGAATACATCTCTTACTGGGCATGATGAAAGCAAAAAGGATAATGACTTTCACTTAGCTAAGGTGGGTAATTTGAAGGAAGAAACAATTGCTTCAGGTGATAGGTTTTTCAAACTCTTCATTGGAGATTTACAAGTCATTATTGATAAAGTAGGAGAAGATAAAAACTTCTTTAATAAACCCACTCAGTTGCTGCCCCAGATGAGCTTTATGAAGAGTGCATGCCATCATCTAGTGAGACAGTTGAGTTTGATAATGTTTTTACAGTTGACAACCAATCATAAAATTTAATGGGTGACAACTCATGTACCTTAGATGAAATTGAACAAAAACCTTTAGCATTGCAAGATTTGAAGGACAAATTATTAGTCATAAAGGAAAGGGTTATACAAGTCCTAACTAGGGCTGATGAATCTCACAAGTACATTGATGATTTTACTTGGAAAACACAAATTGAGAGACACAAGGGAGTTCCAAGTGGAATCACTAGCACTCAGTTGAGCATGATTAAAGAAGCCTTTGAAAGGATGAAATCAGATTACTTGCAATTGCTTATGGACAAGGATCTTGCTATTAAGTTTGCAGAATTTAAGGAGAAGGAGGTATTACGCAAGTAATTGGTAAAAAATTGAATGAATATTAACAATGAGCAAACGCTCAAGAAATATGATTACAAAGAATTACAAGAAGGCAAGTTTCTAAAAAGAAACTGCCAATAAGATCGAGCAAGATCTTATTAAGATATTTACACTAAGTTTACAATATTGAGCATTAATAATAAAATAATAAATTATTATTCCAATACCCTCTCTTAATGCTCAATCTATCAACTACACCAATAGACCCCCTGAATTTTACAAACTTATCTGGACTGAGGGGTTTGGTGAAAATAACTGTTGACTGCTCTGAGGTAGGAACATACAACAACTGAATGGATCCGTCTTCAACCAATTGCTGAATGTAGTGACAATGACGTTCTATATGTTTGGTTCTCTCATGGAAGACTATATTCTTGGCAAGTTTGAGAACTCCCTAATTGTTCGAAAACAAGGGAGTCGGACTTGCTTGAGATATTTGCATATCTCCAAGCATTCGGCGAAGCCAAACTGCCTCACAAGCTACCTTAACAACTCCTCTATACTCTACTTCTGTCGAAGAGAAAGCCACTGCCTACTGCTTCTTAGTAGTCCAGGTGACTGCACCAGATCCCAAACTGAACACATATCCAGAGGTTGATTTCCTGTCATCAACTGAGCATGCCCAATCTGAATCTATGAACCCACTGAGTCTAGGATTATCACTCCTAGTGTAAAGAAGTCCATAATCCGAGGTGCCTTTCACATAGCTCAGGACACGCTTCGCTGCTACCCAGTGATCAACCCTGGGGGCCGTCATGAAGCGTGAGATGTAGCTCACTGCAAAACTGAGGTCAGGTCTAGTGGTAGTGAGATAGATGAGACTGCCCTCTAGTTGCTTGAATTGTGTTTCATCTACAAGAGGAAAATCAGACTTGGTTGAGAATTTCAGACCAGTCTCCATAGGTGTGGAAGCGGGTTTGCAATCCTGCATTTGAAACAGGTCAAGCAAGCTTCTGGCATACTTAGATTGAGAAAGGAAGATGCTACTATCAGTCTGCCAAACCTCAACACCCAAACAATAATGAAGAAGTCCTAAATCTGTCATATCAAAAGTGCTGCACAAATCCTGTTTGATTTCTGAAATCAAATGTGTTGAATTCCCAGTAATGATCAAGTCATCCACATAGACAACAAGAAAGAGAATATCATTACCAGAGTGTTTGATATATACATTATTGTCTGAAGGACTACTCTGAAAGCCATGAGCAACCAAGTACTGATCAATTTTTATGTACCATGCTCGAGGAGCCTATTTAAGTCCATATAGTGCTTTCCGGAGTCTACACACTTGCGGTTTTGAATCGGCAACCTTGAAACCAGGAGGCTGCATCATGTAGACTTCTTCCTGCAATTCACCATTGAGGAAGGCACTCTTCACGTCCATCTGATGGACTTTCGAACCATACTGAGCTGCAATGGCGAGAAGAAGACGAATAGTACTCATCTTGGCAGTAGGATCAAAAGTCTCCTCATAGTCAATGCCTTCTCGCTATGTGAATTCTCAAGCAACTAATCTGGTCTTATATTTATCTAAGGTACCATCTGCATGATACTTGACCTTATATACCCATTTACAGCTAATGGGTTTCTTTCCTGGAGGAAGATCTGAAAGAACCCAAGTGTGATTCTTCTGAAGACTTTGGAACTCAACATCCATTGCCTGTTCCCACTCTCGAATCCCTTTGGCCTCTGTATATGTTTGAGGCTCATAGATACTGTAGATGTTAGCCATAAGAGAAAAATTAATTGTGTTTTGCTGTTTGCCCTTATTTCTGGAAGCTCTACCCTCAATGAGCTCATCAGGACGAAGATCGTTGATGGTCTTAGCCCACCATTTAGGCTGAAGAGTAGATGTGCCAACATTAGGAGCAGGAGGAATAACTGGAAGAGGAAGCAGATCAAGATCAGGAGGAGGAGGAAGATGAGCATCTTTCGGAGGAAACTTAGGTAGTGCATCATCAAATATAGAATCTAGATCATCCCTCCCATCAGGTGAACCAAATGGAAGACAAATACATAAGTCAGAAGCCTTCAAAGGCTGATCCTCAGAATGTTGTTGGGATGAGGAAAGCTGAAATGGTCCTCGCTCTTCATCAAAGACAACATCACGACTGAAGATAAGACGATCAAAATCTACATCAATCAGTCAGTAAGCCTTATGGTTGTCACTGTACCCTGTAAACATGAGCTTCTGACTCTTGGAATCCAGCTTAGTGCGCTTGGCATCAAGAATCCACACATAAGCTAAAGAGCCAAAAACTTTCAAATGGCTGATCCTAGGTTTGCGACCAGACCATGCTTCCTCAGGAGTCTTATTTTTAACAGCATGAGTGGGTGACCTATTAAGAAGATAGACTATTGTGAACACTGCTTCTACCCAATATTTCTTAGGAATGTTTCTATGTTCCATCATAGACCTAGCCATTTTTGTAATGGTGTGGTTACGACGTTCTACAATGTCGTTTCGCTGAGGGGTGTATGGTGTGGTTAACTGACGTTTTATACCATGTGTATCACTGAAAGTAGAGAAAGAAGAAGAACAAAACTTCCCCCCCCATTATCAGACCTAAGAGTAATAATAGAAGAACTAAACGCTTTTTCTACTAAGGCCTTAAATTTCTGAAATATAGTAAACACATCTGATTTTTGCTTAAGGAAATATACCCACATTTTACGACTGAAATCATCAACAAAAAGCAAGAAATACCTGCACCCAGTAATAAAAGTAGTATTCATAGGACCACATACACCAGCGTGGACCAACTGCAATACCTTAGAGGCTCGCCATGAGTCACCATTCTTGAACGGTGTCCGGTGCTGCTTCCCAGCTTGGCAAGCTTCACAAATGTGATGATTTTGAGTCTGAATATCAAGTAGACCATGTACTAAGTCTACTCAAACAAGATGTGCAAGATAATGAATGTTCAGGTTGTTAATGCATTAGTAGCTTCTGCAAGATAAGACTCTCCTAAATCATTAATCTCCTCTATTTTGTTATTAGCTTACTCATTCATGCTTTATGTTTATCAGACTATAACATTGATCATAATTATGATATTGATATTGGATAATGATGGATTAGATTGACGACCTACTTAACTATGTTAAGCGTCAATCTAAATGCTATCGGGCTAGTAACCCGATAGCATATTAATGTCGATTCATATATGAATCGACATTAATATACTATCGGGGTATTACCCCGATAGCATATAATGCTAATAGTTATTGTTATTGTTTACTTTAAACCGATTCATTATCAGTGTGTTTATATTGATCCATTATCATTTGCTTTGACACTGATTCATTATCGGGTATGTTTATAGATCTGTTACCATTAACAATGATACCTATTTATTATCAGGTATGTTTATAGATCTGTTACCATTAACAATGATACCGATTCATTATCGGGTATGTTTATAGATCTGTTATCATTTACACTAGCACCGATTAGTTATCATTATGGATCGGTTGATGGTTGTAAGAGTCACGACCAAGTGACATCTTGGTTGGACATGTCTAAAAGACATGTCCGATCAAGGTGCCACTTGATCGTGGCTATCTTACTATTTATACATCATTCAAAATAAAGGAGATGATATTGAAATCGATACATGTTCATCCTCCATACCTGCAGCAAACGAAAGAAAAATATTATTGTCATAGTCATAATACCAAAACTTGAAATACACCGTCAAACATATAACTTGTTTATTAAATTGGAAATTGCAATAACATTTACATGGTATAAGAGCCAAGTTGATCGAACTTGAGGCTATTCAATTTTGTGAAACAAATTTAAGAACAAGATTATATACTACATCACATTTCTCCAATGGCCAGCGCTATCAGATCCAAAGACAGACTCAGAGGTGGCGATGACTTTTCAACCTAGAAATTCAGAATTCAGATATCTTAAAGGAGAACAAGTTTAGAAAGAGAAAAGGTCGTCAAGGCAAGAATACTTCAAAGAAGGACTTATCTCACATTCAATGTTACAGATGTGATCAGTTCGGACACTATGTTGCAAAGTGCCTGGAAAGAACCAAGAAACATGCTACATTTGCCAAAGTAGGAAAGACTAAAGGGGAAGATGACTTCGGAAAATATGTATTCTACTCAGCACTCACAAGCCAAGCTTCTAACAAGATCAACTCATGGGTGATTGATAGTGGTTCATCCAGGCACATCACAGGGTTCAGAGAAGTACTTGACTCCATGACAGAGGAGAGTGATGAGGACGTAACCATCGGAGATGACTCCACACATCCAGTCAGAGGAATAGGAACCTGCACCATCAAATTGAAGACAAGCATATCCTTGCGGCTTGAAGGAGTACTATATGTGCCCGGCATCAAAAGGAATCTAGTCTCTATATCGGCACTGGAAGATAATGGATACGACGTGACATTCATGGACAACAGAGTATTGGCTTGGCCAAAGAACTCTTTAATAAAAAAGGCAAAGACCATTGGACAGAGACAGGGCTATTTGTATGAACTGTGCACGAAACCCAACCTAGCCCTAATCCATGAAGCCACTAATGCAAATGAAGTTGGGCATAGAAGATTAGGCCATCTAAATTTTAGGGCTTTATCTTCAATGGGAAACCTTGTCACAGGTCTACCCAAGTTAAAGCAAGATCATTCAGAGGCATGCAAAGGATGTGCCCTAGGTAAAAATACCAAAGGTACATTCCAAAATAGTACTAGGAAAACTAGTAAAATTCTAGAGTTAGTTCATTCTGATGTATGCGGACCTATGTCTGTATCCTCTCTAGGGGGATTCTTGTATTATGTAATATTTGTTGATGACTACTCTAGGAAGACTTTGGATCTACTTTCTGAAAAATAAAAAATCAGAAGAGATCCTCTATAGGTTTAAAGAATTTAAATCACTAGCTAAAAACCACTCAGGAAACAAAGTTAAAACCCTAAGAACCGACAATGGGGGAGAATACACATCAGATTCATTTAAAGAATTTTGTAGAGATAATGGGATTAAGAGGGAGATCACTATACCTTGTAACCCCCAACAAAATGGGGTAGCTGAAAGGAAAAATAGGACTATAGTCAAAGCTACCAAGGCCATGATTCTAGATCAAAACCTTAACACAAATCTCTGGGCAGAAGCATCCAACACCGTCGTATATATATATAACAGATGCCCTCACTCCCATCTTGAAGACAAAACTCCTGAGGAAGTATTCACTAAAATTAAGCCAGATATCAGCTACCTTAGGATATTTGGATGTCTTGTCTATATCCATGTACCTAAAGAAAAAAGACTAAAACTAGAGCCTTCTGGAAAAAGAGGATTGCTTGTAGGATATAGTGAAACCTCCAAAGCCTACAGAATCTATGTACCTGGTCAAAGAATTATTGAACTAAGTAGGGATGTAATCTTTGAGGAGGACCTAGCCTTCAAAAGAGCTCAGAGCTTCATAGAACCTGAAATCCCTACCTCTAACTTAGATGAAGATCCTACTCCTGAGTTTCAGAGGGAGAACCTAGATGAAACTGAAACTGAAAATAAACACTCACCTAGAAATCTCAAGAAAAGACCACTATGGGCCACCAAAACAGTAGAAGAAGCTCAGGGGTTTGCTGCTCCTTCAGGAACCTTCAGAGAAAGCAAAAGGCCTAATAAATTTACTAGCTATGTTGCTCTTATGAATGATCTATCTAAAAATGAACCTGACAATGTAACAAATGCCCTTAAACATCAAGTATGGAAGGATGCTATGTCTGAAGAGTATCAATCCATAATGAAAAATGATGTATGGGAGATTGTTCCTAGGCCAACTAAGAAATCTGTTGTTTCTTCTAAATGGCTTTTTAAGATCAAACATGCAGCAGATGGCAGTATTGAAAAACATAAGGCAAGATTTGTAGCCAGAGGGTTCTCTCAAAAGGAAGGAATAGACTATGAAGAAACATTTGCTCCTGTAGCCAGATATACCTCAATAAGGACTGTGCTAGCCATTGCAACAACAAAGGGATGGAAGGTACATCAAATGGATGTAAAGACAACTTTTCTCAATGGAGAGATATCTGAAGAAGTATACCTAAAGCAACCTGAAGGGTTTGAGATTTATCATGCAAAGTCTCATGTGTGTAGACTCAAGAAAGCTCTATATGGGCTTAAACAGGCTCCCAGGGCATGGTATGAAAGAATTGACACATATCTATCAAAACTAGGCTTCTCTAAAAATGATGCAGATCCTAATCTCTACTACAAACAGAATAAAGGTGATATGCTAATATTGATTTTATATGTTGATGACTTATTAATCACAGGAGAAGATCACCTTATAGATCAATGCAAGAAAGAGCTATCCAAAGAATTTGATATGAAGGACTTGAGATTCCTTCACTATTTCCTAGGGTTGGAAGTATGGCAGAATTCTGATAACATTGTTCTAAACCAAGGCAAGTATACCTTGGACATCCTGAAGAGATTTGGAATGCTAAACTACAGACCCATGACCGCTCCAATGGAAACCAATCTTCATAAACTTAAAGAAGCAGCAACAGAATCACCTTCTACTGACCCCGCTCTATACAGGCAAATGATTGGGTCTCTTATGTATCTAGTAAATACAAGGCCAGATATCTGCTATGCAGTAAATGCTTTGAGTCAGTTTATGTGTGAGCCAAAGGAGATACACCTGGTTGTAGTAAAACACATTATGAGATATTTACAAGGCACCTTAAATCTTGGTCTCAAGTATGAGAAAGTTGATCTTAATCTACATGGATTCACAGATTCAGATTGGGCTGGAAGTGTGACTGACTGGAAAAGCACCTCTGGGTGCTGCTTCAGTTTGGGATCAGCCATGATATCTTGGATTAGCAGAAAGCAGTATTCTGTAGTGCAAAGTTCCACCGAGGGTGAATACATTGCAGCCTCCATGGCTGCTCGAGAAGCAGTGTGGCTTAGAAAGTTACTTGTAGGATTGTTTGGTGAACCTATGAAACCTACTATCATCCATTGCGACAATCAAAGCTGCATAAAACTTTTAGTGAATCTAGCGTTCCATGATAGATCCAAACATATTGAGATCCCATACCATTATGTGCGAGACATGGTAGACAAAAATGTGATCAAATTGGAATATGTTAGCACAGGAGATCAAACTACAGATATTCTGACCAAACCACTTTCCAGAGTGAAGGTTGATCACTTCAGACAGAAAAGGTTTAGGTATGATAGAAAGATAATCTGCTTTAATAAGATGTTTAATGTGTAAACTTCTTTTGTCATGTTGGGACATTCTGGGTTTGACCCCCTGTGTTTATATCTAAGAGGTGACAATCTCTCAGATTATGAACACTTGTATGCAGACATCATAAGGTGATGATCTTATGATTCTCAAACCAGTTATCATGTTGGATCTCTGGTATGTCATGGATGTGCCATGATGGTATTGTGATAAAACATTTGTATAAAATGTTTGTGCACATATCACAATCTAGATAAGATGAGAATTTAACCATCCTCATATGTTTATCCTTAGTATTGCGTGTTTAGGCAATACTGATATCACGTGTTTAGGTGATATCTTGTCATAATAAAATGATGAATCTTTTATATCACATGGTTGGGTGATACTCTATGTCACATACTTAGAGTGATGCTCTATATTTGTATCTTATGTCTTGATGGTACTTCATATCATATGTATAAATGATATATATTCTTGGAGACTGACATTATGGAAAAGAAATGTGATGCAGGTTACTTTATCTATCTTCCAAAGCTAAGAGGGAGTGTTAATGCATTAGTAGCTTCTGCAAGATAAGACTCTCCTAAATCATTAATCTCCTCTATTTTGTTATTAGCTTACTCATTCATGCTTTATGTTTATCAGACTATAACATTGATCATAATTATGATATTGATATTGGATAATGATGGATTAGATTGACGACCTACTTAACTATGTTAAGCGTCAATCTAAATGCTATCGGGCTAGTAACCCAATAGCATATTAATGTCGATTCATATATGAATTGGCATTAATATACTATCGGGGTATTAACCGGATAGCATATAATGCTAACAGTTATTGTTATTGTTTACTTTAAACTGATTCATTATCGGTGTGTTTATATTGATCCATTATCATTTGCTTTGACACTGATTCATTATCGAGTATGTTTATAGATCTGTTACCATTAACAATGATACTGATTTATTATCGGGTATGTTTATAGATCTGTTACCATTAACAATGATACCGATTCATTATCGGGTATGTTTATAGATATGTTATCATTTACACTAGCACCGATTAGTTATCATTATGGATCGGTTGATGGTTGTAAGAGTCACGACCAAGTGACATCTTGGTCGGACATGTCTAAAAGACATGTCCGATCAAGGTGCCACTTGATTGTGGCTATCTTACTATTTATACATCATTCAAAATAAAGGAGATGACATTGAAATCGATACATGTTCATCCTCCATACCTGTAGCAAACGAAAGAAAAATATTATTGTCATAGTCATAATACCAAAACTTGAAATACACCGTCAAACATATAACTTGTTTATTAAATTGGAAATTGCAATAACATTTACATAGGTAACCATATCGAAGATGCCAGAGACTGCTGATAGATGAAGATTTAGCTGCGAAGGCATGTTCAAGAGAATCGCCTGTATCCACAAGTCTATATAGACCACGATCCTCAATGCCCACAACTATAGTAGTGCTAGAAGCATGATCAACAATCGAGCACTTATGTGTACTGAAAACATCTAGCTGAGGAGAATGCCGCATAATCTGACTGACATAAAGGAGGTTAAGTTCCATACTGGGAACATAGTACACATTGAGGAATATGAGATTCCTCCCTCCAGATTGTATCTGAATGTTGCCCTTGTCGACAACAGTGTACCCTTCACCACCTCCAAAAATAATTGAATCAGTGTTGGGGGAGAACTCAACAAACCAGTCACGCCTGTGAGTGAAATGATGAGAAGCACCAGAATCAGTGTACCAGGCAGAAGACTTCACATGATCTACAGGTCTTTTAGCCATGAAGGCATAAAAGGCAGATTCTTTCTGCTCTGTGTGCTCAACAACATTGGCTTTAGGCTGAGACCCTCCTTGCTTCCACTGCTCGGAAGCCAATCTGGTACAACAATCTTTAATCATATGACCAAATTTGTGACAGTAATTGCATTGCACCTTCTTTTTCTTGAAACCATCCTGAGACTGAGAAGAGCCCTTCTGCTAAAAGGATTGGGATGACTGGGATTTGCCTTTATCCTTGTGAAAGGATTTGGCAACAAAGGCATGTTCTGAGGAGGTTGAAGTAACATCATTACCAAATTGTTGTTTCCAACGATCCTGCTGCAGAAGTTTGGTGCATAACTTTGGAAATTTCAGATCAACATTAGTAGAAGTAATGTTGAGAGTCTCTATAAAGTGCTCATACAGTTTTGGTAGACTTTTCAGAGTAATGACTACCATAT